>NC_143510.1:25736797-26066797 GCF_031878675.1 Megascapheus bottae
CTCTGGGAATGTTAGTAGCACCATCCAGCTGAAGCTTGGCTGACTGGGGACATATAGGCAGTAATACTCATGCCACGGGGGTTTTGTGGTTATTAATATGAAACATTGTGATAAGAGAAAAATGAATGTTCTTTCTAAAATAGAATCTGATCATCTTATTAAAAAATAAAACCGTGAAAAATAATGCTCACCAATAGCTATTCTCCTTTTTATATCTATGTGAAAAGATTCTTTCTTTCTTTCTTTTTTTCTCTCTTCCCTTCTTCCTTCTTCCTTTATCTCATTAAAAGATAAAAGTCCCTGAAAAGATCTAAGAGAAAAGGTTATAAATTGGACTTTAATGCTTTCATGTTCAAAAGACATCATTATAAAAATGAAAAGATAAAACATAGACTTAGATAAATGACTCATAGATATTTTGGGGTGCCAGGAGTTTGGCCTAGTGGTAGAGTGCTTGCCTACCATGCATGAAGACCTGGGTTCGATTCCTCAGTACCACATACATAGGAAAGCCAGAAGTGGTGCTGTGGCTCAAATGATAGAGCATTAACCTTGAGAAAGCCCAAGGAAAGTGCTCAGGCTCTGAGTTCAAGCCCTAGAACTGGTGAAATAAAGGATATTTTTGAATTACACATCTAATAAAAACCTTCCACCCAAAATATTAATAAAGAACTTTAAATTTAAGTAAAAAATAACTCAATTAAAATAGGCAGAAAACCTGAAGACATGTCACAAAGAAGATACAAAAATAAGTAACAAGCATGTAAAAATGTTGCTTCATGTCATTAGGAAAATATAAATTACAGTCACAAATTGGAGAGCACTCTCTACATACTAGCATAGATATCATTAAAAAGACAGATGATAATAATAATCTTATCTAATTAGATGTCTGAGATCAGAGGATCAAAATTTGAAGCTAGCAGGAGCAAGAAAGTCTGTGAGATATTGCATTGTACTAAAATATCAGAAAAGCCAGAAGTAGAGCTTTGGCTCAAGTGATAGAGCACTAGTCTTGAGCAAAAGGTGCTCAGAGACAGTTCCCAGTCCTGAGTTCAAAGCCCCAGGACCAGCATCAAAACAAAAACAAAAACAAAAACAAAAAACAAAACAAAACAAACAAAAAACTCCAAAGACTGACCATAGTAAAGTGAATGATATCTCATTTCAGTTTTTAACCCATTCATCCACTTCAGAAATATAGAGAGAATGAAGACTAAATAATCTTCAAAGGTATACTGATCTTGTGATCCTCTCTGAAGTCACCAGTCTGGGCCTCAGGTTTCATCTCTTTCCCAAATTAGACCTTGAAAGATTGAATTCATACCATGACAATTAGAGTTAAAAATACTACACATTAGATTCTTGGAATTTGCAAAGAAATTAGGTCTTAAAATATTCTCTTCACAAAATGATATGTAGGTAACTGTAAAATATGATTTCAATGTGTTAAGATTATAAAAAGTGTTAATTAACTTGGTTTTAGTAATCTTTCACAATGTATATATAATAAAATAGTATGTATCATAAATATATAACACAATTTTAGTTATTAGTTATACTCCCATGAAGTATATTCAAAATATATTTATGTATTTATCTATTTATTTTTACTTTTTTGCCAGTTTTGGCATAAAATACAGAGCATGGGTGTTTCTCTGAGCTTTTTTGCTCAAGGCTAGCTCTTTACCACAGGAGCCACAGCTCCTCTTCTGGGTTTTTGCTAGTTAATGGATTTTCTTGCCTGCTCCAGCTTTGGCCTTGATCTTCAGATCTCAGCCACCTGAGTAGCAAGGATTTCAGGGGTGAGTCACTGTGGTTCAGCTTACTTGTTTAAAGATAGTCACTGGGGGGTGTGGGTGGGGGAGGGAAATGGGTACCAAGACATGTGAAAGGGTATCAATATATGTGAATTAATGCACCTTCTATCTGGCAAATATCATGTAACCCTTTTACTAATTACAATAAAAAAATAAAGATAGTCACTTGCTTTTGAACTCTTTATTGTGTTCACTGAGAAGAAGAATGGTTTGTAGCTATATTGGTCAGCTGAGTTCTCAGTTCCCAGGGTTCTACTTTTGTGAGGAGGAGGGAGGGCTTTTCTGCTACTCCTAACACCTCTGCTCCCCACCTTTGTTTAGCTCTTAGCGACTATCTCCAAGAGCATAGGAAATATTAGTTTTTCACCTGCTCTGGGGGGCATGAAAAAGCCATTTTTCCCCTTGTCATGTCTACATGCTGTGCTGATTCCAAACATAATTGTGTGAGGAGCAACAGTTAAGTCAGTCAGCTGAATCACTGTTTCCAGGAGAGCTGGAATGCAATTCTCTTAGCTCCAGTTTGTCTTTAACCTAAACCTAGGCAATTCCATCATCTCCCTGTTACTATTTTTCCCTTGCATCATCTTTAAGACTCTGGGAAAGAGATTGGGACAAAGATGTATGAGCCCCTGACTTCCTCCTCCTTTCTTGTCATCTTCAGCTCAAACAGTTGGGGGAAAGCATCTATTCTGTTTAATGGCATATCTAAGGGCATTAGTATCAGCTTGCACTTGCTCTGGCTTTTAAATTCTTAAAGGTAAAGCACTGAGCATCTTGTAATCTGGCCTCATTCAAGAATTTCTTACTCTGTATTTGAAAGAATGGCAAGACTCTCAGTGGGTAAGGAATATGAGACACATAAGTGAATTCTTCAAAGTACTATGTTATCCTATCTCACCTTGAGCCTGGTTCATGGTCTTGCTTTTTCTGCATCTCATTTTAATGAAATACTTGGAAAGATCCAGCCTAGCAACTGGAGTAGGCAAGATGTCTACTCTGCATTTCCAAATAGCACATTCTATTCCTCTTTGTCCTTACATCCTTGGTGATAAATCTAGCTTGATTTTTCCTATGTCTCTGTTTAAATTTGAGCATTTTATTTTGATCCTTTTCTTCCTGGGAGCTGCATTTTTGTTCATTCCAGAAACCCTATGAGTCCCTCGGTTTGTCCTTCCTTTTAGTCCCAGCAGGCCTTGCAGCTGGTACAGAAGGGAAATCTGTGCGGTCCCCTGTTGAGGGATAATTATAGCAATTAAAGCCTAGACTAGGATTTCAAGGGAGCAGTATTTCCACATCATCATTAAAAGTGGTTTAATTTGCCATGAAGTCTGAGTGGTAAACATTTTTCCTCAATGTTGTGAATTTTAAAATACTCTACTACTAGTAGTACACAAGTCTCAAAAATATATAGCTCATGAAAATGCATTGGCCCAGGTACAAGCAACCAGAAATGCTCTGCTTTACTGTACAAAATGTTTCAGGATGGTTCAGCTGTCTTACAGACAGATTTACAACTCACACAGAGTATAAGAAATGCTCTTTTAGCACAGGTCAGTTAAAAAAAAATAGGCTCTGAGATAAAGATTGGAAAGAAAAACAGCAACATGCAAACCATTTTTATTGGGTAACCTAAAGACAATTAAGCTTGACTATGAGCCTTTGCTTCTAATACAATTCAGTTCACCAAAGGCTGAACTTCTTTACACTAAATATAACATATTCATGAACTAAAGCTTACTTGAAATCACCCCTTTTTCTTCTAGGTGTTCACATTTTTAATGGGAGAAAATCTCATTTATTACAATCAGATTTGCTTTATGCTTTTCTAGCCTCTGGCTAATTATGATCTCTAAGTGCTAATGATTTCCTCAAAAGCATCACATTTATGAACCATGGTAAAAGGGAAATGGGGAACTTCGTAAACCTTTTCTTCCTATTGATTTTTTTTTTACTGGTTATACCAAAAGAAATTCTACAAAAAGTACTTTTTATTGAAAAGAAGACCATTTTCTTTTAAATGGCTTCATGTATTTGTATGATTCATTAAGGACCCATTATCCTCTCCCCATAACTTTTGGGAAGGCCAGCAATACTAATAACATGATGGAGGAATTGAAGGATTTAGGTAAATTGAGCCGATTACATGAGGTTCCCTAAAAATGTAGCCATATACCTTTTCATGTATGTAGATGAATAAGTGTTCTGATCAAATCTGTTCATCAGTAGGGAGTTTTCCATCCCCCTTCCTAAAGACAACATTTATCACTTAAATGTATGTAAAAAAATGTAGTTAAAAATCACAAGATCTTCTAGGCACTGCTCATTCACACTCGTAATCCTAGTTACTCAGGAGGTTTAGATCTGAAGACCAGGATTCAAAGTTAGGTCAGCTAGATATATTCATGAGACTCTTATCTCTAAACTACCAAAAAGTGAAAAGTGGAGCTGTGGCTCAACTGGTAGAATACCAGCCTTGAGTTTAAAACTAAGGGCAATGCCCAGGTCCTATGTGTGCCCAGAACCAGCACAAACAAAACAACCTCCTCAAAGATCTTGATGACACATTTTGATAAACATTTACTTAGAGTACAGGTTAGTGGATAGTCTTCTGGTTAACTGGACTCTACTGAACTTGGTCATGAAGATCAGTTTCACAAATCATTCATCATCCTCTTGGGAAATGACCAGTTTGATCACATTTGTCTTATGTCAGTGAATATAATGCAAGAAAAGTTGAGTTAAAATACTCAAGGTCTGTAAGGTTGCCTATTTCTATAAGTTGCTATAGTTATAAATGTAGAAATTGATCGTTCCAAATCAGAAAAAGCAAGTATTGAGCATAATGGAAAGTCTGGTGCAATCAATCTGTTATGAGACAGCCTCCTGGAAGCCTCGTTATCACTGTAAAGAAATGGCTTTGTATACCAGGCCTTAGGTTTAGTGACTTTGCTGGCAAATTGAATGATCATTTGTAGTACAGACCATTGATTTTGATGGAGGCCAGGGGATTCCTCTGTGCCATTACCCTGGTCACTAAGTTTATGCCTTCCTTGGTTAAAGATAGAAGCCAACTGACACTTAGTAGATGAGTCGTGTGATTATAAGGAATCACATGGGGTATACGAGTTCTCACATCCTGGGGCAATGCTGTGAGATCTACACATGTATCGTTTCTTCAAAACTTGGTGTATCTGTTTTCCAGTCTTGATCTCACTAAATCACTAGCTACTCTCTGTGAATTGATCTTAAATTATGTTGTGAACAGTCTTCTTTGTCAGTAAAAGTATATATATATATATATATATATATATATTGCCTGTAGTAGATTCCTCATATTTTTCCTGCTTATACCCTTTTATATAAAAGGGTTGGACACTGTACCTGTAGGGACTATTTTGATTACAGTTGACTATGTAACATGTTAAACCAATGCAATATGATCAGACGTAGCACCTGGCATGCACAGATAAGGCAGGTGGCTGTAACAAGCTTTGACCTCTGTCTCTTTTTAACTCTGATTTAAAACACAATGCTGCAGATAGGAATTGCACATTGCATTTTGGGTGTAAACTTTAGAAAACTGTGCATAGCAAACCTTAATTGTCCACAACAATGGCGTAGTGCGCAAAGAATATACTGTTGTTGAATCCACTCATGTTTTTGGAGTTGTCTGTTACCATAACTACTGAGCAAATGCCTGTTTAGTCTTCTACCCAGGGGGAAAGCTTCTTTCTATTGTCTTTCATAGCCACCCATAATGAGAGTTATAAGGTTATTCCTAGTCTACTTCTGACTGATCAAGTACTGGTATAGGATTGATTATCTGTAGACCATGCTCACCTATCTCCCTACTCACATCATTGGTCAGAGGAAACTTCCCCCAGAAGGTTGTAACTGAGGGCTGAGGGAGAGATGACAGAAGGCAAGAATGAGTGATCAGGAAGTTACTCAGCTAAGCTTCCTTTACCTTCCTCCTGCTCTCTCCCTCCCCACCTCATATACATGCACAGCATACACATTGCCAGTAATCAATACATATCGGTATATAAATATTTATCAGTATAGATTAATCATTTTAGTATGGCTTTGTTGAATATGCCCTTCATGTATGATGTTACATGGAACTACGACATGGTAGTTTGGTGTCCTATAGTGATGTACTGGTTCTTCATTCATCCTACTAATGAATCAAAAGATGATTTTCCAAAGGATGGTTGCTTGCAAAGGCCTTGTTTGTGTCTAGGATCTAGGGATTGTCTTGGATATATTTGTTTGTGAGTGGGCTGTCAATACTCAATAGCTTGAATCTATGGTAATGATCTCTTTGAGGTCTTGAAAACCTTTACAGATCAAATTATTTCTGTAACCCTTTTACTCAGAGACATCATAAACATAAAATTCTTAACATGGACACAGCATTTCACCAAATTGTTGATGGCATAAATAGGAGTCCACAAAACCAACTTAGTATCCAGGCTCGACGAGCCCAGGCAGGTGTGCTTATTTGAATGGGAAATCTCTGGGTGGCTTTATAAAGTTTGGCTTAGGAGGCTGGAAATCATTAATTCTCTTGACAAATACAGCTGTTCATTTCTCTCAATGGCATTTCTTTTTATCACTGTCAATATTTTGCTCATGAGTCCTTCTTTTCTATTCTGGATTTGATTATTGTAATTTTTCATTATATACACAGTGTTTGGAAACCGACACCAGAGAAAAGAAAACACTTTAAATGGAACCAGATGTTTTCTATGTAGAACTTGACAGCTAGAAGGATTTTAGTATAATGATAAAAAAAATACAGAGAAAGAAATGTAGGCAAAAAGGCCTGGAGTTGTGGCTCAAGTGGTAGTGTCCTATCCTAGAAAGTACAAGAGCCTGAGTTCAAAACCCACTACAAACAAATAGGCAAACAGACAAAACCTTTTTTTTTTTTTTTGTCGGTAATGAGGCTTGAATTCTGGGCCTAGGCACTCCTGGGTGCTGTCCCTGAGCTCTTCAGCTCAAGGTTAGTGCTCTACCCCTTGAGCCACAGTGCCACTTCTGATTTTCTGGTGGTCAATTGGAGATAAGAGTCTCATGGACTTTAGTGCCTGGGATGGCTTTTAACCATGATCCTCAGATCTCAGCCTCCTGAGTAGCTAGGATTGTAGGCTTGAGCCACTGCGCTGGCTTACAAAACTTTTTTTTTTTGCTTCAAAAATACTACTAAGTATTCTTCCATACATAGAGTGGGAGAAAATATTAGTAAATTACCTATATATAAATAATAGACTAATATTCAAAATATCTAAAGAATTGTCACAACTAAACAACAACAAAAAAAACCCTCCTTCAATCCATTATAATTTGGGTAAAACATTTAAATATACTGTGTGTGTGTGTGTGTGTGTGTGTGTGTGTGTGTGTGTGTGTCTGTGTGTGTCTGTGTGTATATGTGCATGCGCATGCCAATACTGGGCTTGAAATCAGGGCCTGGGAACTATCCCTAAGCTTTTTTTCCCTCAAAGTTGATCCTCTAACACTTGAGCCATAGCCCCACAGTCAGATTTTGCCTTTTCACTAGAAATAAGATCTCATGGGTTTTTCTGTGTGGGCTGCTTTGAACTGTGGTCCTCAGATGTTAGTCTGTGGAGGAGGTAAGATTGCAGGAGTGAGCCACAAGCATCAGGCTTGAATGACTTCTATATTTTAAATTATCATAAAGGTGATGTATAGAGGTGTTACAGTTACATACATAAGTCAGGTAAAGAGTACATTTCTTTTTGGACAGTGTCCTTCCTTCCCTAACTCTCTCCAAAGAATATGTGCAAATGGTCATTTTTCCCATGAGAATTTTCTCCATCTCATTTACTGTTATGGAAAATCACACACACTAATGCGATAATTATCAGGCTGGAGCTCAATGGTAGAGATTGAGTAGCATGAAAGAAGCCCTAGATTCAATCCCAATCATTTCCCTAAAACACTATAAAAATTTTATAAAATGGCTGTTATCAAAAAGTAGCAAGTGTTATAAAGATGAGGAAACAGAGAAGCTCCACTTTGAGAGGTTGAACCTTGGACTCTTTATTAAAGGGCCAGTAACTTCATGGTGGACTCCTATCTCAAAGACCAGAAGCCTGCACATACAGTTAACACAGTTAGGAAGGAGGTAGAGAAGAAAGAAAGAAAAGAAAGGAGAGAAAGGAAGGAAGGAAGGAAGAAAGGAAGGAAGGAAGGAAAGAACAAAAACAATACCAACAAACCAACTTATTTCCAGTGGAGAGCTGAATTGGGAAGCCATGGTGACCAGAGAATTTCCAGGAGACAGGACACAGGATGTGAACATGGAGAACTTGGCATAATGGCACCTGTGCTGGTCTGGGCCTAAATAAGGTGAGGGCAAGGAGCAGGGTCACAGGAAACTTCCAGTCCTAGTCACTGGACTTTCGAGTTTCATAACCTATCAGCCAAGTGCCCACCCCTGCCTCCAGGAATTCAGGCACACCCATTATCTGATAGGTGGGGGAACCATCTTTACCTACCATGAAGACAAGATGCCAGACTCTACCATTAGCCATGTGACCAAGATGGTGCAGGCTGGACCTGACCTTCTTACTTCACAAGTTCCTGGGGTATATAGAGCCCTTTTATTCTAAGACAGGCATAAGCTTGAGTGATGATTTGAAGAACATGATGCTGTCTGTCTTATCTCTACTCCAAGTTAGTGAATCAGTCACTGTGATTTCCAACTAGAGTTGGAAGATAAGGGAGATGTTATAGTACTAGTAAATCCTCTATTCCTTTCCCCCAAATTTCAGCTTACCAAAGTGTACATGGCACATTGTATTTAAGTGGTACACGAACATGATTTTTATTTAACAGAGAGTGCATGATGAAACAGATGACATTACTATTTTGGAAGCATATCCTTTCTTTGTTTTCTACATATTTGGAAAAAAATCAGAGGGCTAAAAAAAAAAATCAGAGGGCTGTTGTAGTACAAAGGCAAGCTCAATCCCTCTCCTTTCTTTTGCCTGTTGAAAAATACTAGGGCTCTGAAGGATTTTGTAATTCCTGTTATGGAGCCAAATTCAATTTCAGCAAATGCATCCAGCACAGAAGGAAGTGCTTGCCCTTGAGCAAGACCTCTGATTGCAAAGGGAAAAACAATGCTTCTACTTTATCTTTTCAAAAGCCATTGATAAGGCCCTTTGTGTCTTTGTGTTGCTAGTGGTTTTCTGGGGGCTGATTTTGTGCCAAGTGCTATCATAGTATTGTAGGACATTTTAAGGACAAGGTGATTTCATACAGGCCTGGAAGTGGGTGGTGAAGTTCTAAAATCATGTTTTTGAAGTATTTGTAAGTCTGTTTTCAATACTGACTTAACCTGGCTCTTCCAGCACTAGAATAGTATCAGTGGAACATACAGAGAAGTTTTCCCATAATTAAACATTGGGGGTGTAGGTGTGAAACAGATTGATTAAGGTGGGTTGACCAGCAGGCTAGATTTTCTAACCATTATCCCACTGAGTTTGATACATTTAACCTTTACAAAATTGCCTGGCTACATGTTTTGCTTTGTGAGAAGCTGAAGGAGTTGGATAGCTGAGGTTAAGTTCTTTGGCACGAATGCCCACCAGAGATATGTTGTGAATAGGCATGGTGTTCTCAACTGATCACTGAAGATGTCAGCTTAAAATAGCTCTCCCTAAAAGATGCCCACATGACAAACAGAAAAGGGGAAAGGAAAGAGGGACACCCTTGGGAATAGAAACAAACTCAATCAGGAGTAGGAAAGGTTTTTGTTGTGATGTAGATTTCTTTACAACTGTTTCTATTTTCAGGATCTGTCCAAAGCTATACATATTCTGTCCCTCTTCATGCTATCTGTTAAAACACCAAATAGTAGATTTTTTTTGCATAGGTTTTTTTTCCATATATTTTTTTATTGTAATTAATAGAAGGGTTACATTACATTTGCCAGATGGAAGGTGCATTACTTCACATACATTGATACCCTTTCTCATGTCTTGGTCCCCATTTCCCTCCCCTTACCCCCACCCCCATCTTGTTTTCCCCCCTTTCCTATCCAATTTCAAATAACCAAATACGCATATATCCAATATATCAGATAACAAAGTGAAATACTGTAATAATATGAGATAACCAAGGGACAGCAAAAGAGATGAGAGATAACATAGTACATTAAGGACAACAATCACTCATTATATGGCATTTGTTTCTATATCCTAGAGGTCCTTTTATTTAGCGTCATACTGTATGGCCTCATGTATCTAGGTTTTGCTCTATTGCAAATCTCTGCTAGAAGAGTCCAAGGCATAGGTTTTTTAGAGTGTATTTGGTATGGTTGTATTTGTAGTTTGCTCTTCGGGTGCTCATGCGCATGCGTGTAGCTATCAGATACCAACCATGCTTTTCCTCTTCCTGCAGATCTAGGAAAAATGGTTTCAAATGTTAAATATCTCATCCTGCAGCAATCTCTAAATTTCCAAAGGATCCTCTTCTTTTCTAGTGAGAGTTCCCAGACTTGTTTTTGCGAACCAGTTAATTGTCACCAAAGTGCTATCTTACTTGTCTACCATATGTATATAGACATGAATCTTTGTGTCTCTCTTTTTACTTTAATTGTTTATGTGCTGGTTCTGGAGCTTGAACTCAGTTCCTGGATGTTGTCCCTGAGATTTGTTGTTGTTGTTGTTGTTCATGGATAGTGCTTTACACTTAAGCCTCATCTCCATTTCTGGTTTTCTGGTGTTTAGTTGGAGATAAAGAGTCTCACAGACTTTCCTGCTTGGGGTTGGCTTTGAATCCTAATCCTCAGCATTCTGTCTTCTGAGTAGCTAGGATTTCAGGCTTGAGCCATCAGCACCTGCTCTTTGTCTTTCTTAATTTCCATGAAAGCTTCTGTCCACAAGCTTCTGTCATTAGTAGGTATAAATAAAGTTAGAAATAGAGATAGCCTTGAGGATTTCAAGTTGAGTTTACTTTTTACCAACAGTTCCAAATTGGACATTAAATATTAACCTTCCCTTTTTCCCATCTTTACTTCTTTTCTTCTGTGTACCACTGATGCAGGATCAAAATCCATTTTTTTTTTGGTCTCACATACTAGTTCAGCCAGTTGCACCCCTTCCATATGCATTTATGCCCCTAAGTCCCACTTCTCCAAGTGGGCATTGAAAATAAACTCCATGATGGGTGTTGGTGGCTTATGTCTGTAGTTCTAACATCTTAGGAGGCTGAAATCTCAGGATCAGGGCTGTATGCCAACTAAGGAAGAGACATCTGAGAGACTCTTTCTTATCTCTAGGTAATCAGCAGAAAATCACACATGGAGGGATGGCCTTAACTGAAAACATTAAGTGAGAATGTGAGAAACAGAAATAACTTTCCTCCTCTAAACAACTTCTAGTGTCAATTTAGAAAAGAATGCATTATTATTTTTTTTTGCTCCTAATTTTTCAGATGTCACCTGAACAGTGTCCCCTGGTGGTGGTGTGGTGGGGGATAGATTTCAAATAAAGCAACACTTTCAAATGAGGGTGTAATTTTGGTAAACACTAGTCTACTTTGGGAAGTCTGTCAGGCATGCAAATGTGAAGTCCTGGTTGGAGATACAAAAGATTCAGATCTAACTGAGGCCAGCATAATTTCTGAATGTCATATGCAGTATAATTTTACATAAAACCCAGTGCCAGTGAACCCACAGGAGACCTCTCCCTCCTTTGTTTCCTCATAAGAATAGGAAATTATCTCAAAAGAAATAATATGATTGATGGGTTAACAGATATGATTTTCTTCTGGGAAATATGTTCTTTCTAAAGAGTAGGCCCGGGCCGGGAGTTTGGCCTAGTGGTTAAAGTGCTTGCCTAGCATGCACGAAGACCCGGGTTCGATTCCTCGGTACCACATACATAGAAAAAAGCCGGAAGTGGTGCTCAGGCTCAAGTGGTAGAGCTCTAGCCTTGAGAAAGTCCAAGGACAGTGCTCAGGCCCTGAGCTCAAGCCCAGGACTGGCAAATAAATAAATAAATAAATAAATAAATAGTAGGCCCATAGAGGTAGTTATATTTTCAACACATTAAAGTTTTATTTTCTTCTACAACCAGGTATCATTAAGAGGAAGAGAAGAAAGATAAACTGATTTACTAATTGGCAGTTTGAAATGACATCAGAGTAACATTTTTAGCCTGGCAGATAATTGAATACAGATATGGATGTAGATATAGATAGAGTATATGTGTGTATTTATGTATATATAGATAAAATGTACATGGAAGAGATATGAATATGTATATCACAAACAATGCATACATATGTAGTATGAATATATGCACACTCATAGTATGTACACATACATATTCAAGTACATGTATATGTGTGTGAGTACATATGTGTATGTAGTGGTTATTCCTGAAGTATGCTAATGTTCTCTCACATTGGAATGGTTGGTAGGCAAATAGTCTCAATGTTGATGTGAATATATTGACTATAATGTTAAAAACTTGTGAGACCATTTAATCAAATGGTAATTTGATACTGACTATTGATCCAGAGGACACAATTTCTGTGACAGGAAACTTGGGGGAATCTTCCTTAACTTTGTTTTTTCCATCAACCCCTATCAGTCAGTCTTTGGTTCTAATTTATATATATCTCCTCAATTCTTTTTCTCCCTATTTTATAACATCATGTTCAGGTCAAAACAATATCCCTCTTGGATATTTTAACAGCCATGACTTGCTTTCAGGCCAATCTCTCTCCAATCTTCTTTTTATGTTTCCAGGTGGATCTTCCTTTTTTTAAATTTTTTTATTTTTTATATTCTTTTTTATTGTAATTAATAGAAGGGTTATATTATATTCACCAGATGGAAGGTGAATTACTTCACAAACATTGATACCCCTTCTCATGTTTTTGTCCCCATTTCCCTCCCCCACCCTCTCCCCTCATCTTGGATATTTCTATAATGCAGTCCTGATTTAAAGCCATCTCATGTGCTTGGATCCCAAAGATCATTTTTACAATTACTTTCAAATTGTGGAAAGTCTATATGTGAAACAAAACCCAAACCAAAACCCTCTAGATTTCTTGATTCATTTTGGAGATAAGTGTTTCATTTTCATAACAGAGATCAAGTGATAAAGGAAGAGAGAGAGAGAGAGAGAGAGAGAGAGAGAGAGAGAGAGAGAGAGAGAGAGAGAGAGAGAGAGAGAGAGAGAGAGAGAGAGAGAGGAGCACAGAGAGAGGAGGTGAAAAGGGGGAAGGAACAAGAGAAAATACCTCCTGCACTGTTTGTTCTGCCCTGCCTGCTCTGGTTTCTGAGGAGGTAATTAACATGCAGATCAGCTGCACAGGGTCCTGAATGCATTAGCAATTGAGCACCAGCTTTCCAAGTTCTTCTCTCAGCTGCTTTGCAAATCTACACACCTTCTAGCTGCTCTGACACAGCCCTGTTCAGAATCCATTAACTGAGATTTAGGCCATGAACAAAAAATGATCATGCATGCTCATGATTAATGAAAAAGCTACTTCAAAATCACAAGGTTCTGGGCTGGGAATTTGGCCTTGTGGTAGAGTGCTTGCCTAGCATGCATGAGGACACAGGTTCAGTTCCTTGGTACCACATATATAGAAAAAAACAGAAATGGTGCTGTGGCTTAAGTGGTAGAGCTCTAGAGAAAGCCCAAGGACGGTGCCCAAGCCCTGAGTTCAAGGCTCAGGACTGGAAAAAAAAGAAATCATAAGGCACTATACTAGGTACTAACCGCTATTAATTATTTCTTTAAATTATCACTGTACTGAGAAATCATATCATCATACCAAAACGAATTGTTCAAATTGGCTGGCTTGAAGAGAAAAGTATACCATACATGGTTTTGAAAAACCAAGTATATTATCATTTTTTAGATTTACGAGAATGTCAAATATACCTATCTATGTATGTGTATATGTAATATATATGCATGTTATATATGTATATGTGATATATATATATGAACAGAGAAATGGATATTAGATTGTGTGGATATTAGTGTGTGAATGTTGGAGCTTTCATTAAAACAATTGCTTTGGAGCCCACATGTCAGCCTGCCCTGTACTGGGTAAGGAGAGGAGCCTACTTGTTAGGGCAGGTCCTTGTCATACTTAGGAACATTCTTGATTGTCCTGAGTGTTGGCAGTCTCAGGCAGGGTAGGTGTGTTGACTGGTGCTATCTTCTGCAGGGCTGCTACAAGACCAAGGAGAAGAGTATAGCTTAACCCGACCCCAGTCCAGGATGAAAGCAGTAGTTGGTATCATCTAAAAGGCAGTGGCATCTAGGACTTTACAAGAGTTTCCTTTGGAGCTGGGAGAATGATAGCCCGGTTATGAGTAATCGGGTTACCAGCAAAACACGAAACACAAACAAAACAAAACACAAAATGCCCCCACGGAAAACAAAACAAAACATGTATAGGCCCCAAAGTAAGAGGAAGAATGCTAGCAGCAGAGTCAGTACTTGGCTGAGGCATCATAGTGGCTTAGAGCACCAGTCTTGATCATGACGTAGCATAACACTTTCATTTGAGGCTCATCATTCACACATAAAATGGAAAAAAAAGAGCTGAGGGTGATCTGGAGCCTGTGGGGCTTGAACTGGTTTTGCATGAGTCAGGGAAAATGATAACCAGGCAGGACAATGGGAGATATTCACAGGCTTTCAAATACCTACTGCACTTGAATTGAATCTGGGGATGCTATTTGAAGCTCTTGTCAGTGACTGAGCCAGCATTGACTCCTTACTATTGATCCAGAGGGGGAAGAAGGGAGGAGAGGCAGAGAGATTGAAAAGGTGGGAGAGAAGAATGGAGTGTCTCGACATCATTACGCAATTGTTTTAAAGCAATATGATCTTGCTGGGTTTATTTCTTTTTAAATCCTATGCTAAAGTTACGATGTGGAAGAATACACTTTCCTAATATATTGAGTAAATACATTTAGTATAAAATATAGAAGCCCATGTAACAGAGTATACAGAGTGTTCTAAAACATTTAAGTAATTTAATTCCTACATATCTTTTAGCTCTTATCTCAAATATAATCTTCCATAAGAGCAAGCTATTGATTACACTAAAATAGCGGTCTTCTTCCTTCATTCAGTTACTCTGTCACATTTTCCTACATTCATTTCTAATAATAATTATATCCATTATGATCTGTTTATTTGCTCATTATCTATTTTTCCCCTGCTAAAATGTATGTTCAAAAGTTCCAGGTGACTTTCATGTGACCCAAAGACATTCTTGTTGTTTCTCCCTCCTATTTACTAGAGATTGAACCATGGCTTTGTGCACATGCTCTGCCACTTGATACCCCTACCCTGTTTCCTGCTGCTATAGCTTTATGATGGTCCTGCTGTATGCTCCAGGCTGGCCTCAAACTCTCAACCTTTCTGATCCTAAGGCCTCTGCTTCCCCAGTGCTGAGATTATAGTCATGTATCTGGTCAGAATGACATTCTTTTGATTGACAATGTGCTCGTCCCCAACAAAAAGAAAGTAAAGCTTCGGTGCTCTACAAGGTCAGAGTCCTATTGCAGTGGCTTCTGTGCCAGAAGTCCTTTCTGTCTCTGACCTATTCATTTCTCTCCCTGCTAACTTTTAAGGAGGAGGAAACATCTGGGAAATTGGCCTGACCATAGAAAATAATCACATACTTGTACTACAGGCAGATGGTACTGCCAAGCAACAACATCTGGAGCCAAGCATCCAGCTGACAACAGGGCCGATTGTCAAAATATTTAAAGACTGTCCAAGTTGCTCATTTCAAATTTTATCTTCATTCTTGCTTTGCTGAATTTATGGTGCTCAGTCAGCAGATAAAGGTTGACTTTCTGTCCATAGAGAAACTCTGCATTGCTTTCAGCCACTGAAAAACAAGCATTGCTAGTCTACATGCTGGGCTTTGTTGTAGGTCCCAGATGGGGAATGTTTGTTTGCCTGGAAAGACTTTGTAAGACAGCCAGACTTTAGGAAGGAAATGCTTTCAGGGTATTAGATTTCAGTGAATATGATTAGCCATGAACTTGCTGGAAGTTGTGATCTGATTTTCTTCCAAAGTTATGTATCTTATTATGGTTAAAACATCCTGGAAATAAGACAGTGTGGTTAGAAACACCAAATAATCAACAAGGTCTAGTTGGCCTTACACTGTTGCATTCAGGTTGCTGCTTTAGAGGATAGAGGAAGGCAGCTGTCCTGGGAGGGATGGAGGCTGTCCCTGGGAGGCCCTCTGGTGTAGATTAACCCGGTGACTACAGGAGTCTTTGATGTATTCCAGTCAAGGACAATGCCAATGATTATATTTGGGCCCTGGCACATTACTTACTGGGCCATTAGTGTGTCTTCAGTGTATGAGCTGGTATCACTGTTGCACTGGTTTGCCCTTTGTCCAAAGGGGAACAACAAAATGGAAAACCTTCTTAAGATGGTCAAACTGTCTCCAATTAACCAGCAAGGGTCCAGAAGTAGAGATGTGGTTCAACTGGTGCAGGGCAAGGTAGCCTTGAGTAAAAAAAGCAAGTGAGAGTACAGGGTTTTGATTTCAGACTCAGTACTAGAAAAAAATTAATATAGATATTTGGATGTACTCAGAACTTCAAAAGGCAAAATTAGAAAGCAAAATATTGCTAAATCTAACTATTTTAAAATGTACAAAGCTATGGCAGAGGAAACCACGTACAAATGTAAAAGCAAACCTTGGATCGGGGGGAAAGGAAACATACATAAAAAAGGAAACTTTTCCAAAATGTGTAACTCTGGCAGTTAGTGAGAAAAATCTTTATAACCAAACAAAAACTGATGTGGGAATTATGAATATATTCCAAAATGTGGTTTTAGATTTAAAAGAAAAGCAAGATTTAGAAAATGTCTCGTAATACCAATTATACAAAGTGAAAAGCCTTCAAAAACAACATGGGCTGCCTATATGTATGATTCATATGTAAATTGAAAGCATAAATGTATGTACCAAATAGATAATTGTCTCCTTCAGAAAGAAGTGTGTGTGTGTGTGTGTGTGTGTGTGTGTGTAAAAAGAGAGAAACAAATATAAGTAGAATCACATGCATAATTCCATGGAATTCATAAATTTTAATCTTAAAAGGATAAAAGATCTGAAGAAAAAATACCATCAAAATTGAAAGCTGGTTCTGCTTCTGGGTCAATAAAATGTTAATATATGTCCATATTTGAGAAGTAATAACTGAAGGGCAGATTTCATTCTTGGATTCTGAAATTAGATTCAAGTTATATCTTGACTAGACAGGTGTCTATTACCAGCAGTTCAGGGGATGGTTATTTCTCATTTGCTCAGATCTTCACTGCTGTGAGCTCAGTCCAAGCCTCTTTTCATTGCTATGGAAAGCCCTACCTGTATGATTTTCACAAGACCAGAGCAAAAAACAGGAGTACCTCTCCTTGATAATCATGATTTTGTGAAGTTAGAAAACCTGCATACATTCAAGAATTTCCTTTGTATGTAGCTCTTGTGGACATTTCAACACTTTGGACTCTGTTTTACATTTGATTGCCTTCTGTATTTGGCCAAATCATCAGAGAACAAAAGAATATGTTCCCCAAACTTTCACTTGTGAACATTGTTAGACCTCTGTGACCTTAATAAAGATAGCTCTGCCTTTCTTAGTTCTGCCAAGTTGGCAGAGATTTTTATGGATAGTCCCCAGAAAGGATAGAGAATGATAAAATGTCATTGTACGTTTTCATCAACTCTTTCTATTAGGTTCAGTAGAACTGAGAAATTTCCTGAAGCTATAGATATGGGAAGAAGAAGATTATAAATGCAGAGCAGACACAAAATGGATACAGTAAGTTGGTTTTCTTTCCATAATTCTGATTATACACAAGAAGTTCAACAACATAAACTGTGTATACATACCTACGAACATGTATAAAGATAAATGATACATGACCAGGCCAGATGTTTGGGACTACCCATTCATTTAACTTTTTTTGTAAGAGGCAGTGATTTTTGTGGCTGGACAGGTCTCGAGGAGTGGGATATGTTCCAACCTGAATAAAGAAGGTTCCAAGAGCCAAGAGACAGAAGGATGGAGGCCAGTACCCATTGGTTACGGAAGTCACAGGGAGTGGTCTGGACTTGAGCAGCAAGTGGCAAATGCCACACATAGAACAGAGCCCAAGGTGATGATCATGGTTGCAGGACAGAAAGCTGAACTGTAGCTGTCCATTGCACTGTTGATGAAAACGTTCCAATGGGGCTTTTCTCACCTACATTCCTTATCCTGATCCTGAGTGGGAGCACGGTAGATATTAAGCATGTATACAGATCTGTACTTGATTTGGTAATTGCTGCCCTCAAATTTCTCTTCAAATTTTACATATATATGAAGTAGTCAATACATGTAAAAATCAAGTGTGCTGAAGCATGTCTGGAGTACCAGTACTTGGGAACTTGAGGCAAGAGGATCATAGATTCAGTGCCAGCCTGGGCTGCAGAAGGAGATCCTGTCTCAAAACAAACAAATAGGAAACGTAAGTAAACATTAAGGAATAAAATGTACCCAGAGTTCTTCAGGAAATATGCTCAGGTCAAGTTGATGAACTGTGACTTTTATGTTATCCAGAAAGCAAATTTTTGTTTTGTTTTAATTTACTGAAGCTTGGTCTGGCATGAACATTGAGTTATACTGTGTGATTTTTCATTAATGATATGATTTTCAGTCAGCTGTGTGTTCCAGATTGTCTGGGTGTGTGCTAGCTATTTAATTCTTCATGGTTGCATCTAATCACAGCTAACCTGAGCTCATTAATGTGAATTTCCTATTGACATTGAGCTCAATACCAGCGTCTTAGTTTTCTGCCAGTCCCTAACTGCCTGAGCATTTATTTATATCTTACATGTTGGTCCACAGAAGGGAAAAGCAAAGGACCTATGCAAGTTAGAAGGATGGAATCTGGCATAGAACACATAGCCTTTGAATTTCAGGTTCTGAAGTATGCAGTCTTGGAAATCAATCAGATAAGCCGGTGTGAAATCTGGCATGCATTTTACTACCTGGAGATATTTTGATCCCAACTCAAAATACCTTTCGATTTGTGGCAGAAAGATGGGAGCTTCTGCAGTGGGACCTGGCTGGCCTGGGAGGGATTTGGAGTCACTGTGCTGGGATCCAGGAAGATTCTCTGAGCCTCCCAGCTCTTCTTTTCTTTGGAGGTAGGGTTGTAATATATTTCACTTTACTGAAAGCAATTCTAGATTTGATTCTGAGGAAAGAATACAGTTTGAACTGGCTAAGGAAAATGAGGGACATGTAGGATTTCTTTTAGTCATTTGTTCATTCATTCGTTTGTTTGTTCATTCATTCATGAAATGAGTGCCTCTGTCAGGCATTGTTCTTGATACTGGAGATAGAGAATAAACAGAAGCATATAAAAATCATGTTGCCATAAAACTAGTGATATCCTCCTATGTCACCATGAAAGAGCAGGATTAAGACCGGGCTTTTCAAACCAAGGACTCTTTGTCAGTCTGTTTTTATCTACACTTTTTCATTGTGCTTCTTTATCCTATCTGATCAGATTCCCCTGATACATGGGTGAATGTGGCTGCCACTTATATTCAGCCCTTTCATCTATGCATTCATCTTTCCATTCTTTGTGTGAAGAGACATCTAATTGGCCTGGCAGGGATCTTGGGCCCTAAGTCACACGTGTATTTCTGACCTACAGCTGTAGCCAGCCAGAGGATGCTTTCTATAACTCTTTCTATCCTTAAGTGCTAGGATTTTAGGATGCAGGCTTTCCAAGGAGAAGTGACTTCCCAGGTAAAGGAAGTCTATTATGACATTTTTTTTATGACACAGACATTTCATTTTGTACTAAGTTTTTTCCAGATATGATGTATATTCCCAGACACAGTCTCCAAAATCCTTGAGGATGGGGGTTGTCTCATTTATCTGTGTTCTCTTCAATTCAGGTAGCACAAAAGCTTGTTTACAATAGATTCTTCATAAATGATGAATGGCTTTTAGTTGAAATTTCTCCACCATCTCAGAACACACCAGAAATTAAAAAAGAAGCTATTATTATTATTTGCCAGTCCTGGGGCTTGAACTCAGGGTCTTGGCACTGTCCTTGAGCTTTCTCAAGGCTACCACTTAAGCCACAACATCACTTCTGGCTTTTTTTCTGTGTATGTGATACTGAGAAATTGAACTCAGGGCTTTGAGCATGCTAGGCAAGCACTCTACCACTAGGCCACACTCCTGGCCTTAAGAAGCTATTATTTATTGGGCACTTACTCTGTGTCAGGGTTGTAGTAATTATTTACATTGATTCTACCATTTAATATAGGTAACAATTCTATGGTGGAAATATAGGCTTGCATACTTTCATATATATGGCATATATTATCATTTCTATATAATATAGGCTCAAAATCATGCTCATATGATATATATGTATATATAGTGATACTGAGGTTTAGAACTTATGGCTTTGTGCTAGACAGGCACTCTATCTATAAGCCATACTTCTAGCCCCTGGCTTTTTTTTTTTACTAGTTATTTTGAGGATAGGCTATTACTTCCTGCAGTGGGTTCACAATCCATCTATTTTAGATTCACCAGGGTACCCTGAAATAGAAGTGTGCCTTCATGTCCAGTTTCTTTGTTGTGTTATGTATTTTCATAGACTGTTCCCCTCAGGGCTGGCCTCTAATGGCACTATTCCTGTTTTCCTTTTGCTACAAAGTGAGGATGAAAGTAATAGGTTGAGAAGTGGGGAATCTCAACAAGTTTTCTGCCTACTCTGTAGAAACTGAAATCTATTCTCAGCCTCCCAAGAAGCGAGGATGAACGAGAATGAGTCACCAGCTCCTGGCCTGGCAAGTTTGTCAGTTTGTATAATGGTCTACCTCTCTTCTGTCAGTGCCTCTTAACTGGCCTCCTTTATACAGAAAGACCCATTATACACATTCTTTATTCCTTACTAGTTTAGCATGGGATTTAGAGAGCTTAAGGCAAGAGGTATATACAATGCTGTTCACAGAACACAATTACTAAAATGTGTGTTATCAGGCCTGTATTGATGCATATTATAGAGACAAGATGTTGGAGAAGGCAGAGGAGACAGCGAATGAGGTAATTGGAAGAGTTAGGTTTGCAGCTGAAACCCAAAGAGAACTTCAGATGTATATGTGTATTTTAATTTTTAATAGAAAGAATTTATGCAAGTGTTAATTATTCAGTGTGTGAGAATAGAGTATGGTGGTGCATTCTTGTAATTTCATCATTTGGATGGTGGAGGCAGGAGGACTTCAAAGTCAAGGTCAGTAATTATTCATGAATCAAGGTCATACTTTGAAAAATCTATCCATTTTACTGCCTAGGTTAAGAGCCCATCAAGGGAGGTAAGGACAAAAGCAGTGTTCCTGTGTCCAACAATTCCAATTTATAATTCCTTTCCCCTCTGGAGAGATTTATAGACCAATGGAACAGGGCAATGTCTCTAGAGAATTCTAAATACTAATTTCTGGCATTCTCTTTGGCCAACATCCTTGCTTGAGCCATTTGGACCAAGTTCATAAGAGGGTTATTATTTTTTGAGAAAATATGCTATTTCAAGATTATTTGCATTTTATTATTATCACTGGCTTCTTTTTATTGTCTGTATCATTTGGTCATTTTCTGGTGGTTTTGAATATTTTTTTTTCTTTCTATGTATGTGGTACCGAGGAATCGAACCCGGGTCCTTCTGCATGCTAGGCAAGCACTTTAACCACTAGGCCAAACTCCCGGCCCCGAATGTAATATTTTTTTATATGTTCTATTTTATGTTTCTCAAAACTTATTTCTCAAATTGAGTTTTCAGATGATATTCACAGCAGGTTTCCAGGTGAAACCTTAGGAATGTTGACAGAGAATTGAATTAAGAAAATAAGTAAATATACTTATTGATTTAGTCTGAGTTATACATTTCACCTCAATGGCACAATAGTCCTTGTTGGCTTTTAAAAATCAAATGATGATTCAAAGTCCAATGGAAGTGGAATCCGTACAGTAAGTATGGCTAATTGTACCCCTTTATTCACAATGATGTTAACTCCACTAACTCTCCCACCCAGAGCCAAACCTGGGGTTGTGTCCGCTTGGGAAGCAGGTTAAGGAGTTGGATCCAGCTCTCCTGGTTCTGTCTTATAATTCTGTTCAGAGCAGATCTCTTGCTTCCTGTGGCTTCCACCTGGTAAAAATCCAAGTAGGCAAACATCACAGGATTCTTGTAAGTTTCTCAGTTTTGCCATCAGTGTGGCAGAAGAGAGCAAAATGAAACTAAACACAAACATATTTTCACTAACAAAATCTGTAAAAACCAGGCAATGCCAACACCATCTCTAGAGGCCTTAATTTAGCACACAGGAGAAACTCTTCTTGTATAGAAGGCAAATTAATCTCCCTCCCTCCCCCCCCCCCCCCCCCCCCCCCCCGCTTCCTGTCATGGGGCTTGGCCCTGGTCACAGACCCTGGGCTCTCCAGTTCAAGGCTTGAGTTCTACTACTTGAATCACAGAGCCACTTCCACCTTCTTTTTCTTTCTTCTTTCTATCTCTCTCCCCCTCCCTTTTTTCCCTCCCTTCCTTTCATTTTTTTCATTCTTCTATTCTTTTGCAGTACTGGAGAACTGAACCCTGGACCTCATATTTGCCATGCAAATGCTCTTCCACTCAGGCTTTGACAACCCTAGTCCATATGTATTTCTTTGTTGTTAAGTCTTCTTAGATAGAAAAAGTATTTTGAAAACCTGCTGAGGAGACTTACTTGAGAATGATCATCTCTACATATTAAGAAGGGGTTCTTAGCCCCCAAATCATAATCGGAGGAACCTAACATAAATAGAATTCTCAGGACTCTGAATCCTTTTTTCCCTTTTAGTATTTTAATTTGTTTATAGATTTTTAAGTAGATGAGTGATAAAAAATTAACCAAGAATATAGTTCATAAGAATATATGTTCTTGATGACATCGCTACATTTGTAAAGAAATGGAAAGACTTAGAGAAAGTCTTTCATATTGTCTTCATATTAAGTGAAGTAAGCCAGACTCAAAGGAACATAGGCTCCATGGTTTCCCTCATTTGTCATAATCAGTAGAAACCTTGGGCTCTTCTAGCAGAGATTTACAATAGAGCAAAACCTTGATACAAAAGGCCATATAGTAGGACCCTAAATGAAAGGATCTCCAGGATATAGAAACAAAAGCCATATAATGAGTGATTTTTGTCCTTAATGTACTATGTTATCTCTCATCTCTTTTGCTGTCCCTTGGTTATCTCATATTGTTACATCATTTTCCCTTGTTATCTGATATATTGTATATATGTTTATCTGGTTACTTGAAAGCTACTAAGTAGCTTTGACTATAGATGAGTGCTGCTTCTGCTCCATGCATTTCTCACATGCATCTTGTGCTAGATAGCATAATTCTCTAGGATGAAGATTAAACTGTACCTTTTTTTTCTGGTGCTGGTCCTGGGGCTTTGACCTCAGCATAGGCACTATCAGGATTTTTTTTTTTTGCTCAAGGCTAGTACTCTACCACCTGAGTCACAGATCTACTTCTAGTTTTTATGGTTCTTAATTGGAAATAAGAGTCTCATGGACATTCCTGTGAAGCCTAGCTTTAAATCATAATCCTCAGATTTCAGCCTCTTGAGTAGCTACCATGACCAGTATGAGCCACTCCTGCTAGAATAACCTCCTCCAGTGTTTTATCTCCTACCAAGTGAGACAAAGATGTCCACATATAAAACTTCAGGGTCCATCAGCCTTCACCTCCTCAGCACATGCTGACAGTGTATGAAAAATAAAGCTGTGAGGAGTGCTGAAATTGAGGATACTTCAGGAGCTCCTGCCAGTTCTTGAAATCAGAAACTCTGGAGGCTATCTGAAATTAGCTGGGTTAAGCTTAGTTGTCACATGGTTCTTCTGCCATGAAGAATTACAAAACAATTCATAGCTAGGTGTTGCATTTTTTTCTAACAAGATTCTAGGAGATGCTCTTCTAATTGGGAATAGTGGACCATGCCTATGGTGTTTCATCTTTTCAATGAAAAGAATGCTTATTTGTTTTTTAAATTCATTTTAAAAGCAAAGTCATGAATTCCTCCCATCATCACTTGTGCTATAATTCAGGTGATTTGGGAGCAATTTTGGCTTTGGTAACCATGTGAGAAATAGGAAAAAGGCAAGTTTATTGCTTTCAGAAAGCATCCCAGAATTCTCTGTCAAATGTCCTGATTTCCCACTGGGGGATTTGTTTCCTAGGAAAAAGCATTTTTTCCCTTTGTTGATTAATTCCCAGGTGCCCAAGGAGAGGTGAGTGGCATTGATGGGAACACAGTGCCTCTGGGAAGTTTCAAGTGCCAGCGAAGAAGGCAGTAGATAGGATTTGGCAGATTTGTTCATGTCTGGGGGAAGTCAATGGCTGAAACCAGCATTTTGGTTGTTAAGACACCATGGTAAGTGGTACAGGAAATTGCCTGTGGCTAGCCTAGAGAGAAAGAACAGCTAAGACCAATTCAAACTCTAGTCATTCCTATAGAAAGCTGTTACAGAAATAAGTACTTTCTTCAGGGGTGAGAGGCATTTTAATTGTGCCTTTGAGAAGGGGATATTATTATATGTCAGCATTTCATACTTTGGCTTATATTTCCTTTCCTGATAGGTATTTTTCCTTCTACATTTTCTATATTTTTTTCTCAGTTCACTTCTTACTTCCTCATCCATTTCTCAGTGTCCTCCTCCTTGCCTTGCAGTACGGCTTGTGCCACTGGGATGCTCCTGTTCTCTTCCTCCCCACACTCCTGACATCTGCTTCACATAGTCAAAGTCAGTATAATAAAGTCAGTATAATAAAAGGTGGATGAGTGCCTAGACCTCATGATCCTCAATCCTGAGATTCTTTCGTTCATTCAGACTCTCAGATCCGAACTCAAGCCTGTCTCCCACTCCAGAGATTCCCCAACAGTGAGGAATGGCTGGTGGCAGACATGTCGGTCAAGAGGGTTCTTGATCCCTTTCACTTCCATTGATCACGTTAGGGCTTAAGGTGGCAGCGGATAGATTCTGTTTCATTCACATGTTATGTTTGAGAAGCACTTTGGTATCTTACAGCTTGACTGTAGAAGTTGATTGTGAATATGCATTTCTCATTTCACCAGTCATCATTAATGCATGACATCTGATGCCTTCCACTAAGCCTATTTATGCTCTCTCTCTCTCTCTCTCTCTCTCTCTCTCTCTCTCTCTCTCTCTATATATATATATATAGAGAGAGAGAGAGAGAGAGAGAACTTGTGAACTTGTGAAAATGTCTGATTTTTCCCCTCCCTGTCCAATTTATGCTTTCCTCATGATCATATCAAAAAGATCCCAGCCCCCTACCTGTGCCATCTTTTCAGTGGTCTCCAAGTTCATGACATAGGTTCCCATCTCCCTTCTCACTAAATTACCCAGTACCTGCAATGGGAACCTAGCTGCTCTTCTCACCTATGATTCTTATGGAAGGAATTCCAGGTGGTAGTTCCCTGACCTAACTTTCTTCAGTGGCTTCACAGCTTTACCAGGTTGAGTCATCTCTCTTCATATTGTCTCTCCTCACTTGTTCTAGCCAACACTTGTCGATTTTAAAGTTTATCTACATTAAAGTTTGTCTAGTTTAAAGATTTTTCCCTGTTCTCTGAGCATCAATCACCCCAGCTATTCTGCCTCTCTATCTCTGCCCTGGATTTGCCTCTTCAACCCTGTGTGTTGATTTCCCATTGGTCCTGGAAGATAGAGTTCTATGCACATAGGAGCAAGGCAGGGCAAAGAAAGAAATGAAGCAGGTCTTGTGTGAAGCAGATGGCGAGAACAACAGCAAGCTAGAGAGCAACTATTCTCCTTTAAGAAATCATTTTCAGGTGGGAATGCAGAATCTTAGTTTTTTCCAATCTTCTGATTTTTCTAGAGAAACCAGAATTCTTAATATTTGTGAGCAATATTTCAAGGTTTCAACAGAGGCAATAAACTTAGAGAAAATACAAATGAATCCAAATCTATGCACAGATCCCATCCAGCCAAAGGTTTCCGATGATAGCTCAGAACCCAGCTATGCATGAAGCTTTGCTTGTTTCTTCTTGATTGTGTTGTAATATACCAGGCACTTTGCGGGGGGCCCCGAACCCCCCAGCAATAGAATCACCAGCGCTCAGTGAACCGAGCTAGGAGTCAGTTAAATAGCAGCTAAGTGACCTCTCTCCACCTTTGGGCAGATAGACAGCAGCCCCAATCGTCAGTGGGGCTGAGCTTTTAAAGGCAAATATCATACACAGGTGGTAGTCACCTTATGACATCACCTTACCGTGCCCATAGTCAATAACCACAAGGATGAAACCACACAGAGATGGTCAAGAAGATTAAAGATTTTTACAAAAACAGAAACAACTTGGCAGCTAAGCCTGCCAGGTCACTATACTTCCCTTTTTCAAATAAACATGTAAATGTATATATATTACACAGGTACCAAAGTCAGATACAGTAACAACATGAGATAAACCATAAGGGGAATAAAAGAGAAAAGAAATAACCTCATTTAGTACATTAGGAACTGTAATAACATGGCAGGTTTAGCTGTCAAATTGTTTTTGGTTTTGTAAAAATGTTTAACCTGCTCGATCACCTACGTGTAGTTTCATTGCTGTGTTTACTACCCATGAGTATCTAAGGTGATTACCACCTACACGAGGTGTTTACTTTAAAAAGCTCAGCCCCTCTGAAGGTCGTGACTGCTCTCTATCAGCCCAAAGGTGGAGAGTAGCCGCGTTGCTGCTATGAAACTGCCTCCTAGCTCAGTTCACTGAGTGTTGGTGACTCGATTGCAGAGGGGCTCGGGGCCCCCCCAAATGGCTCAGATATTACAGGAACTATAATCACAAAGACAAACGTCTGTTTCCATATTTCTGCTTACTTTTCTAAATTCTAAAGGGAGGCCTCTGTAACACGCCTTCACCTCCTCAGCTCATATGAATCAGTTTGCAAAAAAAGAATACTATGTCTATCTGGAAAGAAAATGCAGGTGCTCACTCCATAATGAGTCCGGCAGGCTCTGGTGCTCTGGAGATCCTGCCTAGGACTAGATTTCTTGCCAGTTGTCTCACTGTACCCATTGTGTCCCATAAAAATGAAAATGGTATTCCAGGCCACAGGCCCAACTCCAGGGCCTCCAAATGTCAGGTTGGCTACTCAGTCCAATATACCAAATAGAGAGGAGGAATGGTGAAGGATAGAGAAATACTGTTGTGTGGCACAGGCATATCATAGGAAGAGGAAAGGTAAGTACTTGTAAGTCCCTGTTCAGATAGACTTGAGCTTTAGGTTTGACTAGAGTAAAAGAATGTGAATAATGAAAAGGTATGTACATTTCTCAGTCCTTAGCTGTGCTGGCAATTTGTATTCTCCTAGCCCTGGGAATGTGTTTCTCAGTCTAAGTGCCAAGTCTACTCTTTAGGGTAGTAATTTATAATGATTTTTTTTCTTCCAGTTTATCTGGACTCTGGGTCTCTAATAAAGAAATACAGATAAGATGTTGTGACCTTTTATATTTATTATTGCTCTTATTTGGTGGGAAAGAAAAACAATAAGAAAAGTGACCTAAATACTAGTCTTGAGCATGTTATCTATTATGGTCTTATTTTTGAATTTTTTTGTTAGCCTTGAATATTTAACACATTTTAGAATACTGAAACCCAGAGCTAAAGGCATTTTGAGACGAATTGAATAAGAATCCATTTTTCTGCTCCTTTTGCTCTGTTTTTCATGAAATAAAAAATGAGACTAGAAGGTCAAACTTGAGTGCTTTGTTATTAACATTAAAATTCAGTAAAATATCATGTCATATAAAGTACAGAAAAAGAGAAGATTTTTGTGGCAAAGGCAAAAAGAGATGGAGACTGCGGTTCCAGGAGGATGGATGGTGAAGTGTAGCCACTGAGCTCCACTTTCTACAGTCTGCCGTCTTTGGGGGAGACAGAAAGAAGTGATGGCACTTCTGATCATCTCCTCTGATCTTATGCAAGGCAGAGGTTCAGAAGTATGTTTGCAGACAGCTCTTTGAAGGTGGTGGTACTGCTTGGTTGCTCATTTGATGCAGCATTTACCCATCAAGGTAGCACTTCATATTCATTTGAACTTTTTAGTAGCACAAAGATGTTGAAATTGTAAGGAGGGTTCCATTGCAGACACAGCCTGTATGGATGTTCTGATTGTGTATTAATGCATAACAAATTACTCTGGAGCTATATGACATGGAGATAATAGCTATTGCTATATTCTTAGACTCTGTTGGTTAGTAATCTGGTCGGGAAATATCCACAATGCCTGGAGTTTCGGATTTAAAAGATCCAAAAAGTTGAGAGGATTGGTAGCTGGGAGTGGGCATCCTCTGAAGTCTCTGTTGCATACATCTTTGCTGGTTAATGCTGGCTGATGGCTGAGAATTTAACCCTGGGTCTGTTTGTGGAATCTGTCCACATTCTGACTGTATAGTTTAGACATTAATTTTAGTGGCTGTTTCAAGTGTGATTAGGAGAGGGGAGATGCTCAGAAAGAGAGAGAGAGAGAGAGAGAGAGAGAGAGAGAGAGAGAGAGAGAGAGAGAGAGAGAGAGAGAGAGAGAGAGAGAGAGAGAGATATTCCATTTACAAACCAGCTAATTACAGGCATGACTTTCAAAGCATTCTCTTCATTGAGACAGTGGCAGAGACCCGCTTTGTTTCATTGGGTGGGGAATAGACTGCCCAGCAGAGGAAGTGACAGGGTAATGGAAGAACCATTTGGAATCCAAAGCATTGATGCAGCTATTTGTGGAAATGCAATCTTAGACCACAGCCATGGACATTTGCTTTTCCAAACACACCTTTCTTTCTCAATCTCTAAAGTCTCATCTGATTATGACATTGGACTTGGGCTAAAATCCGAGTGGAGCCAGGGTTGGACATGGCATAGTGCAAAGGAAACAGGTTTGGTAGCATGTTTGCTTTCTTTAATTAGTGGAAATAAGGTGTCTTGGGGATCAGAGTCTCATGTACTTGAGGCAAATATTCAACCACTGAGATACACCCCAGGTCCCCTGCTTACTTTTATCCAATCATCTAGGTTCCCTCATTCTGGAGGTTTATGCATCCATCAGTCCACAGTTAGAGATGCCACACTGTTTCTAACCTGCTGTGCTCTCCTGCTTGGAAAGGGATGCAGGAGCAGGGCCAAGGGACATGTACACATTATTATTTCAAAGAATCAATAAGTCCAGTGAAGAATCTGAGAATTGCTACCAAAGGGGATCCATCCTACAGACCAGCAATGAAAATGACATTTTCATCTTCTAGACAGTAAGAAAACGCTGTCTCAGATCACCGTTAGCCCTGTACTTCTGAGGAGAAAAAATATGTTTACCAGTCAAGAACTGCAGCACAGTTTCCTGTATTTCTATCACAGGAGGGACTGGGAAGGAGGCAGACAGAGATTTTTCAATTGCCCTGGAACTGGAGTTGTTAAAGCTAAGCACTTGCCTGAGGAGATAGCTTTTGCTTATTTTATTTACATTTTGCAGTTAATCAGATTCAACCTTTACTTTTTGGGTTTAGTTTTCCCCCTTTACTCTGATTTTAGGATAGAAACAGTAGGTTTTCTTGCATCCATAGCAGTAAGATGCAATAATAGTATCCTCTGATGTTCTTCATATAAATCATTGATGATCATACACACACACACACACACACACACACACACACACACACACACACAGTTCCTCAGTTAACTTTCTCAGATAAGAATTTCTTAAGTTTTCAATAATCGTAGTCTATAGCTATATTTTATATTTTCTCTTAGAAAGGTGGAATGGTAGAATTTTCTGGAGTCAACCTGCCCAGATTTGAATCTTCAACTCTGCCACTTGCTAGCTTGGTGATCTGAGCAAGTTGCCTGGCCTCTGGGCTTCACTTTTCTCTTTTGTCAAATGGGATCCACCACAACAGTGCCTAGCTCTTTGGGAGGCAGAGACAATGTAATGAATAAGTGGGTGTACACATTCATATGCAAATAAGTTGCATTAGAAATTATGACTGACAGAGAAGATACATATGGGAGGTGATACAACATGTGAGTTATTTGATCAATATTCCAATGATATAAATGTAACAAAATAATGGAGAAAATGTATGATGGACTCTTCTGTTAAGAAAAAATAATAGAAATACACATGTTACGGATGGGTGGCCATGGAGGGGGAAAGATCCCAGATTCTTGGTGTCTTCACTTAGGAATTGAATAAATACACACATAAAGTGATAAAGGAAGGAGTTTAATAGAGAAAAATACACTATTAAAGAAAATGAACTTGAGTGAGGTGTCTCAAGAGCAAACATGTGGATAAAATGTTCCGTTTTCTAGGATTTGGAGTGCATGGGAGGATTTCATTGTGTTAGTGGCCAGCTGTTAGGGAAATGAAAGATCATGGCTTGGCAGATTTTTGGATGGGATCTGTACAAATACAACGTTGCCATCTTATGGTTTTAAATATATGTATGAGATGCAATCCATATGCATGAAGCCTTAAGTAGGAGTTTGTTGAGCAAAGGTCAGGTTAAGTACTCATAGGTATCTTAGAACTAGCCCAGCATTTTAATGCCCCTAGAAGGAAGCCCTTATGGCAAACTGACCACGAATTATCCCCCAAAAGGAATGCTTATAGGAGGTACTAGGAAGGAGATAGGACTCAGGGGTACTTCCTAGGGCATGGCTAGGAGAGGAGGCTGGTTTTAGCATTCTTCCCCTGCTTCAAATATACATTAAGCATATCTCTTTTCACCCAGAGTATAAAGCCCAAGGTCATGATGACATTTGAAGCCTTTCCCAGCCTTTCCCCATCTCCACCTCATTCCCAAGTTCTCTAATTCCCAGACATAATGTACTGCACACTCCCCAGATCTCTTCATACACATCCTTGTGAAAACACTTCACAGAGATGAATGGAAGACTTTCTGACTGACCTGCCTCCTCTCTAGAGGAGTAGCTTCCATCTTTCTCAGCCTGTGGAAGGCTTGTCACTTACTTTGTGAAGTGTTCCTGTTCTCCAGTCAGAAGTCCTCACAGTCTTCTTTGACATCCATGACACTTAAACAAGCAAAGTTGGAGTGGCACTTATTTCTGAAACTGGGCTTTTAAACCAGGCTCCAGTTCCAATATTCTTACATGGCAGGCTCTATCACTCACTCCTATGGACCAAATAAAGACACATGGGCAGAGAAAGGAGATTTACTGCAGCTATGGGAAGAATGCATTTCAGTGAAATTTTCAGTCATCTTCAGGATCACAGACATTGGTCTTAGTTAAGTAGGGCGTGGGGGGGCTGAGATAGGCAAGCATAGTTAAATCAATCCCAAGTTACAGGTATGTTTGGAGGTAGTCAGAAGATGGTACTAAGTTGCTTGACCACCTGATTGTGTCAGGAGGGGGCCTTGGTAGGGTAAAAGTCATTGACTTCTGTCTGGTAGGATATCTGGCCCTTTCTGGATTTCAAGATGGCTGCCAAGTAACTGTAGAGAGAGAGAATGGCTCAGGGCAAAGGGCAAAAAAGCAGTCTGGAGTTAACTGGAGTTCCAGTTAATTCATGGGCCCAAATCTAGAGTCAGCTTTTCTAATATATATATACATATATATATTACATATATATATATGTATATATATTACGTATTTATATGGCAGTTTTTAAGTTGCTACTTACATTGTCTGTATCTCATTTTACAATTAGTTGCATATTCACATTTCTCACTCTACTGCTGATCTTATTTGTTTTGTAGTTTTTCCAGTATTCTTTTTTTAGATTAAAATGAGAGAAGTCAAAGGAATACAATCCACAAACTTACAGATTTTATTTATATTTGTTCCACCATCACATCGTCTTTATGAGAAGGTATAAATATAAAGTTTGTACTCACATGCATTTTTTTCTCCAATGAGCCATTTAAATGTGAGATATCATGACACTTTACCCCTAACTACATCCGCACACAACTCTCAAAACTAAGGACAAAATATCTAATAACCAGGAAAACAGTACATCTCTAATGCCTCCCAATACACATTCGATATTCAGTTTCCCAACCCGAGGGTTGTCCATGTCTGCATTTCTGTTTGCGTGTTAGTGAAGAATATCACATTCTGCTGAAACAAAGGGCAGAGCAGCTTTCTCTCTTGAGGGTGTCAATGTCATTAGGAGGCAATTTCTGGCAGAAATTAGCCTCCTCAATTGCATTCTGAGACTTGTTTTCTAGGCCATCTTAGCTTTTGTTCCTCTCTTTTTCTTTTCTTTCTCCTCCCTCTGAAGTGTGGGAATGAAACTAAATGGTTTCTTGTTGGGATGGGAGTTTTAGGGGAGATGGAATTAGAGACCTCCTCAGTGTTTGCATGAAGTAACAGTACTGGGGGCCGTGACAATGTGATTAAGCCTACTGTAGGGCTTACATACTCAGACAGAGGATTATGCAGAGATTTGCTTCTGCCTACCTCTAGGCCATTTGAAGGACTGAAGTATTTTCATGACAGTGTAAATCAAAGGAAACCAAACTGAGTATGCATATTAACAGCTCTGATCAAAGGCTTGGTGGTGATCGACTGATTTTAGGCTTGTAGACTACAAGTGAATTCCTTCTCCAGATTTTCCCTACTTATATGATTAAGAATGAATTACACTTAGCAAATAAAATGAGAAGAAATGATTATCATAAAGACTGTCAATCAAGGAATAATATTGATACTAATAGGGAAGAATAGTCTGTTATGATTCAGATACTCTTCTTATTGTATATGTTTATGGCTAAAACATGGCTGAATCCAATTGTTTTTCCCTCCTTCCCTCCTTTCCTCCTCCCTCCCTCCCTCTCTTCCTCCTTTCCTCTGTTTCTTTTCTTTCTTCCCTCCACGCCTCCCTCCCTCCCTAGCTCCCTCCCTCCTTCCCTCCTTCCTTTTTTCTCTTTCTCTTTCTCTCTTATGTCTGTCTCTCTGAACGTGATAGGAAAGGAGTGTACTTCTAATAGACTGAAAGAGGGTCATTGCTAGGGTGAGAATGATCTAAGTGTGGAGTTGGTTTTATAATTTACTTTTTTGCCATTATTCTACGTTTTTATCTTCATAATCGTTTACCATAGAGTTAAAGTATTCTATCCAAAATATATTAGAGATAGCATAAGCATATATGTATATATTCCTAGATAATCTAGCAAAAGCAGATCATTTTAGCTGTGTTATTTATGAAAGCAACACTTGCAATTAAGCTTCTTCATGATTGAGCTATTGAATCTAAAACTTTCACTTTGCTGGGAACCAGTGGCTCATGCCTGTCATCCTAGCTTCTCAGAAGCCTGAGATCCAGAAATCATAATTTAAAGCCAACTGCATTGGCAGAAAAGTTTTAATCTTCATTGTCACTTAGCCCTTAGCCAGCATTTTTTTTTGCCAGCAAAATTTTAACCAGCATAGTTCAAGTGGTAGGGTACCATCCGAGAGCAAGGAAACAGAGTGAGAGTGAGAAACCCTGAGTTCAACCTCTAATATTGGCATAAACAAAATAAAACAAAACAAGGAAATATTCCCTTTTATTTCCTCATAAGCTCTAGCTACTAAGCTCTAATATAAAGTATTTTGAGATTACTCTGGATTACTCTAGATCCTCGGAAAAAAACAGTTCTTTGACATCTATTCAATGTTGCATGCCTAACATGAAAAGAGAAAATGACAGTTGAAAGAAAATACATATAAAAAGATAGTTTTAAAACAGCAACAAAAATAACCAAACATAAAAATGTCTTTGAGGTATAAATGTGTCCTAGAATATATGTTTTGTTACAGTAATCTGGCTTGATTTCTCTTTTAGTGCTCTTTACAGAGCAGGAAAGATGACATAAGTTGATAAGTTCCATCATGCATCTTCCTGTCTCAATTTAAGCTCATGAAAACAAACACTGTCTTGCTTCTTACTGTATCCTCTGGCAGAAGAAAGCCTGGCTCAGAGGAGACAGTTGCTGAGACCCTCACTGAGTACATGGATAAGTGTCTTATGTAGCCATTTAAAAAATATTAAGCAACTGAAGTGATTAAATGACCTACTATTACAGTAGTTAAGATAGTGTTTAAATAGTGGCTTTGATTGTTGCTTATTTATCTTATTTCCATAGGAATTTATCAAGACGTCATGATGTCCATAGCTCTCAGAATGAACTATAAAGCAGAAGGCAAGAATTTCTGGACTCAGCCCACTTAAAGATTTCTTTTCAATGAAAACTCCACACTGATGTTTCTTTCCTATCAAACAATAAAGAGAGTAGAGAGGAGGGCACGTTTTTCAGGAGGGAGGGTAGGCAAACTGAGCAAACTTTGAATTACTTTGAGTTGTGGTACTGTTTCTCCCATGTGTAAGAAGGGGTAAGGAACTAAGCATGCTGTGAACCTTTCTAGTGTTTCCCTAAGTGGGTCTTTAGAATAGAGCTTCATCATTTTCTCTGCAGCAGTAGGTACATGAGGCTTACATCTCATGCTCAGATCTCGGTTTCAAGTGTGTTATTGAACCACAATATTGGTCTTTGGAGATGCCAAATCTTACCTCCTCTCTCTTCTTCTGTACAATTTTCAGTTCATTAGAAAGGATGTTTATTTTTTTTCCAAAGCCTTCTGCTAGGGACACAAAAAATAAGTGTATTAAGCACTGGATGATAGTCATATACGCGAAGTATTTCATCTGAGTTTTACTTTGTGTTTCTTATAAGAATATGGTGGATTCATTAAAGTTTTTCTATTCTAATTTTTTGGACAGGGGTTGGTGATTTTGGAGTTCGTGTTCATCTTTGTCTAAGCAGTTTCTTATGCTTACAGTGAGGAGCTAGCAAAGAGTTAAGCCTCTTGGAACTCGACCTTGCCAGTGATAGAAATGAACTGAGCAGATTGCTTAGCCTCTTTATTTAAAATTTATTTTGATTGTGAAGGTGATGTACTGAGGGGTACAGTTATGTAAGTCAGGTAATGAGTACATCTCTTTTTGAACAGTGTCATTTCTTCCCTCTTTTTGGTTTGCCTTTTGATGCCATGGTGGAGGTATCATTTTGAAATTGAATGAACATCAAATTACTTCAACTTCAGTGAGGTATGATCCTGTAAATGCACTGATAGACACACACACACACACACATACACACACACACACACACACATTTATATATAATTTAGGTAATCCTTTCTTATAGGGGTCCTGAGCTTCTCTGTGAGGAAGAGAGCCAGGGAGCTCACATCTGTAACACCATCTTCAAATTCATTGGGATTTATCTCTGAAAGAAGAAGGCAGTCCATGGGCACTGCATTTTCCCTTCTATCTGCTACAGAAGGAGTATATTCTTCTGTGAGTGTCCATTAGACCCACAGGATAAGATAACTCCACCTTGCCCAGTGCTGTGGGTATTCTGGCTAAGGCTGTGTTTTACCAAAAAAAAGGAGAGTTCCGGTTTTAAATTCTACTCAGACCTTCAAGCAATGCATGTTCAGACTGATTAGCTTTTAAGATGACAAAGAGATTCTTGTGCCTCCAAGGAAGGGAGGGAAAAAGACCAGGAGTCAGAATAACATCTTCCCTGGCTTTCTCATACATCTTTTTGATTTTTTTCCCATATATTTTTTATTATAATTAATAGAAGGGTTACATTACATTTGCCAGATGGAAGGTGCATTACTTCACATGCATTGATACCCTTTCTCATGTCTTGGTCCCCATTTCCCTCCCCCCCACATCTTTTTGATTCTTATTTACACCAGAAATTGTGAAGCTGTGTCTGGCATAGCTCAGTTCCTTGTCCTGCTAGTTAAAGATGTAGAAGCCCTAGAAATTCTTACTAGTCAGCCTATGGCCCCTTTCATCAGGAAAGGTACTCAGGCTTCCTGTTTCTGCCATGTTGGAATCTACCAGGGGAAGATGAAGCACTTTCTTTTTTATACCCTCAGAGATTGGCTTGTCCTTGTTGTATTCTGTGATAGTAGGGTATAACTCTCCATGTACTGCCCTTCCCTAGCCAAGAGAGCAAGCTCCTAGGACAAAAATATTTGTGCCCATTGACCTCCACAAATACTTGAATAGCTAATTGCACTGGGAATTTTCCTAGCTCTTTCCTGGTTTTCTGCTTCTCTGTGAATGCTACCAATATCTTATCTGTACACTTCTTTTGGGGCCTAAATTTGCCAGAGTTATTTCTTACATTGGGTTTCTTGAACTATCTTGGAGTCTTAAGTTTCTACATTTATGAAATTGGAGAAATAATGCCTACGTGTCTCGGTGAGGTCTGAATACAGGAAGGGATGGCACAGGAGGGAGATTGGTACATGGGCACATGATAGATTGCAGTTATTAGCATAATCAGTCCTTCTCACTCTGCCCAGACTAAGAACTGTCTCTGGGTGATCTATTCAGAATCACCCCCAGGGATACTTTTCTCTTTCATAGATGACCTGGAAACATGGGCTTATTAAGGAAAAACAGGCACAGGATAGAAAGTAGAGACTAAGTTTGGACAGCAAAAAGCAGTGAGGAAATTGTCAGAGGAGAAAGGCAGAAGGAAGCCAGGTATTTATTCATCACATACACATGTGAGCCACTCTGTCTGGACTCAGATCAAAGTTCCTATTAACAAGTTGTGTGACTTTAGCAAAATAATGTGATTTTATTCTCTCTCTCTCTCTCTCTCTCTCTCTCTCTCTCTCTCTCTCTCTCTCTCTGTCTCTCTGTCTCTCTCTGTCTCTCTCCCTCCCTCCCTCCCTCCCTCCCTTCCCCCCCCCCTCTCTCTCTCTCTCTCTCTCTCTCTCTCTCTCTCTCTCTCTCTCTCTCTCTCTCTCTCTCTTTCTCTCTCTCTCTCTCTCTCGTCCTGGGGCTTGAATTCAGGGCCTTGGGAACTGTTGCTGAGCTTTCTGTTTTGCTCAAGCCTAGCTTTCTGTCACTTGAGCCCATGGCTCTACCTCTAGCTTTTTCCTGATTCATTGGAAATAGGAATGTCAAGGACTTTAAACCATGATCTTCTTATCACAGCTTCCTGAATAGCTTGGATTACAGGTGTGACCCACTGGTGCTCAGCTGCTTCACTTTTGTTGTCTATATAAAAGGCATCGTGTTGTAAAGATGAAGAGATAAACATTCTGGGCAAATCATAAGACTTTCAATTACTCAGTAAATGTTATTTGTTAGAATTGCATCTATCATCACCAGCAGAAATGAACATTGTTTACTCTAAGCAAAGAGGAGAAAAGGATGGGAAATACACTGAGCTATCTGCAGAATTCACAATAGCCGACTTGGGGAATGCAAGGCAGGGATGGATTGTCAGCAGCTGGAGTTCCTGGGTAATTTAATTCTTCTAGAACCTCCTCCCCAACTCTCACAAGTGTGCTGGGATTTCTACCCCTCCTTCCACATTTGTAACACCCTGGATGTAAAGGATGAAAAGAACAGTGAGACCTCAAACCATGTAGGGAGTCAGACTCCTTCAGACCTACCTACTGCTTTACCCTCTTGAAAAGCCACGAGCTTTGTATCACTTTTCCTATTTATCCAAAATGAAATCTGTGAATAAAAGGCAAAACTCTGGTTGAGCCTCGTGAAGCAGACAGAAGCCTTGAGAAGCCTCTTCTTCCTTTCAATTCTAGTTCAAAGTATAATCCCATAGAGAAAAGTGATTTTATTAGCCCAGAGATTTTAGGAAGAAAATTCAGACTGCTGTAGTTTCTCTTCCATCCAAAAGGCTTTTGCCAAACAAAACATTTTCATATTTTCTCTCTCATACTGCCAAGTCATAATGTCTATCATTGAAATAGCTTTGTTTAGGTTTATGTTGTTTGAAATATGATATGTACCTTTGGTATTGGGAATGTGACTGAAGGGGACAGATTTGTGAAAATATGTTCTGAGTTGTTTTAGAATTCATTAAAAATAAGACAGATCCCATTAGTAAGTAATCTGCAACTATAATTTAGAAACTTTCGAGACAAAACTTTTTTGAAACAATATACTTTATTAATTCACATATGTATTATTCTACTGAGCTTACACAATCTCCAAAATTCTGCAAGTTCAGTTGGAGAGGGATGGTGGTGTTGGGAACTAACACTACGTACTCACCTCAAGTTGTGTTAAGTGTACTGCATTCACTGTCCCCTGTTACAGGATTTCATTTTACGACAAGGGAACAGAGGCACTAGAAGGTGAGGTAACACACCCCATTTACAGCAGGTAAATGGTAGACATAGGCATAAACTCCCAACAGGTAAGGCTAGTACCCCACTCTTAGACATAAGTACACGATAGTTTATAGTCTGGGACACCAGGCTTCAGACTGAGCAAACAAAGAGACTCTTCAATAAAATAATCATGTTTAGTTCACACTACTGCTGATATATACCACAAATATGTCCATCTCAGGACATATTTAAGTAATGTGTAACTCATTTCTGCTTCACATCAGGCTGCTGTGTCATTTCAGTTAGAGTTAGTCCATACAGGAAGTGGAGTTAGTCCATGAAAGAAGTAGAGCTAGTCCAGGAAATGAAGGATCTGGCATTTGAAAGAGATACACTTGTCCCCACCATTGTGTGAACCTTCCAAACAAACATTTTATGAATAAAAATGGGTTAACAGTTTCTTCAACTTATTTGAGTAGTTTCCGCTTAAAATTCTGATTTTGTTATGTATAATTTATCAATACAGTAAAAATGGGATCTTGAAAAGTCCCAGGGGTATGCTCAGAATCCAGTCACAGGGCATTTTCTGAGATACTTCTTATTATGGTTGCAACCTGAATTTCTGAGAATCATTAGTCAGAGAGGGTGTGTGTAATTAAGTCTGTACCAGAGTTTTAACCTTAACCTCTTAACAAGTAGAGTCACTTGCCTTTCAACAATAAAATGAACAAGACTCTCTTGATAAAATAGTACTTTAGAAAATGAGGAAGAAAAATTTCTTGAGTGAATATGAATTTGTCAATTTTCTTGAAAGAAGCAAAACTAATGAAGAAACAAAACTGCAATGCTTTTGAAATTGGGATTTTAGCAAATATGGGAAGGTACAGATGGCCTAGGAACCTAGCATATGAGGCCTATAGAGTTATGAAAGGCATAAGCTTAAGGTTCTATATTGATTTTCCATTTGAAAAAATGGAAGCCTTAGTCATAGCTCATACTATATGATATGGCATATTTTTCTGTGGTAAGTTACTTGGAATAGATGTGCACTCCTAACAATTGTAAAAGGAAGATTTAAAAGCAGAAAGAAAAGCAGCCACTTCTTTGCAGGGAGGGAGAGGGAAAGGGGAGACTCAAATTTTGTCATTTTTGGAAACCTGGAGCCTATCAATTACATAACCCAAAACAGGGCAAGAAACCTGGATCTGGGAAAAGCCATTGTGCTCAACCATTTTTTTTCTAGATACAAAATAGTAATATTAACAGGTAAAGCTGAGGTGGGACTCCTTTGGGATTTTCTCAGGAGTGTTCATCGTGTGAACAAAGCTCAGAAATGACAGCGTGTTCTATCAATGCCTGCAAACACTCTCTTTTATCTTACTTGGTGTTCATATGAACTATGATTCAAGATCAAATAAAAAAGCGTGAAATGTACAAGGGACACATTTAATCTCCAAATATGTCATCTCCAAGTTAACATGCACTAGAAGAATTCTAGAAAAGAAAACCTCTGGCAAAGTAGCATAGCTAGTTAAAAGTAATAAGAACAAGGGAAATAGATTGTGTCTGATCTATTTATTCATTTATATGTTCATGATGTTTTTTCAACACAGCTTTATTGAATATGTATCTCATGCTACAAACATCATAAATGGAGTCTCACCTCTACTCTACCATGAATTATGAGGCAGGAATGTTGAATGTGTCTACTTACACAGTGGCTTAGAAAGGGTATCATAGCCAAGTTCACAGGCTAGTAGATGATGTAGCCTGGATTTGGGTGTTGGGCTTTTGGGTTTCAAAGTCCATGTGTATTGTTCCAATCCAGTATGCATCAAATGTTCCAGTGTTAGAATTATCTGGCAGAGGCATCCTTGCTCACAGATTCCAAGGCTCTCCTCTCTTCTGGCTATTTTGATTTGGTTGGTCTGGGAGGAAGTGAGGAAGCTTAATGCCTTTCATTAGTGGATTGCCCTGTTATAAATACTGCCCTAGATTACATTATCATCTAACAATTAGAAGTTTATTTCTGTAATCATGCCATGATGGATGATCTCACAGCCATCATAGTTCCAGTTTCTTCCCCTAAAATCTAAAATATCAAAACCTACCTCAATCCCTGCTTAGGAAGATTAAGAAAGCTATAGTAAGAAAATCATTCGTCTGATTCTTTTTATTCTTCAACAAGACAGAAATGATCAGTGTCAGGACTTTTTAAAGAATGACCAATTTATAAGGTGACCCACTTGCTTGATCTAACTCAAGACGGAAGAAGGAAGCAGATACAGTAGTGGAGTTGACCTACATTAAAAAAATCATAAGGATAGAGTACAATTAATCATGGAAGAGAAATTAACTGAGAAGCCAGAAATGTAGGCTAGAGAAATAATGCTAACTCCAATCCTGCAGATTCTCTCAGTATATTGATTCCTTCAGCTAGAAAATTGAGACAATAAAACTTTCTTTCATAGAATCATTGTGAGGATTAAATGGTGTTGTCATGAAGAGTTGTCATGAAACTAATAAATTATCTGGCACAAAGTAGACCTGGGAAAATGATAGCTCTGCAAACTTATTGTTATGAGACTTACAATGTGGTTTTAGGAGAGTTATTATGATATCATTGAACATGAAGTAGTACAAGCCCGGGATCCTCTCTTTCTATCAACCCCTTAATAACAGAGTTTAGAGAGTTGGTATATGACATTTACACTGGGGACTGAGACAACTCCCTGTAATCAAACACATTGCTGTGCCTGTAGTGAAGTTGGTGGCTATTCACACTGTGTTAAAAGTAGCATAATAACAGTTAGGTTAGGTTTTTTTTATCATAAAATATTTTGTAATGAGTTATTGTTGCTTTGTTTCCCTAGACACCAGTGATTCACACCTGTAATTCTAGCTACTGAAGAAACTGAGATCTGGAGGATAGAGTATCAAAGCCAGCTAGGTAGAGTCCTTGTGGCTCCATCTACAAAATTAGCAGCAAAAATCTGGGCTTAGAGGTATGGCATAAGTGGTAGAACATTACCCAAGAGCAAGCAAGCTGAACAAGTGCAAGGCTCCAAGTACAAACCTTGACACTGCCAAGAAAGGTTTTGGTTGTATAGACAATTGACTCTCATTAGTGAAGAAAAGAGATTGTGACTCCCAGTTTCATTAACTTTATTCTCGCTGGGTGTTATTTTCAAATCTATTAAGTGGGTACTGTATTAGTAATTACTATAATGTATCTGTAAATTCATTCTGTGCATTTTCATACAATTGAAATCTTAGAGATTGTTTCCTCCTAGGATGAATTAAAGGATCTAACCATGTTATTTCACTTATTCTTTTTAAAGATTATGCCAGGAAAAACAAAATTCAAGTAAGTCAGAAATAGGAGAGAAACATCATCTATACTAAGCACTCTAAAATCAACTACAATAACTTATTGCTCACTTATTCACTGCTTTAAAATAATTCCATATCTAAATATAAACATTCTAGTTTCATGACATTAAATCTGATTCTAAGACATTATCTCCCAATCTTTTCTGAGAGGTTACTTTAAAGTTTATCATCGCAATTCCTTTATCAATAGGGCTCTGATGAAGGACATTTACTCTTAGGATTTGTCTTAGCATGACTTTGTAAAATTTTCATACAGAGAAAGATGAGGCCAAAACAAGAAGAGCTTCATGTAATGCTGAAAGTCTTTACATTCAAAGAATGCAAGTCTATGGAACAATGTTAAATTCCAGAAAGAAAAATTACTCAAAGATCTGGAAAACAGCTTATAACAAGAAGGAGTGAACAAAATTTGAAGGAAGCAATCGCATAGGACTAGAATTGCTAGCAAAATGGCCTCTGTAGCCTTGAGGTGGACAATTCAAATTAGATTTTGAGACAGAGGCAGAATTAACATGCTTAGACTATTCTTTTGCTCCAGAACTACCTTTGTCCACCTTAAGTGATTACTCAAAGTTGGTTTTATTTATTTTTGTTTTCTTTCATTCTTTTATTTTTTTCCCCAGTCCTGGGCCTGGTCATTGTCCTTGGGCTTTCTCAAGGCTAGCACTCCAACACTTGAGCCACAGCACCACTTCTGGCTTGTTTCTGTGTATGTGGTACTGAGAAATCGAACCCAGGGCTTTGTGCATGCTAGGCAGGCTCTCTACCACTGGGCCACATTCCAAGGTCAGTTGGCTTTATTTCTCCCTGATCTTTTACTCCAGTTACTCTCCTCCTATCAGAGCACTTGAAAAACCAGTCTAACTAATTTCCAACACACATTCTATTTCCCATGCAATATTACTATAAACATTTACTTACCTAGATCCTGCTTAATAACTGATAGTATCTTTTTTGAATGAATTCCCCTCTGCCCATTTTTTTTTAAACAAAGCAGAATCAGGGTCTTTCATTTACTGGGCTAGTTTTCTATCCCTTGAACCAAACCTCAAGCCTGTTTTTTTTGTTGATTATTTTGGAGATGAAATCGCTGAGGTTTTTCTGCACAATTTGGTTGTGAACTTTGATTTTCCAGGTAGCTAGAACCACTGGTCTGAGCTACCAGTACCTTGATGACAAAAGTTTTTATGTAGATCAATTATTTTTTTTTCTTCTTTTTTTTTTTTGTTGGTCATGGGACTTGAACTCTGGGCCAGGGTGTTGTCCCTGAGCAATTCAGCTCAAGGCTACCTCCCCATCCCCTGGGCCATAGTGCCATTTCTAGTTTTCTGGGGGTTATTTGGAGATAAGAGTCTCATAAACTTTTTAGTGCTCAGGCTGGCTTTGAACCGCTATCCCCAGATCTCAGCCTCCTGAATACGTAGGATTACAGGCGTAAGCCAATTCTTTTTTTTTAATTGCCAATAATAAGAAATCAATTCAATCTAACATATAAGAAAATATTAATGGATTATTCTATTGAATAATCAAGATTCAGATGGATATAGAAATATAAAAAATTTGGTACAAGATCTTTTCTCCTTTTGATGGTTAATCTTGATTGTTTACTTGATTAGATTTAGAATCACTTAGATCAGTAAAGGACATCAATTAGTGTGACTGTGAGGACATTTCTAGAGGGGACTAATTAAAGTGGTACTATCCCATAGTCCATGAATCTGGATAGATTAAGAGGGAATAAAAGAGAAAGTCAGAGAGCTAGGAAATTCTCAGTCTCCCCTTCCTGTCAGCATGGGAGAGTTGCCATGCTCCAGTAAGCCCTCTACCATGATGGACTGAAACCTCTGAAGTGATGAGCCAAACAAAAAAGTTTCTCCTTTAAAATTATTTCCCTCTGGTATTGGCCACATTGATGAGAGTCTGACAAATGCAATGTACCTTTTGCAGATTCTTTTCTCAGATTTGGTCATGGGCTATAGTCACAACAGAACGGTTAATAACTCTGATCAAGGGGCTGTGCAGATAAACCCTTACAGCCTCAACCACAGCCTTGGAATTCATTCTTTGGGACCAGTTTGGGTTATGTGTTCTCTGATTGGATCAGCTCCAGGCATACATTCTTTGAACCAATTGTTAAGGTGAGGAAACAAGATAATACTAAGGAATTAGTCCATGGAATTAGATTCCCATCACACCACATGAACTGAGAGAGAATATCAACAGATACCAGCAGGGCAATATGGAGATAGGTAAGTGAATATATCTTGCAATATGGGAACTACAGATGTTCGCTATCATATGTGTATATCACACTCTACATTTCTTTTTAATATAATGCAACATTTTTCTTTGCTTTCTATAATCCAGCCACATTAAATCTTGTATCAGATAACTACTATCATGAAACAAACAGCCCTTGAGCTTCCCAGCTTAAAGCAGTATTTAGTGTTTCTCATTTGACCATTGATCTGTGTGGTGTTTTTTTCTGATCTGACTGGGCATGGCTGATTCTTTGCATCTCCATGCTGCCTTGTGATAAGGTCAAGAGTAGTGTTTATCAGTGTTAGCTATAATAACACAACTCTGTTCTGTGTTGCCTCTTAACCAACATGTTAGCAAACATTAATTTTCTTAGTGGATTCAAAGATCCAAGAGAGAGGGCAGCAGTATTGAGATATCGAGAAGTATTGAGATATCTTGGGGCCTATGGTACCATGCCCAAGTTACATGGCCAAGTCTAGGGTCAATGCTAGAGAGGATTACCAGATGTCATCATCACTTTTTCTCTATGAACAAGAACAAATGGGCAGTAAGTGGACACATGTACATATGTAAACTGAGTTATTGGGCTAATATTTACTGAGGCCCAATTGTATTCTAGAATATATTCAATTTAATCATGAATCTATATGCATGAAAGTAAAATCAATCTAGACCTTCTTTTGAAAAGAACTCAATGTATGAATATACTTATTGGTATAATATTAATATCTTTCCATTTAAACAAAGAGAATACTGAGATTTAGAAAACATAGTTCTTTAGATATAAGCTATTGAAGTGAACATTGAATCACGGTTTCAAAATGAAATGAAACCTTCTGTTGAAATATAAAGAAGAACTTGGAAAGAAAAAGAAATATGGTTCAATGTAAATGATTCCATCTGCTATGGTAAAAATTTATATATTTCTCCATCCTACAAGTACTTCTATATTTCTAAAATGATGACCCTTTCATTTTGAATAGACTAAAGCCTTATGTGAAAGCCAGCTGCAGAATGACAAAAGGTTTCAAAATTTATTGAGAGACTGCAAGAAGATCATTTATTCGGTGCAGAGAAGAGGCTATAAACTTCAGGTGCTCTGTAGGCTCTGTAGTCTTGCTGATGCTTCTAGAATTTGGAGGCTTATAGCTGGCTGAGAGATTGGGGATATAACAAAGTTGTAGAATACTTGCCTAGCATGAGCCAGGGCTTGGTTTTTATTCTCTACAATGCAGGGGAGAAGAGAGATGGTAAGAAACACTTTATGAGATATATCAAAAGTAGAAAAGGAAGTGAGTGCCAATATCTCCCTCTTTATAATGCTTTGTAATTCTTTCACCACATAGGCAGTGTGACCTGCTCTGCTCTTTGACACTAGGGTCAGCTGTGGAAGTTGCTTTAGCTAGTGGGAGAGTAGTAACCAACACAGGTGGACTGGCTTGACACAGGCTTTCACATCAGGACTGACTTCTCTACATCACTAGGCAAAGAAGCCCAGGTCAGCGTGCCAGTCTCAGAGGAAGGAGACAACACAGGCAATTCTCCCTGTGTGCTCCCTGTGAACCTACATCAGTGAGAGCTAGCCAGGTCCAGAAATGTGAGGGATCACAACCACAACACATTGCAGGAGAAATAAGTATCTCCTGCTTAAATATCCCTAGGATTTTGTAGTTGTTATGCAGCAACAGCTAACTTGTACAGGACATGTTCACCTTCTGGATCATCATTTGGCTGCTTATGACACTCAGAATGCAGAACTCTGTCTGTGAGATACCTAAGAACTCTAATCACGGGTACCCAAATTCTACATTTAGTGTTCTCACTGCCATCAAGGGAGAAAAGGGAGAGAGTTTGAAAGCAGTGGCTGTGATCCAGAAAACCTAATTCAAGCCTTGACTTTGTAAAAGCCAAGTTATGTTGGATAGCCTGCTAAACATCTTTACATTTACTTCCTACCTCTGAAATGGATATAACAATATTTTCTTCAGGCATTTTATGATAGCTAGCATCCTATGCAAGATATTTGCCTATAGCAAAAAAGTATATGTGTGGGCTGCCCTCTTTCCTGAAGAGATATGCTGAGGTCTTGACTTCCTGGGTCTGTGAGTGGAGCCTTATTTAGAAGTAAGGTTACTGCAGGAAGAACTGAATTAGAGTTTACCCCTCATCTAATGACGTTTGTCCTTGTTAAGTAGAGAAAAACAGAGAGGCCCAATAAGGAGGTGATTGTGTCAAGTGAAGACAGATACCTGAGTATGGAAGATATCAGTCACATTGGGGTTCAGGCATGCAGCTTCTGAACTAAGAGAGAAAACTTTCCATTGTCCTACTCCATTTTATTTGTCATGCTTTGTTATTGTAGCCCTGGAGAGCCAATATAAACTCCAAGTTAGGAATCATGCTAAATTATGAATTTTACAAAGAAGACTTCAGACATATTGAGGTGGTGTGTTCCTCTAAGTGAAGTAATTAAGCTTACGAGAATTGAATATCAGTGTTAATGTGAACATAATTATAGTTCCAGACAAAGTAAAGGTCAGGGAATTTCTAGTTACTTAGAGGAGCAATAATATGTAAAATATTTAATAATCACTAATATTTGCCAAGTTCCAAATACTATTCTCAGTGTCTTATGTGCTAATTCACTTACATCTCCCAGTCACTCAGGCTCTAATCACATCTGACCCAAGCAAGGCCAATTTTGCATATGTTGAAAAAAAATATGGGGGGGGGATTTAATATAGGAAATAGCTTACACTGGTGATGGGCAATTCACTTGGAATATCAAAGCACCTTAGCAGGAAACTACTACCATCCTGAGCCTGGAAGGACAAGCAGAAGAGACAGTGCTGTACAAGGCCAGAGATCAGGGTCACCCAATTAAGGACAGAACCATGATTGATGTAGCCCCAGAGAGCTGGAGCAGTGTAGGAAATAGAAGAGTCCTCCCATCCCAAATTATTTCATCCCATTCTGTACAGTACCATTGGTGCAACCCATTGGCTCACATCCCCCACCTCCATGCCATGGAAGCCAGTTGATTGAGGCCTGAGCAGGGTAGGATCAGGACTTTCCAGTTCCCAGATCCTTATGTAAACATAGAAGGAAGGGTATGTAACATGTCTAAGGTCACTCCAGTCTATGACTTCTTAGTTCATGCTTTAACCACCAAGCATAGCACTGCTAAGGTCAAGAGAAGCATGGAAGCTGGGGCTGAGGGGACAGGATTACTTTAATCACACATCACTCAGGAATAAAGAGCCTGGGTTAAATGGCATCTGTGAGACTGAATCTAATTGATTTTCTTGAGGAATATTATGAAAGAGAGAACTACTTGCTGAAAAAAAACAAGAAATAAAGTAGGTTTTGGTGATATAAAAATATTTGGAAAGAGAGAGACAATTTATATTAACTGTAATAGTGTTCAATTCAAGGCAGAAAGTAAGTGAGGCCCCATGGTGAGATTGAAAAAAATTCCATATTCATTATAACAAATTTTGCCTCTGCAAAATAATCTCTGCTTGTCTGCATTTTCTTTTAGTTAGACCTCCATAGTCTTCTCTCTTTTATGGTTTTCTTTAATCATCTGCCTTAGGATACGAGCTGGCTATGCTATTCTCAACAAATAACAGCATACCAATATAACGTTTTCTTGACAACAAGAGACCAGGAGCTCAGGATGACAGCAGTAAAATTAGAAACATTGTATGCACAATTTATTTTTTAGTCTGTGAGTATAGAAGTAAGTAAGCAATAGTTAATTATCTGGACGAGGGTAAACAGTTTCCCATTTTTCTTTTCTTCTAAATAAATGATTTGTTAGCTAAGTTTAATTAAGACAATCAACAAGTCTGCTAGAAACTGATAATTACTTGAATAATAGGCCATACAAATCCTTTCTAAAAAATTAAGCTGCAAAAGGAGAAAAGCCACTAAAGGAAGCTAAATACTCTGTCTAATGAATGTGACAGGTGGGAAAGGCTACACACACACACACACACACACACACACACACACAAATTGTGGAGAGCAAGCAGTTATATCCATTTAACGAGAACAAGTGACCAGCTGGATGATTTTAACAATTCTGTATTCCCCTTTACTTCTGCAATCATATTTCTCTACTCATCTGAAGTACCCAGGTGATTAGCTGCCTTCTTTGCTTGGCCTGTATGGATAAATAGAGGATGTGCAGATTTCCATCCCACTCAAGGGAGCTAAAGCAACCTGCTTCAGAAAATGACTGGTAAGTAGAGCTGAGTTTTTCTATAGCATTAGATATTATTTAATGATTATTTCTTGTGTGTCAGAGATGGGATATGACAAAAATACGGGTCTTAGGTTTCAGATCATAGTAACATGTTGGGTATAGATGTCTGGATAGTTGGAATAATGAACATCATTATTGGACTAAGGTATTCAAGTGGAGTTTGGGAAAATCTTTTGCCAGGGCTATTATAAAGAAGAAGCACCTTAAAATAAGGATCCAGTGAGATTCGTAGAGATTCTGTTTAGCACTGTGATTATGTGATTATATGAAATCTCAAAAATTGCCTTTGTAAGCACAATTGAACCTTATAGGACTGAAAATAATCATTTGATGGCCTTATATTCTATGAGAGTAATCAAAAAGTGATCTTGAAGGAAACAGAAGGGAGTGTATTTTTTTGGTCCATCATGTTTTGGTTCCTGATGTGTACATTTGGATCATGTTTGTGATTCTTTGGCAGAATTTGTGGACGTTACCTGAGCATACAGAGTTGAGCTAAGAAGGGAAGTGGATTTTTCTCATTTCCAAGCCCATCGTATCTATCCACAGAGACTCATGAAAACAGAAATAGGAACCACTGAATTGTGCTTTTTTTCATATATTTTTTATTGTAATTAGTAGAAGGGTTGCATGACATTTTCCAGATAGATGGTGCCTTAATTCCTATAAATTGATACCCTTTCACATGTCTTGGTCCCCATTTCCCTCCCCCCACCCTCACCCCTCATCTTGTTTTCACTCCTTCCCTATCCAATTTCAAATAACCAAATACAAATATATCCGATATATCAGGTAACAAGGTGAGATACTGTAAAAATATGAGATAACCAAGGGACAGCAGAAGAGATGAGAGATAACATAGTACCTTAAGAACAACAATCATTCATTATATGGCTTATGTTTCTATATCCTAGATATCCTTTCATTTAGTGTCCTACTATATGGCCTTTTGTATCAAGGTTGTGTGAAAATGACAATCTTGCCAAGGGCTATCTACAAATTCAACGCAATACCCATCAATATCCCAATGAATTGTGCTTTAAAGGAGTTGAAGTATATTTAAAAATAAAATGTCTAAAATTTGAAATAGCCAATTGAAACTTAGAAAATGTACATATATTAATGTTACAATAAAAACTGAGAAACCTAAACTTAAATGTACTGTTAGTGCACAAAAATTTTAAATATGTTTTATTAGAGAAGAGAAACAAATCTCTAATGTTTGAGGGAGTGGGACTCATTGATTTTATCCAACCATTTGCTTTTCTCAGAGGAGTCAGAAGTGGTCAGATTTGAAAGTTGGTTCACCAACGATAGAGTGGTAGTTCCAGTTCTAGACATGGAATCTGGAGATTTCTATTGAACAAAGGTCAGACCTCACATTTAAAGAACTTCTAGCTAAGAAATATCAAGACCTAATAAAGAGGATTCTAAACATTCACACAATGAGACAAAAGGGGGATATTCTTAGGAGATGATCACAAAGGCCAGTAACTATATGCATATAATCATATAACATAAGCCATATAATGAATGATTGTTGTTCTTAAGGTACCATGTTATCTCTCATCTCTTTTGCTGTCCCTTGATTATCTCATATTGTTACAGTATCTCACTTTGTTACCTGATATATCGGATATATTTGTATTTGGTTATTTGAAATTGGATAGGGAAGGGGGGAAAACAAGATGAGGGGTAGGGATGGGGGGAGGGAAATGGGGACCAAGACATGTGAAAGGTTATCAATGTATGGAAATTAATGCACCATCTATCTGGCAAATATCATGTAACCCTTCTATTACAATAAAAATATATGAAATAAATAATGCTCATTAAAATGAACTCCAAGAAGTGGAAACAAGAGGGTTTTTGTTGTATCTTTGGTAGTTTTTCCCCCTATTTTTCTCTTTTGCCTTCATATTTGATTTGTGTACCTTTTATCTTGTATGTAAGTTTATCTGATTTGGGGAGGGGAAGCGGAAATAGAGGGACAAAGAGTGAATTAATTCAGCAATGATACTCAGTAGACACTATTTTGGAAATACACAGTTGAGGGAGGGGACTGGGAGAAAATGAGAGAGTGACATTGTTCAAAAAGAAATGTACTCATTATCCAAGTTATCTAACTGTAACCCCACTATACACCACCTTTATAATAAAAATAAAAATTAATAGAAAAGAATATCAGATCTAAGGATCTTTCTAATTCTCATATTAGAATTTGTGTAATCCAGTTTATAAGCATGAAGATCTTTTGTCGTAGACATTTTAAACATATCCCTTCCATGATTATCAAGACTTATCTTCAACGTAAAAGTCACAAAATTAAAAATTCAGGCAGTTTCCACTTGGAAAATCTCTGTGGAGATCCCTTTAGGTATAGTTACCTTTTATGGTGAGAAAATATATAAATTTGGCTGTTGGCCCAGCACAGTGACTCACGCCTGTAATCCTAGCTACTCAAGAGGTGAGATCTAAGGATTGTGGTTCAAAGCCAGCCTGGGCACCAAAGTCTGTGAGACTCTTATTTCTAATTAACCACCAGAAAACTGGAAGTGATGCAGTGTCTCAAGTGGTAGAACACTGGCCTTGAGGTGAAGAGCTCAGGAACAGTGCCTAGGCCCAGAGTTCAAGCCCCACAACTGACAAAAAAAAGAAAAAATATAAATCTATTTATGTGTTATTGTGATATTTTAAAACAGTAAAAACTAAAAAGAATTCTGGTAAACTCTAAAGCTCCAAATTAAAGAAGTGGATAATTAAGGCTTAATAAGAATAATCAATGTGCTAGGCTGCTGTAACTTTCAAAAGAATCTGGAGGCTATTATCTGAGCAATGTTAACAGAACCAGGAAGCACATAATAAGTCCTTGGCTCCTCTCTTTCTGAATTTTTCTGAAGGGCTTCCCTGGGCAGAAGTTCCTTGATAGACAGGACTAGGGAAGAATCTGTGGTTTCTGCACTCAAATTCTGTTATTATAGAGTACATAAGGGTGGCTGAGAAGAATAAGCAATAACCCAAATAGATGGTCTCAATTGTCAGATATCTTTTCCTTCCAGCTTTTTTTTTTGCCAGCCTGGGCCTTGAACTCAATCTGGGCTTGGGCACTGTCCTTGGGGTCTTGGGCTTTCTCAAGGCTAGAGCTCTACCACTTGAGCCACAGCAACATTTCTGGTTTTTTTCTATGTATGTGGTACCGAGGAATCGAACTGGGTCTTCGTGCAAGCTAGGCAAGCACTTTACCACTAGGCTAAACTCCTGGCCCCTGTCAGATATCTTTTTTTATGTGTGTATTTTTTTCATATATTTTTTATTGTAATTAATAGAAGGGTTACATGCTATTTGTCAGATAGAAGGTGCATTAATTCACATACATTGATTCCCTTCCACCTGTCTGGTCCCCATTACCCTCCCACCACCCCCACCCCTCATCTTGTTTTCCCCCTTTCCCTATCCAATTTCAAATAACCAACCACAAATATATCCGATATATCAGGTAACATAGTGAGATACTGTAACAATATGAGATAACCAAGGGACAGCAAAAGAGATGAGAGATAACAAAGTACCTTAAGGACAACAATTATTATATGGCTTTTGTTTCTATATCCTAGAGATCCTTTCATACTATATGGCTTTTTGTATCAAGGTTTTGCTCTATCGCAAATCTCTGCTAGGAGAGCCCAAGATTTCTACTGATTATGACAAATGAGGAAAACCATTGAGCCTAAGTTCCTTGGAGTCTGGCTTACTTCACTTAATATAATTTTTTCTAAGTCTTTTCATTTCCTAACAAATGGGGCAATGTCATTCCTTCTGACAGCAACATAGAATTCCATTGTGTACAAATAACACAGCTTGTTGATCCATTCATCAACTGAGGGACATCTAGGTTGGTTCCATATCTTTGCTATGGTAAATAGTGGTGCAATGAACACTGTTGTGCTGGTGGATTTAGTATGCCCTTGTTTCTGGATGATTTGGTAAAGGCCAAGTAGTGGAATTACTGGGTCATAGGGGAGCTCTATGTTTAGTCTTTTGAGGAACTGCCATACTGCTTTCCACAGTGGTTGAACGAGTTTGCACTACCACCAATAGTGGTGTAGTGATCCCTCCTGGCCACATCCCCTCCAGCATCTGTTATTATTCGTTTTCTTGATCCTGGCCATTTTAACTGGAGTGAGGTGGAATCTTAGAGTTGTTTTGATTTGCATTTCTTTTATGACCAGAGATGTTGAGCATTTCTTCATGTGTCTATAGGCCATTTTTGTTTCTTCTTCAGAGAAGACTCTCTTTAAGTCTTTGGCCCATCTTTTAATGGGATGGTTGTTACTTTGGAGATTAGTTTTGGAGTGATTCAATTTTTTGAAGCTGTTGATATATTTTAGATATGATGCCTTTGTCCGTTGTATGGTTGGTGAAGATCTTTTCCCACTCGATAGGCTTCCTAATTAATTTACTGGCTATGTCCTTTGCCATACAAAAGCTCTGCAGTTTAATGCAGTCCCACTTATCCAGCCTTTCTCTGATTTGTTGTGATTCTTGGTCCTTATTAAGAAAGTTTCCACCTGTGCCAACGAGGCCTAGTGTATCTCCTATTCCTTCCTGTAGAGTTTTCAGTGTGTCAGCTTTTACCTCCAGGTCTTTGATCCATTTGCAGTTAATCCTGGTGCAGGGTGACAAAGAAGGATCCAACTTTAGTTTTCTGCAGGTGCTTAGCCAGTTCTGCCAGCACCACATGTTGAAGAGGCTGTCTTTCCTCCATTCTATTTTTTTGGATACCTTATCAAAGATTATGTGGCCATAGGTCTGTGGTTTAATATCTGGGTCTTCAGTTCTATTCCATTGATCTTCAGGCCTGTTCTTGTGCCAGTACCAAGCTGTTTTGATAATTATAGCTCTGTAATGGAGTCTAAAGTTTGGAATTGAAATTCCTCCTGTGCTCTTCTTTCTGCTAAGAAGTGTTTTTGCTATACGGGGTCTTTTATTATTCCATATGAAATTTTGGATTGCCTCTTCTATTTCTTTAAAGAATGACATTGGGTATTACGTTGACTTTGTAGATAGCCCTTGGCACGATTGTCATTTTCACGATATTGATTCTTCCAATCCAGGAGTATGGGAAGTTTTTCCATTTCCTCAGTTCTGCTTTAATTTCCTTTTTCAGGGTTTTAAAGTTTTCATCAAGAAGGTCCTTTACATTCTTAGTTAAGGTAATTCCTAGGTACTTTATTTTCTTTGAGGCTATTGCAAAAGGAGTTGCTTTCCTGATTGTTGTCGTATTACTCTCACTGTTGGCATAGAGGAAGGCAGTTGATTTTTGAATGTTAATTTTATAGCCTGCTACCCTTCCAAAGTTTTGAATCAGCTCAAGGAGCTTGGGAGTAGAGTCTATCGGATTCTTTCAATACAGGATCATCTCATCTGCAAAGAGGGAAAGTTTTACTTCCTCTTTCCCTATTTGGATCCTCATTATGCTTGCTTCTTGCCTTATTGCACTGGCTAGGAATTCTAATTCTATGTTAAAGAGGAGTGGAGAGAGTGGGCATCCTTGTCTCGTTCCTGATTTTGGAGGAAATGGCTTTAGTTTTTCACCATTAAGTATATTGCTAGCTGTGGGTTTGTTATACACAGCCTTTATTATACTGGGGAATCTTCCATGGATTCCTAGTTTCTCCAGAGCTTTTAACATAAAGGGGTGTTGGATCTTGTCAAGCGCCTTTTCTGCATCTATTGAGACAATCATGTGATTTTTGTTCCTGCTCCTGTTGATGTGTTGAATTGTATTAATTCATTTCCGTATGTTGAACCAGCTTTGCCTCCCTGTGATGAATCCTGTTTGATCATAGTGTATAATTTTTTGATGAGTTGTTGTAGACGGTTGGCCAGTATTTTGTTGAGAAGTTTTGCATCGATGTTCATCAAAGAAAGAGGTCTATAATTCTCTTTCTTTGATGAATCTCTGTTTGGGGATGAGGGTTATACTGGCTTCATAGAATGAGTTTGGTAAAGAACCTTCATTTTCAATTTCCTTGAAGAGCTTGAGGAGTATTGGTGTGAGCTTTGCTTTGAAGACCTTATAGAATTCAGCTGTGAATCCATCTGGCCCTGGGCTTTTCTTAGGTGGAAGGTCTCTTAATGTCATTTCTATTTCAGTGCTTGAAATAGGCCTGTTTAGTTGGATTAGTTCTTCTTGGTTCAGTGTGGGTATGTTAATATTGGCTAGGAATTTGTCCATTTCTTCTAGATTCTCAAATTTGTTGGCGTAAAGGTTTGAGAAGTATTCCCTCATGATACTCTGGATCTTGGTAATTTCTGTCGTGATATTACCATTTTCATCTGTGATTTTGTTTATTTCGGTATGCTCCTTTCTTTTTTTGGTAAGATTTGCTAAGTGTTTGTCAATTTTGTTAATTTTCTCAAAGAACCAACTCCTTGTTTTGTTGATACTTTTTATAGTTTTTTTTGGATTCCAATTCATTTAATTCTGCTTTGATTTTAATAATTTGCTTCCTTCTTGTGGGATTAGGGTTGGTTTGTTGCTCTTTTTCCAGGAGCTTAAGGTGACACATTAAATTGTTGGTTTGTGATTTTTCCAATTTGTTATTGTAGGCACTCAGAGCTATAAATTTTTCCTTTGAGTAATGCCTTTGCTGTGTCCCAAAGGAGCTGGTAATTTGTGTGCACCTTTTTGTTAAATTTCATAAACTGTTGGATTTCTGTTTTGATCTCCTCGATAACCAATTGGTGATTCAACAATGTGTTGTGCAATTTCCATGAGAGACAGGATTTTCGTTCGTGGCGTTGTGTATTCCAATTTGATGCCCTTGTGGTCTGAGAGAGTGCAGGGAATAATTTCAGTGTTTCTGAATCTGTCCAGGATTGTTTTATGGCCTAAAATGTGCTCTATTTTGGAAAATGTTCCTTATACTGCTGAGAAAAACGTATATTGTGTTGTTGCTGGGTGGAATAATCTGCAGATGTCTGTTAGATCTAGTTGGTCTATGTAGTTGTTCAATTTTAATGTTTCTCTGTTGAGTTTTTGCCTTGTTGATCTGTCCAGTGGTGAGAGTGGTGTGTTAAAGTCACCAACAATCACTGTGTTTCGATCTATGTATGGTTTCAGTGAAAGTAAAGTTTGCTTGATGAAGCTCGGAGCTCCGGGATTCGGTGTGCAGATATTTAGGATGATTATGTCCTCCTGGAGGAAAGATCCGTTTAGTAGTATGTAGTAACCTTCTTTGTCTTTTCTCACTAATTTTAGTGTGAAGTCTATTTTATCTGATATGAGGATGGCAACTCCAGCCTGTTTATGGGGGTCGTTAGCTTGATAGAGTTTATTCCAACCTCTCACTTTCAAAAAATGTTTGTGTTTTGGGGTAAGATGTGTCTCTTGAAGACAGCAGAATGATGGATCTTGCTTTTTGATCCAACTAGTTAATCTTTGTCGTTTAATTGGAGAGTTAAGTCCATTGATATTAAGAGTCGGGATTAAGAAATATTTAATAGTTCCTTCCATTTTTACAAGCTTTCATTAGGGCCTGTGTGTTGATAGTTCTTGTGGTACTTAGATGGTATAAGTTTTAGGTGCCATGTCTTTCTCTGCATTACATTTGTGTTGGTTTTCTATGTGTAGAACATCTTTGAGAATTTTCTGTAATGTTGGTTTGGTTGCTACATAATGTTGCAGCTTTTCTCTGTATGGAATGTTTTTATTGTTCCCTTAGTTATGAATGAGAGCTTAGCTGGGTACAGTATTCTTGGTTGGTAGTTATTTGACTTCAGGGCATGGCATTATCCTTCCAATCTCTTCTTGCTTGCATGGTCTCTGCTGAGAAATCTGGGGTTATTCTGAGTGGTTTGCCTTTATAAGTGATTGTTCTCTTCTCCCTGGCTGCTCTTAGGATCCTATCTTTGGCCTCTATTGACCCAGTTTGGATTATAATGTGGCGGTGGGTTGTCCTTTTCTGATCAAGTCTGTTTGGGGTTCTAAAAGCTTCTTGTATCTGGATGGGTCTGCCCTTGTGGATATTTGGGAAGTTCTCTGAGATGATTCCCTGAAGTGGATTTTCAATACCATTGACCTCTTTCTCCAGACCCTTCTCAATACCAATTAGCTTTTCATTAGGCTTCCTAATTGTATCTTGGACCTCCTGTAGCATTTTCTCATATTTCCTAGATTTGAATTGACTCATTTTCTGTTCTTTTTCTATAACAACTAAATTATCTTCAACCCTGGAAATTCTCTCTTCTGCATTGTCTAACCTGCTATCAAAGCTATCTACTTTATTCTTCCTCTCCCTTGCTTCTAATTGCTCATTTTTGATGCCTTGCATCTCTTGTTTTAGATCATGTATGGATTTCTTTAGCTCCTTGATTTCCATTTGAGTGGTTAGCTCAGCAGCTTTATTTTCTTTGGACATTTGTTGGAGTTCTGTCACCTTTTTGTTTGTGGATTCTATGAATTTGTCCATTTTTCTTTGAAAAACCTTTATTATGGCCTCCTTTATGGATTCCCCTTTTTCACATATCACCTTTTTTATTGTTTCCTCTTGTTTAGCTGTGGCTTCCTCCCTTATGTCTTTCTTTATGTTTTCACATTTTTCATTAATGATGTATATCAATTGCATTTGTATAACACTTGGAAGGCTCTCCTCTAGATTTGCCACTGACTGCTCCATTGCCTATTTATGTTGGGTGGGAGATGCTATTCCTTGATTTAACATTTTTCTTGAGTTTCTTGTTCTGCCTATTTGAAGATGTGAGCAAGATTAATACTAACCAAATTATAATTTTTCATATATAACCAACCTAGACCTTTTTAGTTGGCTGACAATAGATGTTCGCTCTTTTAGATTGGTAATATCACTCTCTCTTTCTTTTTGTACACTTACATACAAATCTAATACAATCACAGATGACCAATTTATGACCAAAACCATAAGCCACTCAATCCAATCTCTATTGTATTTAAGACCCTCTGGACCTAGAGTATAATTGAACACTTAGATACACAGCATTGCTCAACAACCATAAATGTAGGTCCATGCATTATAAGAGTTAAAGGATGAACAGAGGACCAGAGAGAGAAAAATAGTATGAAAGATGACAAGGTAGGTACGAAAAGAATAATACAGGAGTGTAAGAATATTATAGTAATGAAGAAAGGGTATCGTGTAAGGATAACTGACCTAAGGTGATAGACAGGTAGAGTATTTGTGTAGAAATTTTAGATGAACTTATATAAAACTTATGAAAATAAGAAGAATATATAGAGAAAAGAGGGAGGTAGATATAGGAGATTTCAATGACACAAATTTTAAAAAGAAAAAAGAAACAAAACAGCAACAAAATAAAACAGAACACACACACAGACACACACACAAAAACAAAAACAAAAATTAAAAAAAAGAAAAGATGGGGGGAGAGTCCTCACTGTTCTGAGTTCTTACCCAAGAGATACTAGGGTTGAGAACCTGGAATTTAAAAAGCAGGTGATTGTATCAATATGGATATCGTTTTTATTCAGACTGTACCCAGAGCTGTCACTGTGTTTCTAGGAACGACCACAGTGACAGCAGGATTGCAGGAAAAGAGAGGAGAAAAAAAGAAAAAAAGAAAAAAAAGAATGAATCATAACATTAGAAAAAAAGTGTAGGTTAAATGGCAAAGAGAAAAATAAGAACATCTAAAAATGCAAATGAAATCGGGTAGAAGAAAAAAAGGGTATTCTTCAGTTTTTTTTTGGTGGGGGGCAGAATAGGAAACTTGTGTCTCCACTTAATTCGGGATCTAAACACTTCACAAAGTCTTTTTCTCTGTCTGGACTGTCTCTGAACCACTTGATCCTCAAATCTTAGCTTTCTGTGTAGCTAGGATTATAGGCATGAGTCACAGGCACTCAGCTTCAGTCTCATACTTTTAGGTGCACACGTTTACTTTATTGAAGCACTCTATATAGTCATAAAAAAACCCAGACAGATCCTTGTGGTTAGTCATTTAATAACCAAAGCAGTGAATATTTTATATGTACCCATGTAAAAAGAAGTAGCTTAATGTCTTCATGTTATATGTACTCATGGCATGTGTTTTAGTTAACACTGCTATATGTATCTAACACTTTCTGTGTGTGTGTGTGTGTGTGTGTGAGAGAGAGAGAGAGAGAGAGACAGAGAGAGAGAGAGACAGAGACAGAGACAGAGAGACAGAGACAGAGACAGAGAGACAGAGACAGAGAGAGAGAGAGAGAGAGAGAGAGAGAGAGAGAGAGAGAGAGAGAGGAGGGCATTCTGTAGTAAGAGGAAATAGCTAATGGAGCAAGTCCAAAGCTGATATATACTCTGTTAAAAGCTACTTTCTTTATGTCATCATGGACCTGGGAATCTAAATAAAGGGAAATGGGCAATTTAATATTGAGCAACAAATTAGAAGCAACCTGTGAAAGGGCATTTTAGAATCTTCTCACCACAGAATAAATCATCTTTCCAGCAAATAAATTGTAATGGTGCCAACAATGCGAGTTACATTTAAGGGAAGAAATAAGTAAGAAAGGCCCAAACTACAGAGGGACCGAACTTTTTTTTTTTTTTGCCAGTCCTGGGATTGGGCTCAGGGCCTGAGCACGGTCCCTGGATTTTCTCAAGGCTAGGGCTCTACCACTTGAGCCACAGCACCACTTCTGGCTTTTTGCTACATATGTGGTATGGAGGAATTGAACCCGGGTCTTTGTGCATGCTAGGCAAGCACTCTACCACTAGGCCAAACTCCTGGCCCAGATGGACCCAACTTTTATCTGGACAGAAGATGACTAGTTGTTCAGAAGCACAGCGAAACATTTTATGGTACATTGTTTTATTCCTAGTTCAAGCTTTAGCATTAAAAAACCATAGGCAAACATATGATTCAGCAATATGCAGATCGTATATTAACTTTCTTTCAATGCATGGCCAGTTATTCACCTCTTTATCTTCTTGTCCTTATTCACCTCCTTGAAGGAGCCTAGGAAAAATAAGCTATCTGTGCCCCTCAATATAAAGAAGTTAACAGAATATTATGCAGAGGCCTATTATCCTCAGTGAAAGTATTTCAGCTCTTTCCAACTTGAGGATATGGAGTAGCTTCTCTTCTATAGCCACATTAGGATACAGTGTCCTCCTTTACAAGTGCTGTGCCCAAACCATAATTAAACAATTATCTCTTACTTTCCAGCACTGTGATAATCTTTTCTCTTTAGTTGTCTCTGAACTCTACTTGAATGAAATTATTTTCAGATGCATTCAGTCCTTAATCCCAGGGTCTACAACCCCATCACCTTTTGGCTTCTTTCCACATTAAATTCATTCTGGTGCAGTGCCAGAAAGTTGTGGTTGTCACAAAAAAATGAGAGTCATACTAGCTTTAGCAATAAAGCGGACTGACTGACTCCCATTGTCGAAAGTCCAGAGGCAAGGCAAATCAAAGCAAGGGAGCTTTGGACACTGGTTTTCCTGTGAGATTTGTGGACCCTCTTGGACACTGTATGACAAAGAGGTTGTCGTATCTTCCAGCTTGGGAGCAAAGTTGTTGAGTACTGTGCATAATGTACTCCAAGCCTGAAGGCTTGACTTTGGGTCCCCATGTTTGCCCACAATAAGAGAAAACAAGGTATTATGTAAAAAGAGAGAGCCATACTTATTTGCTTCCTGATTCAGCAAAACTGAGGAGAGATAAATTCTGGCCTCTGCATTGATCATCACAGTATCAGAACTTTTCCAAAAGTTGAAATGAAATCTAGGAAACATGCATGAGTGGCTAGTCTTTTTTTTTCTGAGATGGGTCTTAATCTTTTTCTGGATGGTGAGTGTTTCCTCTGACATGAGGACTTTTGTGGGTAGCTTGCTTTCCCTCCCAGCATGGAATTATTTCTAGATGAATCTAATTCCTACAAAAGGAAACATCTGATTAGTTTACCTGGAAAATTGCTTTTGACAAAGCAGCTGTGATTTCCATGATTGTTTTAGTTCAATTAAATCCTGCTATAGACCAGGAGGTAGGACAAGAGACTAGATGCTTGGGAACAAACAATCTATTCTCTAGGTGGAAGATTATTTTTCTCTTTGTACAACCCTCCTTTCCATACTCTAAAGTGTGTTTTCAATTTTTTTATCTATGTAACCCATTAAGCTTCTCCAATTTGCATGCATAAATTTCTTGCCATTGGTTTCATGATAGAATAGCAAGCATAGGATCAGACATGACCTGCCTTACCAACTGTCATCAGTTGGGGTCTAGTTTTTACTGAAAGAAGCATTCCTTGTCTTTTAATAAAGTGGTCACAAAAGAGAAAAGCAAAAGCAAGCTCATCATGTTCTTTCTTTTACTCTCTAGGCGTTGGTAGAGTACCAGGAAATATGATAAGCATACCTTAGCAGCCTATATGTGCTCAAATACCTGGCTTGTCCTTCCTGGTGAGGGAAGTTTCATCTATACTCCAAAAGGTTGTAAGCAAAATAGAACAAAACCTCAGGGAGAGAGTCCTTTTTGAGGATATGCACTTGAAGTAAAATTATAAAGAATGAGAAATAACTGAAGGTGCTATTCTGGGAAAATAAGCAAAAATGCTGCCAATTTTTAAATATTAAGTGCTAATAAATCATTTTTTGTTCATTTAATTTTGTTATTAACTGCATTTATTCTCTCTCTCTCTCTCTCTCTCTCTCTGTGTGTGTGTGTGTGTGTGTGTGTGTGTGTGTGTGTGTGTGCTGATACTGGGGCTCTAACACATTAAATTGCCTGGGCACTTTACCTTAGCATTTTCACTCAAGACTGGTGCATCTAGCACTTGAACCACAGCTCCACTTCTAGCTTCTTGCTGATTAACTGGAGATAAGAATCTCATGGACTTTTCTGTTGGCCTGGCTTCAACACATGGTGTTCAGATCTCAGCCTCCTGAGAAGCTAGGATTCAAGGCCTGGGCCATTAGTACCCAGTGGTATCCACTCTAAAAAGTTGTATGCTTCCTTTATATTAACTTTGACAGAGCCCAGTTCCTGGGAGAAAGAGGTCTCATGACCAGGCTTTTATGGAGCAAATGATTAGCATAATACTCTAACAGATATAATTTATATATGACTATATTTCATAGCTGACATTACTAGCCATTATGTTCTGGTTAGAACTAAATCTCAACGAAGTCAGAGGGGAACTCCTCTTTAATTTGGCATCTTCTTAGAATACTACATGTGCATATTTTAAAAATAAGATGACGTTGCAAATCTAATAATGAAAAGGCGATGCCTCCAAACTCTCCCAATCTTATCTCTAAATCTGGCTGTTATCAACTCCTTGATATGCTTTAATTTTCTGCTATGCTTTAATTTTCTGCCAAGAAGAAATCTGGTTTTAATTGCCTGCTTTCCCTCACCCAGGTCAAAAGCACATTTCCTGTTTTTCTCACAGTGTTTCCTTGCTCACCTTTTTCCCACAGAGGATAGCTACATTATCATGTGTTAAATCAGTATTATGTTTTCCTGATGGTATCTGTGGAGATATTACTCCCGGATGAGCCAAGTTGTACAATATGATTGCATTTCCTTTTTTGTATCCCCAGTTATTTTCCTCTGGAGTTTTCATAATCGATCCATCTTTTATGTTGCTTAGTTCAATCATTAGCTGTCACTAATTTTGCAGCCCTTGGTCTCTGCCACAGCTGTAAGTTCTCCACAGTACCCAAACACCAGCTCCATCAGTTCTTTGTTTCCCCCAGGGAGGTCCTCACTGAACCCCACTTTTGGGGCAGTGGGGGTGGGGGAGAGGAGGGCTCTGCTCCTCAGACTGCTTCACAAGGGAGGCCTAGGACCTCTTTCTTCAGTGCTGGGTTTGGTGAGAGAGTGAAATATTAACATGATGCTGGGTGCCCATGGCTCCTGCCTGTAATGCTCGTTATTCAGGAGGCTGGGATCTGAGAATTACAGTTCAAAGGCTGCCAGGGCTGGAAAGGCCAAGAGACTCTTGCCAATTGCCCACCAGAAAACTGGAAGTAGCTGTGTGGTTCAAAGTGGTAGAGCACTAACCTTGCGCTGAAGAGCTCAGGGAAAAGAACCCAGGCCCAGATTCAAGCCCCACAACTGACCCAAAACCAAACAAATGTATATATTAGTACACACACACACACACACACACACACACACACACACACACACATTAACAAGAGCCCAGGCCCAGAGTTCAAGCCCTACAACCGACCAAAAAACAAAACATGTATATATTACTATGTATATAACATATATATATATATACATACACACACATATTAACATGAGCATGGGAGGTACATATAAAGTCTATTAAGAAAACCTCTCTTTATCATTGTAGTTGCTCCCTAGAAAGGTTCAAAACCTAAAAATGAATCTTCAAGGTGCACTTCACCAGAAGTGCAGGTCTCAAAGTTGAACTAAACTAAACAGACCTATCTTATGCTTTTCCATAGATAAAACAACCATCTGTATTTACTATTTTTGTGTATTTTTCTACTTTCCCCATCCCACAGAAGTACTGTAGTTTGAACTCATAGCCTCAAGTTTAATCAGCTTGCTTGCCACAGTTGGTAATTTAGTGCCCGAACCATGCCCTCCAGTACTGTGTTTTGCTGTTAGTTTTTTAAAATGGGATTCTTGAAGACTTTTCTGACTGAGCTGGCTTTGAACAGAAATCCTGCATATCTCAGCTTCTTGAGTAGCTATGGTTACACCAATCACCTGCACCTGATTTCTAACTTTTTTTCTATATTTTCAGTCAGGGCACTCCACCCACATCTATCAAATCCATGCATTCTGATATCATTTCTTTTGTCTACTTGATATCTCCAGTAAGGCCTCCAGGTATATATAGTATTGAAGCTTGTAAATGTGGCACTTCAAATAGAGATGCCATACATGTATATCTGATGCCATATATATCTGAGTTGAAGGAGGTTGGGAAAGTCACAGAAAGAAAGTCTCTCTGACTTTCACTTCATTTCCTTCCTCCCTCAAAGTGAGTAAAAGGTAGAATTCCTTCCCCGTTTATCTTCTTTTATCTCCTCACATGACAGGTATCCTGTCCCATGGTCAGAAAATGGATATTGTACAGAGATGTAGAAAGAATCTTTATAAACAGACCTTGCTAGAGTTTGCCTAGTTTATTTCCATTCAATCACTCTTTTTGTCTGGTCATGTTTTACTACAACTGTCTATGTCTTTTATCAGACAACCTAAAAATACATAATTTTCCTGGTATCTTTAGGTCTTCATTTCTGAAAACTGCATGTGGTGTAAAACTTTTAATACATAAATTTGCTCTGCTCGTAATATAAGGATATCAGCCATGAAACAGGTGATATCTGAGAAAAATATGCATTTCTCTTTTACAGCAGTTTAGTCTACTATTTTTTACCTTTGATTAAATTAGCAAAGTTCAAAATAAATGAAATCTTGATTAAATAAGTATTCAGATATGCATCCAATTAATCTAAGTATCTCATGTATTTATTGAATTCAAAATAGCATGTTTAATGGAGCACATTGTCAACAATCGACATTTAATTTAAACAAATTAGAAAGATAGTGCTGTGAAGTACATACAGTTAGGCACCAAATAGTGATGTTTTAGTCAATGACAGGCTATACCATCAGAAAACCAGAAGTGGCACTGTGGCTTAAGTGGTAGAGCACTAGCTTTGAGATGAAGAGCTCTGGGACAGCACCCAGACCCAGAGTTCAAGTCCCACCTCTGACAAACAAAAAAACAAACAACTGCCCCCCCCAAAAAAAACTCACAATGAGCTGATGTTGAAGGGTATCTTGATGTTTCTGTAAGCACAAAGATAATACTCTGGGACTGCATTTTTATTCACGTTTGTTAAGTATGACTTGTAGCTTCACAAAGCTGTCTCAGGGGGAAATAAAAGACCTCTTGTCTCCTGAAATTAAAAGCTGTCATAAGCAATATATAAACAACATATATTTTTAGTGACTGATATTTAACATTTGACATGTTAGTGACTATTTTTCTCTGTCCCCATGGCCATATGCTGCCAGATGACACTTTTGAGAATGCTTACCTCTTCGACAAAGGCTGACCTGTCACCACTTGACATATGGTGAGTAGTAGGTGGATCCTTACTTCCCTGTAGGGCATCTTGCCCCTACTGCTTTCCTGGCAAGGTCAGAGTGTTTTGGGGCACGAGTCTACCTAGGTCTTATAACAGTGCCACTTCCCTTTCCAAATGGTGGGAAGCTGAGCCAGTATCAGTGTCTGCACTGGTATCTCTCTAGGATACCAGTAGGGAAATGATTTTGTGAGAAGCATAAGTTTGAGTTTTGTTTCATCCTTCAAAGGCAGGAAGTAGAAGAAACATAAACATGGGTGGGTAAACAGACATGGCTTGTTTCGACTATGTGAAACTCAGATTCTGTCTCTGTAATCTGAGGAGAAATACACAGGATCAGTGTTTTGAGGTTACTATGAGGTAAGAGATAACACATGTCATATGTGGAAACATCCAAACTGTGAACCAAGTGAAAAGGATGCCTGATTTCTATTATCTATGTTACATTACAAACAAAATCAAAACATAGTGGATTAAAGTATAATTTACTTCTTAGGATCTATAGTGTAAACTATAGTATAAACTGAGCTCATAAATGGCTGCATCTAACTGGAAGCTAGAATGGGGTTCTGTCTTGCTCCAGTCAGGGACCAAACATGCAGGAGACCACAGCCTTTCACGCTTCCCCTCTCCTCTTCTTCTTCCTCTTTAATTATAGGGCATCTGAATTGGGCTTAAGCTCATTGCTATTGCAGGAGGATTATTATTATCATTTTTGATCCTATTGATTTAAGAATGCATTTTAGTTTTCTAATATTAAGCAACACGTGAGTACAAGTGCAACCACTTAACACAACACTCGTTTACTATTCCACAGTTCCAGAAATCAGAAGTCCAGTAAGGCTTGCCTGGATTTTCTGCTTTAAGGGTCTCAAAAGGCTAAAGTCAATTTTTTTACCTGTCTGGTGCTCACATGGAGGCTCTAGAGCATAATCCAAGTTAGTTTGGAAATTGTATATTGATACTAAATTCACTTCCAATCCTTACTGAGTGCAAATGAATCCTCCTTACTTCTCTTGTGTAAAACAAGATCTTACTTTCTACAGATCTCATGGTAACCTGCTCTCAAGTTCTGATGAAGGCTACATGTCAATTAAGCATGCTGACAAAATTACAGATTATTTGAGATTCTATGACATGTATACAATTTTATTTTAAAAAATCCTGATAGAAGTGAAGTAAAGACTTTGTGTTGTTAGCTTCAGGAGTTTTTTTTTTAATATTTCTAATTCCATATGGATTCCCAAATATCTAAAAAAATTATCCTGTCCCAATTCCTCCATCAATTCAGCTCTTACCAAGTATACTGTAACAAATTACTATTTTAAAACAAAACAAAAAAGGCTTATTCCTTAAGAAAACATGAACACAACTTCTGCCACATCAAAGACAGCTGTGGTGTAAAGTCAAAAGGTGGGCAAGAATGATTGATAAGGGACAAAGTGATATTATTTCACAGCCCAGTCCCCCTCTCCTATGCCTGTCAGACTTCTTCCGTAGAAATCATGAATGCAATGGTCATAAATCCCTTCTACATATGAAGAATCATTTGTGACAACCTTGAAACTCAGACCTCGATGATTGAAGAAGTATGTAATCAACCCTTTGCTCCCTGTGTGATGTCCTTTCCAATTCATTTAGCAATGGAATCCCTGAGAACATGCTCCCCTATTTCCTCAGCCGGCTCTTCAACTAGGGGTGAAATATTTTGCCTGTAGGGTCAAGTCTGCTTGAACACTGAGACTGAGATCGTGCTCCCCACATTTATCCAACTGTGGCTGTTAGCTTTGGAGCCATGATTGAAGGGCCCACGAGGTACCGTTTCTGATTAGACGCACTGGTTTTATGCTGCGTGGCTTATAGCTCATGCACTTATTACATCAGCTGATTTCTGCTGCGATCCAGTGAAGGCTTTATGTCTCCTTAATTCTTTGTATAGAGAAAAATTTATAGGAAATGTTTAAGGGAAAAGCCTTATATTCTTACTGGAGAAATGGATTGTTGAGAAGTCTCATGAGACAAGGTATGTGCCAGAGAATTCATCCCTGAGGACTGAGCTTAGAGTTGAATAAACATAGAAACAATGAGAAAGACTGCTCATGAAAACAATTCACGTTATATCAGATGCTAACCATTCTTTGTATACATAAAGGAAATATGAAAACAGCTTCCAAAGACTCAGCCTTGCCTAGGTCTCTCTTACTGAGGATATGCTTGTGAGTTAATTTTGTCTATTTTGTGTGTGGGAAAATGATATGTTCTTAGCTTCATGACTTAGGGAGTAATAAAGCAAAAAAAGGCAAAGTGTGAAGAGGTCTAGATGAATATATTGTTTTTCAATAGACAGGGATGTTTTATATTAAATAGAGCTCAATTCCTGATGAAGGTTGTCCTTGGAAGGTTGCTTTAAGTGTGTGTGTGTGTGTGTGTGTGTGTGTGTGTGTGTATGTGTGTGTACATATGTATCCAAAGTATATATGTGCATAAATGCTATGCATTTTGTATTACTCTGTACATTATAGTACTGCACTATATGTGCATATATACACATGTGTAACTCACTGTTAATTAAACAGCTCAAACCACACTTGGTATACAATTCTAAGCCACTGTCTCTCTGTAATGTTTTCCTCAGAGATACTCACTTGGCTTGGTCAGAAAATGATACTGCACTGTCTCAATCATGTCATGTTGGAATAGGCTGCAGAAGTGAAGAGAGACGTGCTAGTCTTCCCTGGCTTCACATATAAAGCAGGAAGCCAGCATTTTGTTGTAAGCACCAGAGTCCCAAGACGTTTTCAAATGACAAGGGAAGATTCTGAGATAATGAAATAGTCTTCACATGGAGAGTTTTTCTTCTGTTCCAATTATTGCATAAACCCCTGGTAAATGTTAGCACAACATTGTCTAAGAGACTCACCTACATTTTAGAGATAAAAAAGAAATGAGAAATGTACAGACAGGTCACCATCTGTAGGAGGCAGAAGTAAGATTTAAATCAGGGTTGTGAGATTACAAAGATTTGAAATCTTCACAGCACAGTGCTATTCAGTGCTTTAGAACAGTGAAGATGGATATCAGGCTATATTTGATATTCCAAACAGGGTCAGGTCAGCAAGCTGGTACAATGGAAGAGTACCAGACACGAAAATTAGCACAGTCAAAGTTGAGATTTCAAATGAGAAAAAGAGGGACTATTGTTGGAACCCGTGGACTGTCATATATATATATATATATATATATATATATATATAAAAATGAATGGCCTTAATTATCGTTTTAGAATGAATATATTTGAAATCTCTCTTTTGGATCTTATAGGAGTGATTGATTTCTCCAGCACAGTCAGAGCTCTTTGATCAGAAACCTTTACTTCAGATTGTTCTGGCTCTAGATAAACAAACACTAATTGTTGTCCTCAAGGAATTTTCACTCAGAAAACAGCCTTGTATTTATGAGAGTTGACCAAACTCACCTTATTTCCACATGAATTGCCTATGTTTTATCCCACCGTGAGCTTCAAAGGCTGAAAGTTTATAACCAGGCAGCTGGTGGACTCATGTATCATAAAACAGGGCCTCTGGGACTCATGTGAGCAGTTAGAGTTCTTAGAGAAACAAACTGTCTGGACATAGGCTACTCATTATTCCAAGGAGGACAAGACCTCTTCCTCCTACCACCAGGACAAGATATTACAGGTCTCCTAGTCCTGTTCTCCACCTGGCTGTGGCATTTAGCAGAATGAACTCTGTGACACATAGGCCCATGTCTGAGCAGCAGAAAGTAGAAAATGCCTGTCATCAAGCTTTAAGGAGCTGTTTCAAGCCTGAGTTTACCAGAAGAGATTTTTAGTAAGGGCAGAATCAGAGCCAAGGTATGCAAATAAGGCCAGGCAGGGGGAAAGATTAAATGTTGCTGTTTGCATGCATAAACTTCTTCATGTATAATAAATACAGACGTGGGAAAGAAAGTTTCAGAGACAATAGTAATGAATGTGTCCCACATGGGGAGGTGCTGTTCTACACTTATACTAAGACAGGACCCCAATCTAGGAAGCACCCTAGCTTTCCTAGGCTCATGCTACTAACTTGTATTGCTTTTCCTGGCTAGTGTGTATTACTACCCCAATTAATAGTGTCATCATGAGTTTTTATACCATTGTGCATCCCAATATTACCTGAGGTACTTGGAGCAGAGTTGGTCTAAGCGTGCAGATCCATTAGATCTGATCATTTCACTTTCCATAGCGGGCCATTCCTTAATTTTTCTACTGAGTCAGGGGTGGACACATGTCCTGTCATTTCCAAGGGATTCAACTGTTGATAATTGTTTTTATTATTTCTCTTTCTCTCTCTTCCTGTCTGGATTGGTTTCTGAGCTGGTGGGGAGGTAAATACCCAGTGATGGGCATTTTGTTACCATAAGGAGGAGCTGTCCCTTAGGACAGGAGTGAGTTAGTGGTGAGAAACTGAGTCTGATCACTATTATCGAGTTCCTAGAACCCTATGACTGAAGTCCCTCTGTGTGGGACTTTTAAGGAACTTTTCTAATAAATTGATTTTCATTGTTCTGGGTTCTTTGCGTTAGGTCACTTTCAATTAAATAAAATTTAGATAGCTCTATTTTTCAAGTCTTTTCTAGAGCTTCTCTATTATTACTATTAGTATTACCATTCTAGGCCTGCTGGATTTCTCAAAATGTCCCGTGTTCCTCTAAGCCTGTGTTTCTCAACTTAAGATAACTTCATGTCCCAAGGGACATTGGTCAGTATGTGAGATCATTATTTGGTTGTCACAAATGAATGTAAGCCAGGGGCACTGCTAAGCATTCTATAATGCACTGGAGATCTATCTGTCAATAGTATCTCTTTTAAGACACTTGCTTTAGATATCAAAATCGACTTACTTCCCAGATACTAACACTCACTAGCATTCATTAAATTTCATCCAACAATCTTCTGTTGGAGGGTTCCATGCTAAAATTGTAATAATGCCTAGGGAAGCACAGGGATCTTGCTGTCAGGGATGGTGGGCCCAGTTCTATCCTCTTGGTGCTCACTTCACTAATCTTTCCCTAACCCAGATCTACCCTTCCTCAGCTATAATCTTGGGATGTCAGACATCTTCACCACTGTCCATTCTCTTGCCTCTTGTGTGGACTATGACAAGTGACATTCCACATCTCAAATAGCTCTCTTCCACGCAGCAGTATGTCACTTGAAATAGCATTGAAAAATTGTGAGGGGTGAAAAGAGCTTGAGCCTTCTTTTTTTTTTTTTCTATTTTGGCTTCATGGGCATTTTTCTCTGCAGGAGCAGCAGACCAAAATTGTGTCTGTTTGACTCTGGGGTGTGGTGAATAAATGGATGCCAGCAGAAAGGAGACCAGAAGAGGATGAGAATGCAAATGTGGTATCTGTCTAGCATATCTGAGGCATGTAATTTTGGCTAACTGCTTTGAATGCAGGGTGGGTTACGTCTCAGGGTGTCCTCACAGCATTGCTGTGTTAGTGGTGTATTTCAGGTCTCAGCAATCTAAGATATAAAGACCTGGATTTTTGTGCATGAACAAGGGTCTGATGAACAATAACAGCCCCATGTTTCCTCCTTCTGCAAATGAGTCAGACATTTGATTTGGATTGCTGGGAAAAAGCTTTGTAACTGCTATTTTGAAAACCTGGTCATGTATTTTTAGCCTCAAACATCTCTGCTCTGTATGACATATGTTCTCTGGGGCCACATAATAGGTTCAATGAGAGAGAAAGCCCCAGCAGTGTTCCCACACCTAGACTTGCAGCAGACCACACAGGTAGCCAGGAAAGACCTCCCCACATCTAGCCCTGTAACCCTAGAGTTCATGTGCCTGCAGACTACAGCTTCACACAGTTATTTTTTAAAACACTAAACCAAGGTGCCCAGGGATCCCTCCAGCTTCTAAGAAGCTACAGGCCAAGGAAGTTCTGGTGAGGGAGGCCTGAAGGTTGTGGTCTAATAAAGGCAAGGCAGAGTACTGCTATTTCAGAGTCTCCTGCTTACAGGTCTGCCCTGGAAGATCGGCGCCCCCTCAATTTCTTAATGTGTCATCCCTAAATGGTTTTGCACTTAGTGAAACCAGGGATAGTTTGGCCTTCTGTGATTTCTGCAGGAATGAAGGATGGTAAGGAAAGGAATTTCCCAGGCTCCTAGCCAGATCATTTATCAGTAGTAAAACTGGGATGTGTGTCATTGCTTTGATCATTTATGAACTCCAGGAGCTGCTTGATTAGAAATATATTCTGCTTTTTTTTACTCTTTTTTTCCTCCATGTTGTGCTAGTATAGAGATTTTTATTAAAGAGGAGTCCAGTTTTCTCTCCTTTTTCTCCCAGAAGGATAACTTATTGGAAGGCACAGAGACTAAAATACAGTTCATGCTACTAAGTTCCAAGCACTTTGCTCTGTCTACTACATCCATTATCTAATTTAAGTCTGTGAAAAATGATGCAATTCCCATTTTCACTTTATTAGTTCCAATGCAGTGTCTTTGCAATCTCTCTTGGAATAGGGCCTGTAGCTCAGGAAGGGTCTAATTTATGTTTGTTGAGTAACTTGCAAAACAAAGTATGAGGTAATCCTGGATAAGACAGATGACATAAATTTCTCTCCCATGGTTTTTTTTTTTGTGAAGTAGGACACATTATCATAAATACCTCTCAACTAAGAAGACCTAACTGAACAAAATATTGCAAAATACTGAAACAGAAAAGCCAAGTCATAAAAGTCACCTCTGAACAGAAGAGATGCAGAGACTAGTACAGTAAAGTGTCAGGGTTTTTAGTGCTTCTTGCCTCCTGACCCGCAGGAGGGGCAAGGAGAACACACCCCGACTAAGACGAGACCGAGAAAGGTTAGGGCCGACTGGTTGCCTTTACCCAGCCCTCCCTCTCCAGAGGGAAGACACAGACTCGCCAGGGAGACTGTCACAGCAGACTCGTTTATTGGGAAAGTACAAGGAGCTAAAGTAGGGATGCAGGAGTCTATCAGCATACAGGTGGGCAGGGCAAGGGGAGGTAGGTGCGGTCAGAGAGGGCAGCGGGGCCAATCTCAGGGTTCGAGGTAGCCTTATTTTACACCACAGCCAAACCTCCCAATGAGGCGACAGGCAGGTCGGCCCACTTTCCTAATGTGATGTGCCCCACAGTAAAGAAATTCCTTCTTTTCCCCCACGAGTCATGGGCGTTCCTAAGCAGTGGTTGAAAACCTGAAAGATGAAAATAAGCTTTTAGAAGTGTTACACAGTTAAGGAACAAATACAAGCTCTTACAGCCCCCCAAGACAAAGAGGCTCTGCCAACAGCCTGAGAATGTCAAGGGACCGAGACCAGATTGAAAACTCAGTCCCACCATTTTCTAGCTGGCAAACTGACACATATTTGCTGTTCACAAACATTTATTGAATCATCTTTAACTTAGATCTTGAACAAATAAAAAATGAACAACTCATTTAATGCAGAGGTCAACTCTGGAAACCTCCTTGCATAACCTCCCTCCCTTTTCTATAGTATCTCCCCTGATACCTAAGACCACAAAGACACATCACTGTTGTAGATGATTCTACTTGCTACAATGTCAAAATCTGTATTGGTGTTGAAAGGCATGCCTCTGTAACTTCTCTTTCAAGTTTTTGGTGATATATATTTTGGTATTGATAACTTTTGCTTAAGTTTTGATATTTTTGGAGTACTGGAAGTTAAGTGTAAGTGGCCTTTACCTTCCTTTCTTACTCTAATCACTCAATAAACTAAAATAAGTACTACTCTGTTTTTTCAGTAACTAAACAATTGCCATCTATGGGGGAAGTATTTTTTCTTGTGTGTTAGTAATTAAATTTGAACTGAGAGCCTTATACTTTTGCTTGGCATTTTTCCCTTCTTCTTTCTCATGGTGGGCACCCTACTGTTTGAGCTATGCTTCTAGTTCCAAGTTTTTGATGGTGAATTGGAGGGAAGAATCTCCCTCCAATTTTCTTTCTCCCTCCAAGATTTCTTTGCTAAGACCAGCTTTGAACTAAGATCCTTGGAGCACAGCCTTCTGATAGTTAGAATTGTGATAGGCATGAGCATCAGTACCTGGCTTGGAGGAAGTATTTTACTTTAAGAATTTGAGTTAGACATAGAACTCCCCTATGACCCAGCAATTCCACTACTTGGCATTTACTCAATTGTCCAGAAACAAGGACAGACTAAATCCACTAGCACAACGATGTTCATTGCAGCACTATTTACCATAGTGAAGATACGGAACCAACCCAGATGCCCCTCAGTAGATGAGTGGATAAACAAGATATGGCATTTATACACAATGGAATTCTATGCTGCTGTCAGAAAGAACAACATCACCTCATTTGTAAGGAAATGGAAAGACTTAGAAAAAATCATATTAAGTGAAGTAAGCCAGACTCCAAGGAACATAGGCTCAATGATGTCCCTCATTTGTCATAATCAGTAGAAACCTTTGGCTCTCCTAGCAGAGATTTACAATAAAGCAAAACCTAGATACATAAGGCCATATAGTATGATGCTAAATGAAAGGACCTCCAGGATATAGAAACAAAAGCCATATAATGAATGATTGTTGTTCTTAATGTACTATGTAATCTCTCATCTCTTTTGCTGTCCCTTAGTTATCTATATTGTTACAGTACCTCACCTGGTTATCTGATATATTGTATATATGCATATTTGGTTATTTGAAGTCGGATAGGGAAGGGAGGAAAACAAGATGAGGGACAGGGGTGGAGAGAGGGAAATGGGGACCATGTCATGAGAAAGGGTATCAATGTATGTGAAGTAATGCACCTTCTATCTGGTGAATATAATGTAACCATTCTATTAATTACAATAAAAAATATGAAAAAAAAAGAATTTGAGTTAGAGCTGAGTGCTGGTGGCTCACACCTGTATTCCTAGCTACTCACGAGGTTGATATCTGATGTTTGTGGTTCAAAGCCAGTCTGGGCAGAAAAGTCAGTGAGACTGTTATATCCACTAAACCACTCAGAAAAAGCTGGAAGTGGCATTGTGGCTCAAGTGGTAGAGCACTAGCCTTGAGCACAAAGAGGTTCAGGGCCTTGAGTTGAAGCCCCAGGACCATCGGGAAAAAAAAGGATTTTGAGTTAGAGTTGGCCATGGTGGTTTGTAGTCTCGTCTACTTGAAAAGCAGATGAAGAAGAAATGTGAGCTCAGGCCAGTTTAGGCAAATTAGGAAGATCCTATCTCAAAAAATAAAAGCAAGATCAAAGGAACAAAAGGCACATGGTATCCTTAATATGTGGTTATTAGATCCAAACAGTATAAGAGCGAAGACTCAATATTTGCATACCCAATGCTATGGACATGGTATTGGAAATATAAACACAACTATATAGACATAAAAATGTATGACTTTATAGACAAAATGCTTTATTAGATAGATTAATATGTATCTAATATATACAAACCCTCAGCCTAATTTTAATTATGTTCTAAAATCTAAGTGCCAGTGATTGTATATAGAGATTCCCTTCTTGTTAAACACGTCATTTGAAATATGATGTAAAAATCAACGTTGATAAATTCTTTAATAAAAAAAAAGAAAAAAATAAAGGCAAAATAAAAGCCATGATTACATGGCTCAAGTAGTATGCTTGCCTAAAATGCACAAGGCTCCTGTAAGTTCCTTGGTATTGTAAAGAAATTTTTTGAAGTTTTTTACAACACAGAACTCACTTCCCAATATCTTTTTGGTATGAAGGTATTTTACGGAAGCAAAGGGCCAGGTAATGGCATAGCTGAATTGGCGAAAAAACTGAAAAAATACCAGATTGCCAAAGTGTTGGTGTGTGTGTGTGTGTGTGTGTGTGTGTGTGTGTGTGTGTGTGTGTGTAGTGGGGTAGTGGGAGGGAGAATTGTCAATCATGAAGGCGATAGAGGCAAAATAGAAGGAATAAGTGAGATAGGAAATAACAAGAATGGGGAGATAGGGAGAAGAGAAAATTCTGAATGGTCGCTATATTAGAACTCTGTTGCAAATTAGATTTCCCTTCTGCGGCAAAGAAAGTTCCAGCTTTGATAGCATTTCCAAAAGATGTCTCCCAGTTGTGTACCCTCCTTGAGGATGGGCATCTCTCCTCCAGTATGTGTTCTGTAAAGATTTATTCCAGCTTAGGGCAACTTTGAAGTATTCATGCCAAGTTCTGCACTGGGTCATACAGGTCCTTGTTGGACAGGCCACAGTGTAGATTTACCTCCCTCCCTCCCTCCCTCCCTCCCTCCCTCCCTCCCTCCCTCCCTCCCTCCCTCCCTCCCTCCCTCCCTTCCTTCCTTCCGTCCTTCCTTCCTTCCTTCCTTCCTTTCTTCCTTCCCTCCTCTTACACATATTTTGAATCCCAAGCATTCCCATAATCAATATCCTTCATGCCCATCTTTATCTCAGAGACTGCTTCCCAGAAGGAACCACACAAAGCAACCACCAAGCAGCTTCTTTATTGTGTGCAATGTGTCTTTATGAATAACCTAAAGTGCAGTGGGAGGATGGGCAAGACCAGTTTTCAGATGAAAGGTTAAGAGCTTTCCTGTCTCTTTATGGTCCACCATACTGAATATGGACCAAATAAGGTCTATATAGGTGATTGTGAGGGTGGGGGGTAGCCTGAAGGAAATGAAAATCTTGGCACTAATCTTTCCAAGAGTAGATTACACTCTGGCATGTAAAACAAAACTAGAACTCAAAGAGATAAATGAGGTGCTTCTTCAAGGTGAGATCTGGAACAAACTGTTCCAGAGGCTTAACTAAGATCTCTGATAAGAAATCCATTAGAAAGAGGGAGGCACTGACAGACAAACTAGAGGGACAGCCATACCTGAGGATGCAAAGGCCACAAAGCCTAAACGTGATATTTATGAGTCAAACAGGATACCTGGCAGTGAGTGATAGATACTGATCTAAGACTTCTACAAGCAGATGAATTCTGTGTGACACTGGCCAATGAAGTGGCATAGACAGAAATGGGATCGTGGCAAGTCTAGGGACAGTTTGATCAGGGCACGACAGAGGCAGTTGATGCCAACATTGCCTGACTTCATATTCTAAACTGCTCACTAAGCTCAAAGGCATTCAAGTCTTTAAATTATTTTGACCCACAATCCTATAGTACTCTATTTACAGGAATTATAAGAATATATGATGAAGAGAAGAAGATAGACATATCTTTCTCTTTTCTATTTTTCCAAAGGAGATAGACTTCTAAACACTGAATTTGGTATATTAAATTTGGATATAGCTACTGGATACTGGGTGCTCAGGTCTGACTCTTGCATCACAGCCCCTCTTCCTACTTTAAATTCAGTCTGATTGTCTCCACAGACATGTCCAGATTCATGATTAATTGTAGATAGAACCAGTGTCTAAAAGTGGTAATGCTGAGGGCTATGATGGTGATTTGAAACAATAGTCCTTATCCTTTCTGTTATGTACTATATCAACCATTAGGATGTTTTCTAACAACAAATGCAAAATGACAGTAGCCAAGGCAGACATAATTGTACCATGTCACCAAATAACAGCATCCTGCAGCATCTATGAGAAAGCATGCAATATTTGTTGAGTCCAACATTCATATCAGGTTACTGTTGAACAGAACGACTTGCTCCCTGGATATCAGACTCCCATATAGAAGGCAATGTGCCTATATTCCAGGGAACACATGGTTCTCATATATTTGCCCCTTTCCTCATTCACCATGTAGGCAGTGGTTCATATGTGCAGAAGAAATAAATGTCAAATGTGGCCAGTCTCAAGGACGGTTGGCTGGTGCAAGGCATTTATTTACTTATTCTTTTCTGAAGTGTTTTGTTGACTGTAAGACTGTGGAAAAACCTACATTGCCCATGACTCTTTTTTCAACTGCTCTATCCACACCTCCCAAGGCCCTAATTAGTGTTTTCTGATTCATTTTCACAGATGAAAGAAAAGGAATGAGGAAATAAAATGAGCCTCGGAGCTGTCTGATTTTTAAAAAGCTCCTATCATTTTATGCTTCGCAGGGCATCACCTAGCAATGCACCTATCATTTATAAACACTTCACAAAAGACAGTAGATACATGCAACCAGACCCTTCTTTGTTTTGCTTTGCTTATTGATCATTATATCCTGAACCACGGCCCATTTTCATTTTGTAGCAATAGACAATATTTTTAAAGCAAGTGCACACCATTGCATTCTATGGATTATTTAACCAGAATCCAAACAGTGAACACCTTGGTTGCAAATGATATTACAATGTACTAACAGTCTGCTTTTACCCATGTCCTGTGCAATCCCTCTGGCTGTATGTAGAACATCATCATCCTTAAGTCAGTACAGACTGGGATGGTAGATGTGTAAAGCCTGCACACCCATGCACTGCAAGCCTAATCTTTACTTCTGTTTTCCACTAATATTCTCAAGTTGAATTTTCCCATTGGGTAACAATTCTGCTTTGTACTGCACACTGGAGTATGCCAGTATGTTCTTTGCTGGACACTGGGTAGATTTTTGTTCATCTTTATAATATGATCAGCCATCACTACTTTTGTGACAATGCCTTTTTGGCTGCTTCAATCAATCATCTTCAGTATCTTCCACCTTGTGCTCTCACACAACCCTTTGTTATGATTATTACGTACACATATGTGCATCTTCCTTATCGGACTCTGAGAACTACTGTGCTGGGACTAAGGCTTCTTCTCAACTTTATCTATTTTTGTATGTCGTGGGACTTGAACTGTGGGCCTAGGCACTGTTCCTGAGCTCTTCAGCTCAAGGCTAGCACTCTACCACTTGAGCCACAGCACCATTTCCAGTTTTCTGGTGGTTAATTGGAGATAAGAGTCTCCTGGATTTTCATGCTGGTGCTGGCTTTGAGCTGTGATCCTCAGATCTCAGCCTCCTGAGTAGCTAGGATTACAGGCTTGAGCCACCAGAACCCAGCTAACTTCTCAATTTTAATGTGAAGGAGGTTCCTTCTTCCTGATCACTGATACAACACCGCTGATCGTTAATCCTTGATGGGGTAACAAGATAACCTGTCTGGAATTTACAAATAAAAAATAAGAAAAGAAACCCAATCCCCTTTCCCCAAAACAACCAAACAACCAAATCCACATTTGAAACTGGGCTCTCAAGTGCATCATAGGTCTTGAGGAACTGGCCTGGGAAGGCATGCAAGTACACCGGTGATTTCAGTCTCTTTCTGCCTCTTTAAGTGTTCAGCATTTTGTTTTCTCGAAAATTTTTCATCTAGTCGATATTGTGATTCTGGATGTTTTCTTACGCTGTGGAGAAAGTTTAAGTTTCAGTAAAACATGATAAATTAATAAACAGCCTTGACATCAAACACAAAATCTTTCGGAAAGGAGGGCAAAGGAAAAAACCTCATCAGACCTAAGAAACTTTTTGTACGATAAGGTTCAGAAAGGACAGGTATTAATGTAAAGTTGATACCTCTCTCCTCTATCTAGGATAAGATCTTTGTTGTAAGATTAGTAAATTGCCGTTTATTCTATTAAGTGTGTAACATATATTTTTAGGGTTTCGTCTAATTGCCCCTCAAATTCAATATTCTCAGAATAATTTGAATGATTGATTTTTTAAGCCATGGGTTATAGAAAAATAAATCCTCATTAAAGGAAGAAAACAGCCACTTTCAATTGCTGTGCTTAATTTTTAGCTTCTGCCATGCAAAGAAACAACTTCAATTAAATAGCAGTTTGGATAATTAAATGAAAATTTCTCTCAAAGAAAGTATGCTAAAGTCGAATCTGTAGTTATTGCTTCAGAGGCAAGCAATAACTTGTAAACCAGTCTGTTAGATACAATGTATTTGTGTCTCCATGTCTTAGATTAAAACTAAGACTTTGTACCCATTAAACAAGAATTTTTCATTCTCTTCCTTGTAACCCCTGGCAACCATCTTTCTCCTTTATTCTTGCATGGCTTTATTTTAAATATTTCATGTAAATGGTACAGTACTTGTCTTATTATGGGTTTATTTCACTTATTTCACACATCCTCTGGGTTCATCCATGGCTAGTTAACTGACTCTTCAAAACTTGCCTCTAATATTCCTAGGGATGTATCTATTTTATCTAATTTGCCTTAAATTATTTTAGCATAGTTGTCCTTTAGAGTCTATTGTTTTATTTAATGGAGTAATAGCTCCTCTTTCATGGGCAGAAAAAGTTCTTGAGACTCCACCCCCCAAAATAACTAGCATAAATCTGGGGTTGAAGTGTCACTCAAGTAGTAGAGTACCAGCAGATCAAATGCAAACTAAGTGCTTGTAGAAGTTGTGAATGAATCCATCCGGTCCCAGGTTTTTCTAGGTTGGGAGATTATTCAGTGTTTCAATCTGATTGCATGTAATAGATTTGCTATAAACTTGTTCATAACTTCTTAGTTCAATTTGGATAAGTTATATGCATATAGAAATGTATCCACTTCTTCCAAATTTTCTAAAACTGACCATTATCATGATGAGTTATAAAACTGATTTTCTTATAATGTCTTTAACACATTTCCCCACCTCCCATTACTCAGAATTGAAATCAAAGCTTTGAACTGTTGCTTGGCTGTTGCTTGGCTGTTGCTTGGCTGGCTGTCCTAGTCTGGATAAGTCTTCAATTCCAGTTCTGTTCTGGATAATTGGAGATAAGAATCTCAATTTTTTTTTTCTGCTTGGCTGATTTTGAATAGAAATCCTCAGAGCTCAGCCTCCTGAGTTGCTAAGAGAATGGGCATGAATCACCATCTCTCAGCTACATAAGTCTACTTTTAATAGGTATTCTATATGAAATTAAGTTATGGCTCTATATTGTTATTTTCTCCTTCTAATGCCTTTTTTGGTATACATAGTCTTTAAGTACTAATTCTATCATTCTTTATTTTGGATATCACCATTATCATTTCTAAGGCATACAAAGGATTTGTTGTTAAGTTTCAGTTTTATTTTAAATCCTTTCAGTTACATTTTTTCCTGGTGACATTTTTTAAAATTTCTTTGAAATTTATATTCCTTTCTTCTAGTTTCTGAGAAATGTGAAGTATTTGATTTTTTTCTAACTTTTCTATGATGTTGGAAAGCTGCAAAGATTTGTGAAGCTGGAATGATTTCCTTCTTAATCATTTTAGACATTTCTATTATTACATGTATATGCAATTTTTCAGCTCTTTTGATTCATTGTTCATTAGAAATATTCCTTGAAGGTTAGTAGATGTTAATCTCATTTTGTGGTGGGAGAAAAGAGTGACAGTGACAGGCATTTCAAGACAATGGGAAATGTTTGTGTGGATGTGTGTGAGGGGGTGAGTTCAATGGAGGTTTTTGTGCATTCTGCTGTAATGTGAGGAGGCTGATCGACCAAAAATGGTAGATCACTGGTTGACAACGTTTTACTACTTGTCAAGGATGCTTCGGGAATCATATGATTTTGTGTATAGGTAGTTTCTTGAGAGATGGCTATTTTCCAGAGTCTCTCTCTGTTAGCTAATTTTTTTTTGCCAGTCCTGGGGCTTGAACTCAGGGCCTGAGCACTGTCCTTTGGCTTTCTCAAGGCTAGAGCTCCACCACTTAAGCCACAACACCACTTGTAACTTTTTCTATGTATGTGGTACCGAGGAATCAAACCTGGGTCTTCGTGCATGCTAGGCAAGCACTCTACCTCTAGGCCAAACTCCCAGCACCTCTGTTAGCTATTTTTAGCATGTGTCCCAGTATGGGAGCTTGAACTCAGGGCTTTGGTGCTGTCCTTTAGTTTTTTTCAGTCAAGGCTAGCACTCTGTCCCTTAAACCATATCGCTCAAGGCTTGTTGGTGGTTAATTAGAGAAAAGTGTCTCATGGGTTTTTCTGTCTAGACTAGCTCCAAGTCATGATCACCAGCTACTGATGATGATGAGTAGCTCGAGTCACAAGTTGAGCCTCTCATGCCAATTCTCTTAGAGTTTTGCACCTAGTGTTCCAGAGATAATGCAATGTCCAGAGAATCAGTGAGTATGGATAAACAGATTCTTCTATTTCAGTCTTAAATTCTACCTTGTTTTAGATATTAAAAAATAACCAACTTGTAAAACAATTAATTCCTGCAGTGTGTCACTTGAAAGGATACTTAGAATCCTGGCTTCATGCTCTCCTTCCCAAATTAAATCAGCACACAAATATGTATTTACCATGGGAGACAAAGTTGGGTGTGATGTCTTATGCCATATGATTAATGGCTATTCCATTGTAACATGTTCAATTTTTACTAAATCAGATATAGCTAGCATGATGCTGATTAATTTCCAACTAGAGAAAATTTTATACTCTTGGATATTAAAACAACAACCACAACAAAATCCTGTCCTCCAACAGATCTTTGTTTAGTTTCTTACCCGTGTGTCTAATACCACGGAAGATACCTTGTGTATAGTAATAAGCTAATTAGACAAGATCCATCTTTTTCATGGAGCTTTAAGGACTGTGAGAAAGTTGGATAATACAAATAATTCTACAAGTAAATATTTGTACTGATGAGACATACAGTTAAAGAGCATAAAACCAAGTCCAGTTGTCTGAAGGATAAAGGAAGACTCATTAGCTCCAATGAGATGTCTGGGGTGGAAGCAAATGATTCAGGTGGGAACAAGAATGTGGGCAGGAACGGAGTATGGTTAGTCTAGCTCGAAACCCCACAGCACAAAGCAGGGAATGTAGGAGAGTAAATGTAAGAAATAAGAATAGAAAGATGGGCAGAGTCTGGATCATGGAGATTACTATGGGACCTAAAGTGGATTGCTCTTTAGAAGAATTCTCCATTGTAATATTTAGGAAATAGTTTCAATGTAGAATCAATAGTTGAGTAGGTAGATCCTTAGCTGACGAGTTTTTCAATAATCATACCTCACTCTCTTGGAAGAATAATAAAATGAATGATTTGTGTGCTATATAGTGCAGAAATACTAATATTTACACCAGGGAAAATAGAGCAATTTTTCCTTCCAATGTCCCGTTGTATGATACATTTCTGGATACAAAAGCTAATTATTTGTTAAAGCCAGTTATTATTGCCAATAGAATCTGCCATGAAAATAATCATTCACGCAGGGCCCTGGCGTAATACTGGACGATACAATATGTTTTAGATCCCCAAAAGGCTATGAAAATACTTTGGTAGGTTTAGTTAATAGACTTTTGAAATAGGAATGTAAACAGGACAAATAATTTGTCTCTTTTTCATCCTCTCCTGTTGTGTCTATTAATAATAATGTTAGAAAGGTTTGAACATTTATAAGATTACGGTCTTCCTAAGTGATACAAATGAATCATTGCCTAGACAAGGTAACTAAATTACAAACTATTTTAGGAAATGGAGACATGGCTCAATGGTAGAGCTGTGAAAAAATTCAAGCTAGAGAGTGATGCCTTAAGTTCAAGCCCTAGTACTGGCACAATATAAACAAACACACACACATACACACACACACACACACACACACAGAATAGATATATATGACAAAATAAATATATGCATACATGATAAATATACACAACAAATATATACAATGCATCTATATGATATATGCTACACAATATGGGTCAAAGTGGCAACGAAACTTAAATTGTGATTCATAGAATTACATTATTGAAATGTCTATTGCTATTCCTCAATACTAAATTAAAGTCAGCTTCAGTAATGTTAGACAAATTTTGGATACGGGAACCTCATCATAGGAGAGGACTGTATGTTCTGAATATTTATTTTCCTCAATTTATTTGTTGAAGTACTAGGTGATATTATTGGGAAGAAAAGATTTTTAGGAGGGAAGGGTGATTAGACGATGTGCACAAGCCCCTAGAACAGAATTAGAGTTGTTACAAAAGAGGCCCAAGACCCCTCACACCTCCCATCATGTGAGGTCAAGGTCAGAGAGAGATGTTCTCTTACTAGACACCAAATCTTTTGGCACTTGAATCTTGGATTTCTCATTCAGAACAGGGAGGAAAAAAAACATACCTATCTGTCTGTCTGTCTGTCTGTCTGTCTGTCTGTCTGTCTGTCTGTCTGTCTACCTGTCTATATCACTTACCAATAGTCTGATTCAAATGGTATTTTGTTGTCATAGCTTAAATGGGCTAAAAGGGGTTAGTTGTAGCTCATGGGACAATAGTCACTGTAGATGTGCCTGTTTGCATGCTCTGAATACTGCCCGTGAATCTCCCTAAAGCCCTCACCTTAAACTTTAAATGTCACCAAGATTTCCACAGTAAATTAGTTTCGAATTATCATTGGTCTCTCTGAAACCACAGCACGTCTATTCAATCAGGACTTGCAAAATCTTTTCATGAGTCTGGATGCAAACAAGCAATCAAAAGGAGTCTGGTTTTCTTTCTGACCGAGGCCACAAAGATGGCAGCTGTGGATCGTGTGTTTACATTGCTGCTCTTGGCACAGGCCCCAGAGGGCCCTGCTCAGAGATGTTCTTGATAGTCTTGAACATTGCTGGTCTTGAGAGCCCTGGTGATGAAGCTAGTTTTTGATCTGATTGCTGTTTTGAGCCCACACTGTTTAGTGAAGAAAAAGCTCTAAGATGTCTCAGGCCACTGTCCTCATCAGTTTTCTCTTGTTTCTTCAAAGTAACAGGGAAGCTCCATGCCTGCAGCAAAAAGAATCATCAATGAATTTAAGCTTGTTTTATAGGTAAGAACAAGAAAGTGTCCTGACATTTAAGACAGCTGTATTGATCCACATCACTTCACTCAGAATTCCTACCGTATTGCAGAACAATTACAAAGCCAAGCTGTCAGACACAGATCCCGCCATTTCCCCTTGCTTTACTCATTGGATTCTGCTCCATGGTGAGCTGGCACAGACTGTATTATTTCATCACCACTCATTTTTTTGTTGCATAGTATCAGTGCATCATTGATAATAAAGCTTATTGTGACACCAGAGTCACAAAGGACCACGTAGCTTGTACCTTGTTTTCCTGAAACATATGTTGTGGAAGAAACCAGCTGTTAGAGTAGAAGTCTAACATGAAACTTCCATGTAAAAAAGACAATATTACACAGTTTTGGTAAACAGGAGCCCAGCCTCGTAGCCAAGCCAGCCAAGGTGTGACTTAGATATGTGAAGCCATCTTGGATTTTCCAAATCAGCTAAGGACCACAAACTGAAACTAGTCAATGGAGAGGGCTGCAACATGGTTTACTGAAGACCTTCCCATAGTCCTCAGTCAAGGGCTGTGGTAAGTTTGGAGTCCTTAGTGATGTACCAATAGTAAAAGAAGCAAGTTGCTTCTTACCCCCAAACAACCAAATGGAGAAACAGAAAAGGCCTATACCTTTGTGAACTGGAAAACTTAGATAACTTCATCTGAAGCTATTTTAAATGGGTTGAAATTGGTAAAAAAAAAAAAAGTCATGTGAAGGATAATAGAAGTTTTCAGGCTGAAAATAAGCTGATGAAAAAAATCTATGCCACAATGCAATTTTAAATGTTGCATATTTGATGTAGTATCTGATCTTTCTGAGTAGTGTGTCCCAGTTACAAACTCACTACTTATAATCATTCAATCATGTTACCCTTTAGCTTAATTTTTTTTTATTTCTACAAGAAAAATCAAACCCTAGCATTGATTCCCATTCTCCTTCCTTCAACAATGGTAATTACATGACCAAGATAATGTAAACAGTGCTTTCTGGAAAGGTGTGATATTTTTCCTATGAAAGATATCCTTATACAACAATTACTCAAGTTAATGCTTTGCAGATTTTTCTTAATTTCTCAGCAAATTTCACCATGATATGCCTTTTCACAGATAATTTAAGGACTCTCAGATATCCCCCAAATGATAGCATCTGCCTAACTAAAAATGGCAGCAGGGAGGTATCTATACATTAAAATGTTTAGGATGTGTCCTTGATAATTTGATGTGGTAATATACGTCTAGGCGGGTACAGAAATGGGTTTACCATGAGGCCGGCATGTAGTTACAGCGAGGACTTTTTCCAAGGCAGTTAATAGAGATTTAGGATTAGCAGATGTTCATAAGGCAGCTGTAGGGTTGTCGGGAGATCTTTCTTCGTTCACTCAAAGAGAAAATTCCTCTGTCACCTCCTACAGGTGAGAAGACCTATAGCTGCCACCACACTATATAGAATTTCACCACCAGGCTCATGTCACCAGGGAAGAAATTGTGGGTTTATTGATGCAGAGTTTCGAGGGATAGGCCTAGGCAACTGTGTAAAATTCATGTCCAGGTTGAACTCCATAGATCTTTTGAAGAAACCTTACTAGACAATATTACCCATGAAAATTTGGATCTTTAGCTCTACATTATTCCTTTGCTAGCTCCCTGCTAGCTACACTTTTCAATTAGCTTGTAGTTTGATTTATTATCCGTAACTACACTTGAACTTGGCATCTTAAAAAAAACTGACTTACAAGTGACATTAGCTAATTTTATATTTTTTCTTACCATGGTACAAGTTCTAAGAGACAAGTTTATCTAGTTTTTCAGAGCTTTATTTATGAATTAGACCGTCGGGGTTGGACTTCAATCTTGGCTTTTTGTTAATTCTATTATTTGGGGGGAATTATCTTCCCTCTTTGAACATGGCTTTGTAAAACTGGATTTAATAAATGTATTTGCCTGAGGGATTGTTATGGGAATTAGAAGGGGTAGGTAGATGAAGTGCTAAAACCTCAGCTGTTGTTGTCATTAAATTCTCTGTAGGGTATCCTATTGGCCTATTCTCTGTTTTCAGCTTTACTTTTTCTAATTCAGCCTTAACAGTGTGAACGGCTCCCGGCCTGCTTTCCTGCCTACTGCACATGGAAGAATGGGTACAATTAGTGCATTAGTGCAATACACTGCTCAGTATTGGTTAGTCTCATGTAAAGGCTAGCACAATTCTCTTGTAAAAGAAAATGAAAAAAATCTAGACCTAAAATCAGCAAAATGCACTTGAAAGTTTTCCTCAAATACTGAAGATGGATCGTGTACATTGTTAATCTGATGATGAGGATCACATCTGCATTGCTCATTGTAATACTTTTGGCACATCATACAGTGTCCTGTACTTAGAGTATACTTAGCAAATAGTACTTAATGAATTAAGGAATAAATTGCATGTTTATTGGAAATATAGGCTCAGTATTATCCGTGTTATACCATCTAAAAATTTGAAAATCTCCAGTTTATTTTCCTTTTTCCTCCCCCTTTTTCTTTTACTCTCCCATCCATGAGCTCTCACTTCCTTTTTTTTCGGGGATTGCAAAAAACAGTTGTATAGTTGAATTTTTTTTTTAACAGTGGTTGGTATTCCACTTAGAATCTCATCAAAACACAGTATCCAGCTGGGAATTTCTTTTTAAAAGACCATGAGGTGATAGAATATTTAAGGTGTGATAAAATTCCATGCTGAATAAAGCTCAAAATCATTGAACATGTAGGGGTGATATTTTTCACATAGCAATTGAGAAGATGCTTGGTCAAAGTTCAGTTTTGTAAAAAAACAAGTTCAGTTTTGCAAACAAATTTCCTGCAGTATGAGGTATAACTTGATTATAGACTAGAGATGCTGGAAACACACAAGCAGCAACAAATGTATTCTCTTAAATTTATGACAACAGGGAAAGATCCCTATAGGAACTATTTTTTTATACCAAATCGATAGGCTTCTGTCTTGCATAGAGGTCATATGAACTGCCTTTACATATATTTCATCATTCAGATGATCTTGTTTTGGATACTTTGAATAGGATATTCCTTAGTTAACATCATCATCACAGGAATACTCAATGTGGTGGAGTGTCTTAGAAGAAAAGAACTATAATACCTTAATTTTTTTCCTTTTTTTATTTTTTTTATTGTAATTAATAAAAGGGTTACATGATATTTGCCAGATAGAAGGTGCATTAATTCACATACATTGATACCCTTTCACATGTCTTGGTACCCATCACCCTCCCCCCCATCTCCACCCCCCATCTTGGTTTTCCCCCCTTCCCTATCAAATTTCAAATAACCAAATACAAATAAATTCAATATATCAGATAACAAAGTGAGATACTGTAACAATATGAGATACCCAAGAGACAGCAAAGGAGATGAAAGATAACATAGTACATTAAGGACAACAATCATTCATTATATGGCTTTTGTTTCAGTATCCTGGAGGTTCTTTCAATTAGCTTCATACTATATGGCCTTATATATTAAGGTTTTGCTCTATTGCAGATCTCTGCTAGAAAAGCCCAAGGTTTCTGCTGGTTATGACAAATGAGGGAAACCATTGAGCCTAAGTTCCTTTGAGTCTGGCTTACTTCACTTAATATGATTTTTTCTAAGTCTTTCCATTTCCTAACAAATGGGTCGATGCCATTTTTTTCTGACAGCAGCATAGAATTCCATTGTGATACCTTAATTTTGAAATTTTTTCAAATTAATGTGGTGGTACTTCTCATATAACCTCACTGTACATTGTGTAATCACATGTAGAGAATGTGGCAGGCTTTGTTACTCACTGGTCAGTCCTATCTATCCTTGTATTCTATCACTGCCTGTTGATCACAGCTCAAGCTGTCAACTTTCTTCAGCAGTTCACATTAGGTGACATAGTTATCCAATTAATTTTCTCTTGAGCCCTCAGAAATATCAAGAGCTAATCAAAGATTGTATTTGAAGGTTTGGTGAGAATCAGACATATTTGGATCCTAGGGTATATTTGATGATAAATCTCAGTGTTGATGTTTTGAGTGAGCTATTGTTGCCATATGGTAGAAGCAGCCAAGCTGTTGCTAACACTAATGAGACATAGGTTGGTGAACAGAGGTAAAGTTACAGAGGTCCTGCATTGGAGTATATAGAAAGTCAGCTAGGAATTAGGGTCTTATGCCTGCAACCTTAGGTTCTTGGGAGGTAAGGGCTGGGAGGATTATGGTTAGATGCCAGCATGAGAAAAACAATGAAAAGGTCCCATTTCAACCAATAAAGGCTTTGCATGATGGTTAGTGCTAGTTAACCTAGTTACATGGGAAAGCTAAATAGGAGGATTGTGGTCCAGGTCTGCTTTGCAAAAACCCAAGATCTTAACTTTCAACAAGATCCAACACCTCTTTGTGATGAAAGCACTGGAGAAGCTAGGAATCCACAGAGCATTCCTCAATATAATAAAGGGTGTGTATGCCAAATCTACAGTCAGTATTCTACTTAATGGTGAAAATGTAAAACCATTTCCTTTAAAATCAGGAATGAGGCAAGGATGTCAACTCTCTCCTCTCCACTTCAGTGTAGCACTGGAAATCCCAACAAGGGAAACCAAATAGGAAAAGAAGAAATAAAACTGTCCCTCTTTACAGATGACATGATCCTGTATTTAAAGAACTCTATAACTTCCTTCCCTGAGTCACTAGAGCTGATTCTAAACTTTGGCAAAGTCATGGGTATAAAATCAACCCACAAAAAGTACCTCTTAAGTATGCCACCAATGAAAAGATAAAGACTGAAATCCAGAAATCAACCCCATTTGTAATAGCCTAAAAATACTCGGAATTAACTTAACTGAAAAGGTGAAAGACTTCTTTTGTGAAGACTTCAAAAAATCTGAAAAAGGAAATTGGAGGAGTTATCAGGAAATAGACCTTCCATACTCTTGGACTGGAAGAATTAACATCATGAAATGGCAATACTGCCCAAAGCAACCTACAGCTTCAATGCAATACTCATCTCCAAAACATTCTCCAATGAAGTAGAGCAATCCAAAAATTCATATGTAATAATAAAAGACCACAAATAGCAAAAACAATTCTTGGCAGTAAGAACAGTGTTGAAGAAGCATCAATATCAAAATTCAAACTATTACAAACACATACTAACAACAATATCTTGGTACTAGTGCAAGAATAGGCCTAAGTCTTAGGAAATAGAAGACCTAGAAATGAACCCACAGATATATAACCACCTAATATTTAATAAGGGAGTAGAAAACACAGATAGGAAGTAAGACAGCCTCTTCTGAAAATCCTGCTGGCAATATTAGCTTTCTACAATGCAGAAACTGAAGTTGGGTTCTTATGTATCACTTTGGACCAGAATCAATTCAAAGTGGATCAAAAACCTCAAGGTAAGGCCAGAAACTATGAAAATATTACAAGAAGGGGTAGGGGAACATTAGAGCTCCTAGGTAGAAACTTTCTAAGTAAAAATCCAGAATTGCAGCAAACTGAAGAAAGATTTTTATCAGCTATGCATCAGAGAAAAACTTAATATCCAAAATATACTTAGAGCTCAAAAATTAATTCTTCCCAAAACTCAACAATCCAATAAATAAATGTATTAATGATTTAAAGAAAGGCTTCTCAGAAAAAGAATGGCAGTAGACACATGAAGAAATGTTCAATATCTAACCATTAAGGAAATGCAATCGAGACAACATTATCCTAGTTAGACAACATCACCCTAGTTAGAATGGCCAATATCAGGAAAATGAACAAGAACAAGCGCTGGCATGGGTGTGTCCAAAAGGGAACTAACTCTATTACAACTGTTAGTGGAAATGTAAACTTGTTCTATTCTGGAGAGAGTATGGTAGTTCTGCAAAAGACTAAACGTAGAGTTCCCCTATGACACAGCAATCCCACTTCTGGGCATTTATTCAATAGAACACAAACAAGGCCACACTAAAGCTACCAGCACAAGCACATTCATTGCAGTGTTATTTACCATAGTCAATATGGAATCAAACCAGATACCTTTCAGTGGACGAATGGATCAAGAAAATGTGGTATATATACACAGTGGAATTCTATGCTTCTACCAGAAAGAATGATATCATTTATAAGGAAATGGAAAGATTTGGAAATTCTATACTAAACAAAGTGAGCCAGACCCAGAGAAACATAGTATATATGGCTTTTGGCATTTGTGGAGGCGAGACTGTACCTATAAATCTACAAATAATCACAGATGTTAAAACAAATAAACTAGGACATGATAAATTATACAGGTCTGTAGGAATTCACATTTAGGAGAGGAACACTTAGGCACAATATCTATGTGCATCTAGGCCTATAAAATAGTATTTATCAAAATGAACTCCAGGAAATGGTGACAAGAGGAATTTTTTCTTTTTGTTTTCCTTTATTTTTATCTTGTTTGTTTCTGGGAGGGTGACGGGGGCACAGAAATGGAGAGATAAAGGGTGAATAATGCAGCAGTGTACTCATTGGACAGTATGTTGAAAATGGACTATATAATTTGTGGGCGAGGTTGACAGGAAAAAACTGTGAAAGATTGAGATAAGGGGTGACATTATTAAAAAAAAATGTACCCTTTATCTGACTTATGTAACTGTAATCCCTTCGTACATCTACCTTTATAATAACAATTAAAGTGCACAAAGAAAATAACAATAAAGTTAAAAAAAGGCTAGGGTCACACCTCAAGTAGTAGAGATCCTACTTCATAAGCAGGAGCCCCTGAGTTCTGGCCACCAAGAAAATAATACAATATAGAAAGTCACCAAAATATTAACATTGAAACCACCCCCCTCTAATTTTTAGGCATAGGTTCTCACTAAAGAAGACAAATAGTTGGGGCAGGCAATATGAATCTTCTTTTTCCGCTTATACATATGATTGAAGGAATTTCATTGTTCAAATTAAACAGGTAAATAGGAGTTTAAGGAGAATGTTTAAGTTGATTAATAGAATTAATTATTTTTAAAACTCCTGTAAGTAGCTGTTAGCATAATTTTACATGTAAACAATAAATATACTAATTGAAAAATATTTCTTTCCTCATCATTAAAAGAAATCTCCTTGGGCCTTCCAAGATAGTTCATTGTTGTACTGACTGCAGTTTCTATATATAAATTCATTTATAAATATTAGTAATTCATGCATTTTTGCCAATGGAGATAGGCCTGTAAAGTTGAGTTTGTGAGATTCTACTACATACAAACAATGTACAAATTCGCAAAGAAATCTAAACTCCATCATCCTTGTACTATAACTAAGCAGTGTCATCTTCCACATGGGCCTAGTTATTCAACACCACGTTGTATCTTGTGGAAATGAATTGCAATATTACTATTTGAGTTGTAATTTCAATTATTGCTGATAATCCTATACTCTCAGAGTGGAACCAGTTTCCTTTCAATCTTGGGCCTTGTGGGACTTATTAACCTACACGGCTAATTTGCATTGGTATCTATGAGATTACTGATTGCTTCTGAATTATTTATCACTTAGGGATGCAATAGATTCCTTGAAAATATCAAGCAGGATATTGATTTTGTACCTGAAGCAGCTGGTACACTTGAGTATAACATATACAAGTATACTTGGGAAAAACCAAGAGGGTAGATGCCTATTGGACAGAGACAGGCCATGTCTGTCAAAACTCTACAAGCACTAATAAATTTATATATTAAACTTAATTACTGAATTCAACTCAGAATGTTATTCAGGGAGCTGGAGTGAAAGGATTTAGAGATGGGACAAAAGTGCTTGAGTAATGGAGTAGTGAAATCAATTTGGGAAAATAATTCAAAACAGAAAAAAATAAGATACTGTTTGTTATGCAACAATTATGTATCCATAATTTCAAAATGTTTTTGACCAAGATTTTTTACATCTTGGTCACACAATAATAGGCTGGCTTGAACAGATGAGTGAATAAAAGCAAAATTGTTTTTCATTTCATTTGCATTAAAATTCACTCAAATTTTACTCAAATCTCTTGCTGCTCTGCTAATGAGCTCTCCTTGGTTGTGCTTAGAGAAGATTTTTACCTAGCTTCATTCCCCCACCCCAAAAATCAGCTCTGCAGAGATTGAGTCAAACATATTTAAAAATATTCTCATCAATGTGGAACCTGAACATCAATATTTTTCAATTTTTTTGTCATTTCTTTTTTAGCTTTATGTTTCTACCTTTCTAAAATTCTCTGCCGTCCCTCCTTATTTAGAATACATAAATTGGCTTTTAGGTAAGTTTCAGGCAATTCGACATCGTAGATGGCATAATCTTTTATTTGTTTGTTTGTAGTACTGGAGTTTGAACACAGGACCTTGTACTTACTAGTCACACACCCAGCCCTTTCTGGCTGTGATGATGATGATGATGATGATGATGATGATGATGATGATGATGATGATGATTTCATCGTGGAGATTGAACTCTGGGCACTGTCCGCGAACTCTTCAGATCAAGGATATGGCCCTACCCCTTAAGCCACAGCGCCATTTCAGTTGTCTGCTGGTTAATTGTAGATGAGAGTCTCAGGTCATTTTGTGCCCAGCTGGCTTTGAACGTTGATCCTCAGATCTCAGCCTCCTGAGTAGCTAGGATTACAGGGGTGAACCCCCACGCCTGGCACCCCTTTTCTTTTGCTGTCCCCACCTTTCTTCCTCACCTATCTATCCATTTAACTCACCTATCTATCCATTTATCTAACCTATATGTCCTCCATTATGGAGCTGATGAAAAATGTCTATTTTTTTTCCTACAGTCAGCCTTAGACTTCTATCCATTTACTCTTGCCTCTTGCGTAGCTGGGGTTATAGAAGTGACAACCACCAAGGCCTTGTTCTGTTGATCTTATAATGGTTCAATGTTAGATAGTACTTCTGTAGGAATATATATATATATATATATATATATATATATATATATATATATATTGCCAGTTCTGGGCTTGGGATCAGAGCCTGAGCACTGTCCTTGGACTTTCTCAAAGCTGGAGCTCTACCATTTGAGCCTCAGCATCATTTCTGACTTTTTTCTATGTATGTGGGACTGAGGAATCAAACTTGGGTCTTTGTGCATGCTAGGCAAGCACTCTACCACTAGGCCAAACTCCCAGTCCCTGTAGGAATATTTTCAGTGAGGCTAATTTCTACTTTTAACCACAGATGATTTGAAAACTCCAAGAAATCTAGAAGAGTACAAATATCAGTTAAATTACATTTTCTAGAGTATCTATACAGCCCAACAAAGTAATTAATACGTTCTAGGGGCTCCCCTAAAATTTTTGGTAGACTTATTATAAAAACATGGGGCTAGGGTCTTACCTCTTTGCATATAGACATGTGTATGCAGAGTGCATATAAATGTATATAAACTCTACTCTAGTATTTAAATACGGATTTCTGTCATAGTTAGCAGACAGAATAATCATTTTCTTGCAACTGAACATAAGGAAAAATGATGAGAGGAAAAACTGAATTCTTTTTAGCAAGCTGAGATTAATAATGGAGCATTAAGAAGAATAGGAAGACATGTTCAAGAAAGCAGCATGAAGTCTAACCAGCCCAGACTCTGACTGCTGCTGATACAATAATCTTCTGGTAATCTTCCAAGTTGCATCCCCTCCTGCAGAAACAACTCCTCCTCTTACTTTAGTCTCTGTGTTGTTCCAGCCAGCCAGAAGCCACTATGACTCTTTAATAGAGTAGGTTTTATCCTGTATCTTCTCTATCAGAGGTCACCAGAGTGGGAAAGGATTATGAATCTTTCAGTCAGAACTGAATATCCATGTATGGGGGGATACTTTTTTATACCTCAGGGGATTATTGATTTGTGCAATGACTTTTGTCCTGGTAAATATCAATTTGCAATGGCATATTATTTTGTAAATATATGCCAAACTCCCTGGGTCTTTTGAAAACTGATAATACATCCTGCTTTGGAAAGCATCTCTTTTTCCACATGACACCATGGTAGACAAAAATGAGATCTTCAAGAAGGAAATATACCAAAAATAATGGGGCTACTTTCTAAGTCAAACTAACTTGTAATTAGCTTTAAAATTAAATGTCAGTTTTTTATTAGCATTGGAAAATAAATTTTTATTATGATAGGTCACATACTACTCTAAAGCCATATTTCTGAATCTTGTTATACTTTGGCTGGAATATTTTTTTTTCATATATTTTTATTGTAAGTAATAGAAGGGTTACATTATATTCACCAGATAGGAGGTGCATTACTTCACAAACATTGATACCCTTTCTCATGTCTTGGTCCCCATTTCCCTCCCACCACCCCAGCCTCTCATCTTGTTTTGCCCCCTTCCCTATCCTACTTCAAATAACCAAATACACATATATACAATATCAGATAACAAGGTGAAATACTGTAAAAATATGAGATAACCAAGGGACAGCAAAAGAGATGAGAGATAACATAGTATATTAAGGATAACAATCACTCATTACATGGCTTTTATTTCTATATCCTGGAGGTCCTTACGTTTAGCATCATACTACATGGCCTTATGTATGTAGTTTTGTTCTATTGTAAATCTCTGCTAGGAGAGCCCAAGGGCAGTACTGATTAAGACAAATAAGGGAAACCATTGAGCTTATGTTCCTTTGAGTCTGGCTTACTTTACTTAATATAATTTTCTATGTCTTTCCATTTCCTTCCAAATGGGGCGATGTCATTCTTTCTGACAGCAGCATAGAATTCCATTGTGTATAAATACCACATCTTGTTGATCCAATCATCAACTGAGGGGCATCTGGGTTGGTTCCATATCTTTGCTATGGTAAATAGTGCTAGTGGATTTAGTATGCCTTGTAGTGGAATTGCTGGGTCATAGGGGAGTTCTATGTTTAGTTTTTTGAGTAACTGCCATACTGTTTTCCATAGTGGTTGAACAAGTATGCACTCCCACCAACAGTGTAGTAGTGATCTCTCCTGGCCACATCCCTGTCAGCATCTGTCCTTTGCCGTACAGAAGCTCTGCAGTTTAATGCAGTCCCACTTACCCAGACTTTCTCTGATTTGTTGTGGTTCTTGGTCCTTATTAAGAAAGTTTCAACCTGTGCCAAGGAGACCTAGTGTATCTCCTATTCTTTCTTTTAAAGTTTTCATTGTATCTGCTTTTACCTCAAGGTCTTTGATCCATTTGAAGTTAATCCTGGTGCAAGGTGACAAAGAAGGATCCAACTTTAGTTTTCTGCAGGTGCTTAACCAGTTCTGCTAGCACCACTTGTTGAAGAGGCTGTCTTTCTTCCATTCTATTTTTTTGGCTCCCTTGTCAAAGATTAGGTGGCCATAGGTCTGTGGGTTAATATCTGGGTCCTCAGTTCTATTCCATTGGTCTTCAGGCCTGTTCTTGTGCCAGGTACAAGCTGTTTTGGTCACTATAACTCTGTAATTGAATCTAAAGTTTGGTATTGAAATTCCTCCTGTGCTGTTCTTTCAGCTAAAAAGTGTTTTTGCTATATGGGGTCTTTTATTATTCCATAAGAAATTTTGGATTGCCTCTTCTATTTCTTTAAAAAATGACATTGGAATATTGATGGGTATTGCATTGGATTGGTAGATAGCCCTTGGCAAGATTGCCATTTTCACAATGTTAATTCATCCAGTCCAGGCACATGGGAGGTTTTTCCATTTCCTCAGTTCAGGTTTAATTTCCTTTTTCAGAGTTCTAAAGCTTTCATCAAAAAGGTCCTTTACATTCTTAGTTAAATTAATTCCTAGGTACTTTATTTTCTTTGAGAATATTGCAGAAGGAGTTGCTTTCCTGATTGTTGCCTCGTACCTCTGATTGTTGGCATATAGGAAGGCAGTTGATTTTGAGGGTAAATTTTATTCCCTGCTAACTTGCCAAAGTTTTGAATCAGTTCAAGCAGCTTGGGAATGGAGGCTATAGGGTTCTTTAAATACAGAATCATATCATCTGCAAGGAGGGACAGTTTCACTTCCTTTTCCCCTATTTGGATCCCCTTTATGCTTGCTTCTTGCCTTATTGCTTGGGCTAAGAATTCTAATTCTATGTTAAAGAGGAGTGGAGAGAGTGGGCATCCTTGTCTCATTCCTGATTTTGGAGGAAATGGCTTTAGTTTTTCACCATTAAGTATATTACTAGTTGTGGGTTTGTCATACACAGCCTTTATTATACTGAGGAATCTTCCATGGATTCCTAGTTTCTCCAGAGCTTTTAGCATATGGGGGTGTTGTACCTTGTCAAATGCTTTTCGTGCATCTATTGAGACAATCATATGATTCTTGTCCTTGCTCCTGTTGATGTGTTGAATTATATTAATTGATTTGCATATGTTGAACCAGTTTTGCATCCCTGTGATGAATCCTGTTTGATCATAGTGTGTAATTTTTTTGATGAGTTGCTGAATACAGTTGCCCTGTATTTTGTTGAGAAGTTTTGCATCAATATTAATCAAAGGAATGGGACTATAGTTCTCTTTCTTTGATGAATCTCTGTCTGGTTTGGGGATGAGTGTTATAGTGGCTTCATAGAATGAGTTTGGCAAAGCACCTTCGTTTTCAATTTTGTTGAAGAGCTTTAGGAGTATTGGTGTGAGCTCTGCTTTGAAGACCTTATAGAATTCAGCTGTGAATCCATCTGGCCCTGGGCTTTTCTTGGATGGAAGGTCTCTTATTGCCATTTCTATTTCAGTGCTTGAAATAGGCCTATTGAGTTGGGTTAGTTCTTCTTGGTTCAGGGTGGGTATGGTAATATTGGCTAGTAATTCATCCATTTCTTCTAGATTCTCAAATATGTTGTCATAAAGGTTTGAAAAGTATTCCCTCATGATGCTCTGGATCTTGGTAATTTCTGTTGTGATATTACCATTCTCATCTGTGATTTTGGTTATTTGGGTGTGCTCCCTTCTTTTTTTGGTAAGATTTGCTAAGGGTTTGTCAATTTTGTTAATTTTTCAAAGAACCAACTCCTTGCTTTGTTCATTCTTTCTATGGTTTTTTGAACTCCAATTCATTTAATTCTGCTTTGGTTTTAATAATTTGCTTCCTTCTACTATGATTAGGGTTGGTTTGTTGTTCTTTTTCCAAGAGCTTAAAGTGTGACATTAAATTTTTGGTTTGCGATTTTTCCAATTTGTTAATGTAGGCACTCAGAGCTATAAATTTTCCTCTGAGTTCTCCCTTTGTTGTGCCCCAAAGGAGATGGTATTTTGTGTGCTCTTTTTTGTTCAATTTCATAAATTGTTGAATTTCTGTTCTGATCTCCTTGATGACCCATTGGTGTTTCAACAATGTGTTGTTCAATCTCCATGAGTTACAGGGTTTTCGTTGGTGGAGATTGGTGTTCTGTTCCAATTTGATGCCCTTGTGGTCTGAGTTAATGCAGGGAATAATTTCAATGTCTCTAAATCAGCCCAGGTTTGTTTTATGCCCTAAAATGTGGTCTATTTTGGAAAATGTTCCATGTGCTGCTGAAAAAAATGTACATTGTGATGTTGCTGGGTGAAATAATCTGCAGATGTCTTAGATCTAGTTGGTCTATTCCATTGTTCAATTCTGAGGTTTCTCTGTTGAGTTTTTGCCTTTTTGATCTGTCCATAGGTGAGAGTGGTATGTTAAAAGCACCAACAATCAGTGTGTTTCGATCTATGTGTGGTTTTAGGGGAAGTAAAGTTTGCTTGATGATGTTTGGTGCTCCAGTGTTAGGAGTGTAGATATTTAGGATGGTTATGTCCTCCTGGAGGAGAAATCCCTTTATTATGTAATAACCTTCTTTGTCTTTTCTCACTAATTTTAGTTTAGAGTCTATTTTATCTGATACAAGTATGGCAACTTGGCTGGATTAATTTTTAAGTTCTTTCATTCTGTGGAAACAGAAACTGTTCTTTATCCTTGTCAAGTCAGAATTCTTTATCCTGTGACTCTTGAAAGATGTTCCCTAAATCTATTTTACTTTTTAAATGTTTTCATAGTGCCGAGATTCAAACTCAGGGCCCTGATCCCCAGAGTTAATTCTGCTTTTTTGTTAGTTATTTTTGAGATAAGGACTTGCAAACTATTTGTCTTATGTGAGCCTCAAACAGATCTTTTCTCTCAGAAGCCTCCTAACTAGTTTGGATTATAGGTAGGAACAACTTTAAAAAGAATGTTTGGAAAGAAAAGCTTTGCCCTTTTCTTTACCTCCAAGTCTGTCATCCTCACTTATCTCTTGCTGAAGAGGTACTGCACTCTTAGACTCCACACCTTATAAAACCAAGAGCTTCACTGAAGACATGTTTGACCACTGTTTCAACTATTGTGTCAGTGCTCTCACTGTCTCTTCCATTTAAGTTTCTCAACCAAATGGTGGCTATGCAAGTAGCCAGCTCTAGAAATAAAAATACCTACTGTGCTTCTTCATGTTTTGTTTGGTATTGTCTTATCAACAATTGCTGAAATTTCTAGTATTATGATTTTCTCTAGGTTTACTGAAACAATATACTCTTTAGAATTCTTGGACCTGGTAAACAATTGGTATCTTCAAATGTATTGATTTTCTCTTTGAAGTTCACATACATCTCTCTACAGCAGCAAATCTGTTTTATATCTGTTGTTTCTTGACGTTCATGATCTCAACATCTCACCCCTGACCTATCTCACGGATTGCCACGGATTGACTACACATTCCTTGAGAAATGGGGTTTCATGTGAACCCATAATATGAGAATTTTCCATCAGCCTTGTCAATCAGATAGGAAGATGTTTTTCTTGTGTATTGGATTTTCTTCCCCTTTTCCTCAACTTTGGGGATTTCCCAAGATTTCAATCATCTTTTTTTCTTGCTTCGTATTTTATCTTTTCAAACTGTCCTCTTAGAGTAATTTTCTAATACTGTTTCTTCCAGTTCTACAAATGTCTCTCGTTTGTGGAATTGGGCTTGTCCCTAAGCCCCACCACTGAAGGATAACAGGGAATAAATTATAAAGTATGAAATCTGCCTTTCATCTTAACTTTAATCCATCTAAATCACACTGGTTCAGTTATAGGCCTTTCTTGTTATTTTGTAAAAGTAACTCTAACTTTATTAATGTAGAAATATCATAAAAGGGAATATTCACTTTTAATCTCACAAGTTAAGTAGAAACAATATTAATATGTTACACAGTAGACCTTATTTCATTTTGGGATCATTTTTGTTTTATAGATCTCTTCTATTTTATTCATCATTAACATATTTTCCTTTTTCCGTTACCTTGACATGTTTTCATGGCTGCACAATTGCCCACAATTTAACCACTGTCTAAGGAATTAGCCACTGTCTAAAGAATATTGAAAGATGGTAAGCAAATCCTCTCTCACACCTTTATTTTCCCACAACACTTATTCCTAGAAATGAAAATCTGGAGTCAAAAAACCTGGAGACATTTAGTGGATCCGGCCAGTCAGAATTGCTTGAGGCTATCTGGGCTCTGTGTATCCACTGAGTGTTCAATGTGTTCTTGGTGGGAACATCAACTAGTGTAACCATTATGCAAATTGGCATGGAGGTCCCTCAAAAATAGACATATCCTATGACTCCACCATACCACTCTAGGAATTTAATTCAATATACGTGAAATAGACCTATGTACCCATGTTTATTCAAACTACAGAATCAGCCAAGGTGCCCAACAGTTGATTAACAGATAAAAAAATCATGGTATATAAATACCATTGTAATATTACTCACTCATAAAGAAAAATGAAGTTATGTCATTTGCAGGAAAATGAATGGAACTAGAGATGATTATGAGCAAGACAAGCCAAGTTTAAAAATAACTAAATATGACATGTCTTTGCTCATCTGTGAAATATAGACTTAAGATGATGAGGAGGATATTAATGAGACATGAATATAGAAGGGGAATTATCTAGGAGACATCAGTGCTGGGGCAGGAGGTGAAGAAAAGGATATTGAAAGATGAAGAGGATGGAAGGATGTTGTATGCAAATGTATATAAGCATTTGTTTATGTACATACATATATATGCATATATACATGTGCATATATACATACCTTAATCTATAAATACATTATATACATATATAAATATTATAAATACACACACACATATATATAGAGAGAGAGAAAGAGATCAAGACAACATATGAATTTTGAGAAAAGAAGAGGAAGGAGGAGAAAAATGTGAATATAAAGGAAGGGTGAACCTGTGCACATGTTTGGAATTGTCACAATAAAGCACTTTGTATTACTAATGAACGTTAATTCAAAAATAAGATAAAGTAAGACATGGACTTTTGTTTTCCTAATCTTTCCCCTATCCAATCTATGTTTCATTCTACAAGAACTTTAACCCTTATTTGCCCCTGTCATTTCTCTATAAAGAAACCTCCTGAATCCATCAAGAACCAATAGCTACCTACCAGAGAAAGCTTGACCCTTGTGTAATGAGCATTCACATATGCATGCCAATGCACAAATATTTGAGCCTTCATTTCTGATTATGGCTTCACCACTATCCCTTGTGGCTCTTGCACATCCCCTCCAGGATCCTGTCCTATCCTTCTGGTACCTATTATTTAGCGTTGACTCTGTAGTATTGCATTCTTACCCATCACTCTTTCAAAGGCAGTAATGTCATCCCCCAAAAGCTAGCTCTGCCTCAGTGGCATAATTTCTCCTCAAACGCTGATTTGTCCTGTCTTATTTGGTCAGGTCTGCAGTCATTTGTACTTCTGGCTCTCCTGAGCAGAACATGGTGCATTCTGTTTTTATAGTTCATAAATAATATAGTAATTATTGTGAATAACATGCTGTTCTAGGAAGACATGAATGACTCAGTTAGATCTCAAGTCTCAAGATGCACACAATGTAAGAGTCTGCAAAGTTTCATTTTTCAGATGTACTCATTGTTACATTTTAATAGTCACATTTCCCTCCACAGACTCAGTTATGTGATGTTGGTATTCCATTTCACTTACTCAAAAATGAAGAACTTCATTCACAAATAGATCATAACTTGAAAATTTACTAAATAAGCACAGCACAGTCAATCACTTATAGAATTTAATCCTGTCTTACCTGGCCTATTCAGTGTAATAAATGGAGTTATTCAAAGTCTTGTATGGATGACAGAGCCTAAGTTTATAGACAGTGTCTCACTGACAATTCTTTTTTAAAAATTATTCTTATGTTTAAATAGGTGACTAAAATACATCTGGATCAACACCAGCTCTTTCAATATTTTTACCTATCTCTCTCACCATACCCCTCTTCTCACTTTTCTTCAAATTTGAAGTCTATATATATATGGCATTTTGACTTCATTCTCCCCTATTTCTCTTCATTCATATTTATTAACAATTCTGTGACTGTCTAAGGTAAGAGTAAGTACATTTTAAACAAAAATAACATCAAGAATCCTCATATACTCCAAGTTTTTAGATTTACAGAGGTTCATGGAATAAAAGTAAGCAGCCATCTTGCAAAAACATATTAAAAGTGCTCAGCGCCTGAAAAAAAAAAAAACAAATGGAAAAGTAGTCCCAGTAAATGGAGGATTTAAACACTAAATCCTTCATAAGAGCAATGCAAATGGAAGACCTTTATTTCTGATCCCCACCAAACTGGAATGAATGAAGTTTGGTGGGTGTTTCAGCTCTGAAAAATCCTTTGAGAAAATTGGAAGTTTCCAGATATCTATGGGTATCATTAGATTTTGTTTCATACTGTGGACTGTATAATTTTGTGATGAGTTTAAGTTAATCTTTAAGGAATTATCTTAATGGTAATGTAAATTCTGGAGTCCTTTTTTGTATTCTTCAAAATTTTGAAGAATATGATTAGGAAATGTTAACCAGGCTTTTATTTGTGACAAATAATTCAGAGAAAGAAACATACAATCTTACAAATAAGGAGATTAGGCAGTTAGTAATAAACAATAAATATAAATTCTTTTGCCTAATCAAATAATAAACTCAAGTCTAAGAAACTGGTGGGGGGAATTTCACATTGGTAGTATAAGAAGAAAAAGAGCAATGATGATTTAATTAAAAAGTGTTCAAGAGCTTCGTGAAACAGTTCCTTGGGCATAATAAGATCATTTTTATTTTATTTACTGTTTGCATTTACTTTGCAAATTAAGGGAAATTAATCAAGGAAAAATAAGAGGATCAAAATGATTAATGAATGTGATTTTGTTTCAGTATATTATACTTGAAATTTTAATAATAATTTGAACTGGGAACAATAGGCTTTTCTTTAAAATTTAAGACATGCTCTCAGTATGCAGCTCAGTGTGGCCTTGAATTTGTTATGTGATCCTAGCTGGTCTCCAGCTCCAATGGCACCTTCCTAACATCCCAAGTTCTACATCACCACTCTGGGCAAATGAAGATGGTTCTTAAAAGTATAGTCATTATCCCTTTCTGATTTATTCACTGGGAAGTTAGAAAACTTGATGTTTTAAGCACAGAGACATTTAGTAATAGACATAGTAAAGAGATATACAATACAGTATGTATTATATAACATACATATTATATATGTATTATATATGCTATATATTATATATGGGTCTAAACTTATTAGAGAAAATGAAATTTTTTGTTGATATTGATACTGCAACATTTGGGATAGATTGTAGGTCTTTAAGTTATAGTTATTCCTTTTTGATTCATTTATTGGGAAATTAGAAAATTTGATATTTTAAGCACAGAAACAATATTTAGTAATAGATAAAGAATATATAAAATAAGAAATAGAAACATAAGCCATATAATGAATGATTGTTGTTCTTAAGGTACTATGTTATCTCTCATCTCTTTTGCTGTCCCTTGGTTATCTCATATTGTTACAGTATCTCACTTACCTGATATATCGGGTATATTTGTATTTGGTTATCTGAAATTGGATAGGGAAGGGGGGAAAACAAGATGAGGGGTGAGGGTTGGGGGGAGGGAAATGGGGACCAAGACATGTGAAAGGGTATCAATGTATGGGAATTAATGCACCATCTATTGGGCAAATATCATGTAACCCTTCTATTAATTACAATAAAAATATATGAAAAAAGAAAAAAAGAATATATAAAATACATGATCTTATATATTATATTAAATAATGCATATGTTATATACTAAATTACATATAGTATATATATATATAGATTTATTATTCAAAAGGAAAACTTTGGGCTAATGCTGATATTGAAACTGCAACAGTTGAAATAGACTGTCTCCATGGTCTCAAAGAATGAGTTCGGGAATGCAGAGGGAGAAGAAAATTGTATTGAAGAAAAAGATAAGCAGGTCTCCAGCTAAACAATAGGAGTACCAAGAGGATTACTGCCTGGTGTGAGTTTTGCCAGGGATAATGAAGTGTCTTTATGGAGAGAAGCAGCTCATTATTATTGGACAGCCCTTGGGCCTTATCAACCCTGGACCCAATCAGAGACTCCATGCAGCGGGCATATACTCTATACAGGCTGTATAACTTTTCTGACTTGATGATTCCTCTGACACATACCTTTGGACTCCAGTCATTTGGAACTATTTGCCTTATAAATCTAGACCCATTTATTGTTTGCTTTTTCATATGTGTGCACACACAGGTAAATATTCACATAAATGTTTACACATTCTTTATTATGCCTACAAGTAATTGTGTTTGGTCCTTCTACCTTAAAGTGGTCTCTGAAGTATGCTCTGAATGCAGGTCTTCTTAGAAACCAGCATGGAAACTCTTGTCATTATATGCTTTGTCAATCTACCCAGTTCTTTCAACTTCTTTCCCAATATCAAGCCTACACAATTCAGTACAAAATTTAAGGTAATCTCCATGAACAAGGTCTGATGGAGTTGTCTTCAGAGAATATTGCACACACATGTAACTGGGCAAAGCCCTTACTTCAGTTGGTACATGGCAAGCAGAGGTATAGAGACTAACTTTATCTATAACAAGCTAATTAAGGAGCTTTTGAGGAGACATCATTAGCTGGTGACCTCTGTACAAATATGAAAATTCCTTCATTCCTTATCCAAATAACCATGCATATGGGGAGAAAATAATCTTCATGAAATATTCAGTGGGGTTCACCATAATGTTTTTTTTGAAAATTTAAGACCCAAATGCTTACCCACACACATACGTCACTGAAAGTCTTTAAAAAATCTGCTCTACAGTTTTCTAATGTTTTTTACATAGAATGTATTGAAAGGAAGTACAAGCCACCTTCTCCTCATGCTGTGAGACCTTTGAAGCTATTTGCTTTTATAATAAGTGGTTCAAGGCTGCCAGGGATTCGAATCAGTGCATTTTCTCTCACATTTCTTTCTACTTTTTGCTCCTGTCAGTTTGTCCACCATAGCCACTAGTGTTTTCTACCTTCCCTAAATTGCTGTTTCTAATTTATTATCAACCAAGGAAACCAGGTAAACAAGCTTTTAAAATTGACTGTGTCAGTGGTTGCCATGTTTGCTTGTGAAGGAAATACAACTCGAGGAGTGTTGAGGCTCCAATCATTTTTTTTTTGTTTTGGCTTTCCTCTGATTAAGATTAATTTGAAAAAAAAAGAGATCAATTTGACTTGAAAAACTAGATTCCTCCTGCCAGCATCATCACATTAGTTTTGGTTTACTAAAACCATCAAGCTAATTCCTGAGTAGGTCTCAGATTCACAAATGAGAAGCTCTTTAGGTAATTTGCTGTTGTCATGTATTTTAGGTATATCTCATTTTATTGAAAATTATCAATGATAAAAAAATCTTCCAGTACCCTGTGGGTCCTTTAATTCCCAAACCTGAGTATATTTTGTTTTTCTACTGTTAATCTTTGAGGCAGGGTAAATACCCATGTATTTATCTCCTCCCAAGTACCTCCCTCAGCTACTTCCCTTGTCAGTAATCTGAGACCAGTCTGCACTTAAGACTGTTCGTAGCAACATTTCTGCTCACTTCAATCTAGACAGAGAATCTGACCCTTTCTGAAAAATCTCAATGAATATGAATTGTATTTATGCTTAAAATTATGGGATGATAACGCCTGATCCTGATCCTGATACTTCATTTCCCAAACATCACTATCATTACTATGAAGTTGCCCCTCAATCTCTAAAACACTGAAATTCTATAACCACTTGCTCTTCTTCATGCTGTTTAGCTCTAGCCTGTTTCAGTTAATGTGGCTGACTCTCTTTCTCTCTCTCTCTCTCTCTCTCTCTCTCTCTCTCTCTCTCTCTCTCTCTCTCTCTCTCTCTCTCTCTCTTCTGGATCTGTCACATAACTTTTGTGTGTGTTTCTGGTAGGTTTGTTGTTTGGGATACCAAGAATATGGGATCTTCACTTCCCAGACCAACTACTGGTAACAATACCAATTGTACTACATAGATGCCTTAAGGAATGTAAAGACTTCCTTTTGGTTTATTAATTAGTGAATTAATTGATTTTGGGCAGTTTTGGTGGTTGAACTCTGGGGCTTTGTGCTTGCCATGCGGTCATCCATGCCTTCAGTCCCTTTTCACATAGGTTAGTTTCAAGGCAAGGGCTCCTTTTAATTCCAAGCTTCCCTGGGCTTTGATCTTCTTGTTTGTGTTTCCTTGTGTCACTGAGAAAGACAAGTACATGTCACTGCTTTTAGTTATTGTGCTTCCCCCACAACTGGGATAATGGGATTATGCCACTCCATCCAGGCATTGGTTGAGATGCAGCTTCCTGAACAAGTTTTCCTGGGCTGGCCTTGAACTCTGATCCTTGATGTCTGACTCCTAAATAACTAGGATTACAGGCTTGAGCCACCATGTCTTCATTTTGGAGAGCATCTCAATGCAAGAGAAACTACTGTGCCTAAGCTTTAATGGGGCTCCACTGTCTTCATTTAAATGACAACATTGACATGTCTTAAAGTACTTATTTATGTGAGTGCTCTCAAGTTCCAGGTAAATACAATGTGTGTATTATTAGCATTCCTTCATTTTCCTCCCTGTTCTGAGCAAACAGCCACAGGATTCAGGCAGAAGCCATCCAACTTTCCAATGGCTTTTTTTTTCTATTTCAAAACAATTGATTGTTTTAGTCTGCCTTGAAGTTGGTACCTATCCTCTTCTGGGGTGAACTACTGAAATAAAAATGTCAGGCTACTTTCTTCCCCATGACTTTCCCAAAAGCGCTTGAGCAGGCACCCAAGACTCTATGAGAATGAAAAGCAGGCTGATGGGCCTCATGTTTTCTGCCATGTGTCATATCCTACTCTCTATTCCAATCTAACAGTTCCTCTCTCTTACCTTCAGGAGGGATTTAGGAATATGGAATTCTTTATTGCATGGCTTTATAAAGTGACATGTTACATTTTTTTACAAGCTAGTTCCTTTTAGAAAAAGGAGTTATGGCTTTCTCTCAGTGCATAAAGAAGGACTTGGGGAAAACATGATTGGAAAGGTTGTGGCTAGGATCTCTGATAGACGCACATTCAATCTCTGTTGGCAGTACCATCTTCTATACACTTAGCCTGGAAAGTATCTAGCTGTGAACAGTTAAGTGACAAGATTGAAAGACAGACTCTCTGTCACCTTCCAAATCATTGAAAATAGTTGGACTAGCTCGCTGATTGGACTAGAAACATTCATCACAGAACTACATTGACCCAATTCTCTGCAGTCATTTTCTGATAACTGTACAGTTTGCTCATACTTAATTGGATTAGAGAAATAAAAGGAGTACAGTTATATATTTAGAACTATATCCACCTTGAGAAGCACTCTTTCCTACAACTATGGAACTAAGATCAACTTCAAACTGACCATTGGAAAGTGATTTAGACTCTGCTTTTCTAATAGTTTTTGAATATCATGACCTGCAAGCTTGGAATTTGCAAACACTACCATTACCATCATTTACTCAGATTTATCGGAGAAAGCAAAAATAGTATCTTACCTATCTCTGTTGGACACAAAAAGCAAATTCTTTATTAAAACATTTTGGGGGTTGGGGCTTGAACAAATAAATTGAAGTTAAGAAGGCTTCTTTGATTTAGAACAAAAGTGAAAAGACCAAGATCAGCTAGCAAAATGTCCACCAAGATTTCTCAGTGTGAAATATGGGACACAGCATGAGTTCGTGGTTGGAGGACAATTAGGAAATACCAAAAAATGAATATTAGTCTATACTACCATTCTAGTAATCTATTGCTTCATAAAGAAATGTCAAAAATGTCTAGTGCCTAAAAATGTTCTGCTTCTCCTTTTCTTTAGGGTAAGGATTGGCTTTGAACACAAGGCCTCTCGCTTATTTGGCTTGCTTGCTCTGCTGGTATTCTTCCACTAAAGCTATATCCCCAGTTAGATACTAGTGGATCATGCTTCTGATTCAAGCTACTCAAAAGACAGCTTGCATAGAAAAATTCCATGATATTCCATTTCCAATTAACCAGCAAAATGCTAACCAGTTGGCATAGCTCATGTGGTAGAGTGCCAGCCAACACAAGACCATAACTTCAAGGCAGGTAACTGATACCCATGCATGCACAAATGTACTAATAAAACTCATGTTCCTGTCAATGGATTGGACCAGGTGAGTGGTTTCCTTTGGGTTCATACATGTGGTTGCAGGGAGCTGGCAGCTACCCTTCTGTTATGTGCACAGTCTATTGGGAGGATAGACTTCCTCCTTTGAGGCTTCCTCAAAGCTTGAAATTTTCAATTTAGTCATAACTTCGTACATACTGGCTGGCTATCCCACAGCGAGTATTTCAAGGGACCCAGGTGGCAACTGAAATACTTTGTGATGTTTGTGGGCAGCATTTTCACTGTCTTCTCCAGTAAGGACACTTAACTTGTCCAAGGACGGGGCTTTTCCTCTCCCTGCTGATGTGTGGAACAGTAGTAGATTACAAGAAGGCAAGAAAATCATAGTTACCTGTCCTCAGAGAGCACCTGCAACACTAGCAGTGAGCATCTCCGTTCTTTAACACACGTATACTTAGGACACCTGAAGTTGTTCAGGTGTGTGATTTAGCGTTAGAGATAACCGTCCCCCTCTCTTTCTCCTTCTTGGTACTGGGTCTTTAACTCAGGACCTTATGCTCTCACTTGGCCTCTTTATTCACCCACCCTCTGCCATGATGCTGTACCACTTTAGCGACATTCAGTCTGACATTTTTCTGATTTTTGGAGATAGAATTGTGAGGACTTTTTCTTTTACTTTCTTCTCTTGTTTTTTTTGTTTTGTTTTGTTTTTGTTCTAGATCTCAGCCCGCCTGAGTAGCTAGGATTATAGGCTTGAACCATCAATCCTCAGCATGCCCATTTTATTTAAAAATATCAACTTAGTTTTGTTTAAGTAAAAATTATATGTAGCAGAAATGGTTTGGGACTAGCAAGCAGATTCTCTTCTATAGGTCTCTCCTATGGACCAGGCATGTGGATTAACATTTTGTATAGCTACTTCATTTAGTCCTTTCCAAACCCTAGAAGGATTTATGTCAATATATACATTACAATGAAATCAAAGGATCATATAGCAAGCAGCAGAATGGAGAATCACAAGCTTATCAGATGTTTAAGACCTATTATTTGCAATGAGACTATTAGAGTGATAAAGAGCAATCGCTGTCGTCTAGTGGTCATAGCGTGTGTGTGTGTGTGTGTGTGTGTGTGTGTGTGTGTGTGTGTGTGTGTGTACCCACACACATGGGCACACATGTGTTTTGGTAAGCAGGTTAGCAATCACTCTGTAGGTGTTGAGACAGTTCATGTGTGTACTAAGTTCATCATGGCAGAAAACAGAGGCAATTGTCTGGAGTAGGAATGGATCTGCAGAGCTTCCCCTGTAAAGTCTTCCCAGCACCCATAATAGTGGACCTATTAAAGCCCACATGGAAATATGGCTCAAAGTAGAAAATGTACCTCAGGGCAAGGAACAACATTACAGAGGTATCAACTCGTCATGGGAAAGAGTGTTCCTTTTCATGTGTCAAGCTTTCCACTGTTAATTGGGAAATGTGTCTCACTGGGAAGCAGAGCAGATAGAAGATGCTGTGATCCTAAACCAATTTACTAATGGACTTCTGACTGTGGTGAAATTTCTGTTTCCAAACTATGTTAAAGGTAATCTTCCTCTTGCTCACAGAAATTTAAAGAAAAAAATGTCTTTGCTAAGCAGACTAGAGAACTCTGGAAAGATGCAAAGTCTTATCATTTCTCCTATGAAGTAGATTTTCTTAAAGAATTTACTTCTGATATTTTTTTTCTAGCTAATCGCAGAAACATTTGACCAAGGTATGGTTACAAACTAGGAAAGAGGTAACAGAGAGATGCGAATTTATTTTGGAAAAACCACCAAAATATTTTCAACTATGATAATACCAAGAGCATTAAATTAACTTTCAGCACTGCTTAAAAGACAATTCTATTTTTTGCTAATGAAATAATACTTCTCTGATAACTATCAATTAGTAAAACCCAGGTTACAGTAAAGAACAATAGCCTTTTCCTTTTAACTTTGTAAAATATCCCGTGGGAAAAAACTTCTGCCCCCACACCTCCTTTATGTTGTTCTAGAGCTAATGACTTCTAAATGGCTGCCTTATCACTCTCCTCCTTGCCAGCCCTTCCTGCCATTTTCTTGTCTTAACCCATCTTGTGGACAGGCCAAAAGTATAGTGTATATTGGTTGGTAGCTCAGATAAAAGAATTTGGTCCTTAAGCACAAGCCAATTAAAGAATTAAACCAGTGTATTTCAGAGAATTCGACAAACATGGTTAAAGAGGACCAGAAAATAGAACTTTAGTCAATGTTGCGTATTACAATAAACAAATGTGATCCAGCTGTTAACTTATTGGAAATTCAGTTTTTTATTTATTTTCATTGATTGACTTCTTTTCTTCCTTTCCCTTTTACATCTTCTCTCCCCATTATTTTTTCCTTCTTCTCTTCCTCTTCCTCTTCCTCCTCCTCCTCTTCCTCCTCCTCCTCTTTCCTCCTCTCCTCCTTCTCCCCTTTTCCTTCTCCTTCTTTTTCTTCCTCTTTTCTTTTTCTAATTTTTTTTTGCAGTAATGGATTTGCATCTGGCTAATGAGCATCAACTCTTTTGTATTCTTTTGTATTTAGGCGCACCAGTTAAATCAGTAGGGCCATAGTCCAATAGGTGCACAACTTGTTTGTTACACCCACTCATCTCCATCATTGGCGTGGGGGGGAATGGATACTCTAAATCATAATGGAGCCTAAAGTAGTCACTATGAAGAGTGGAGAGAACACTGGTAGAAAGCAAGAAAGTATTGGATACAGTTTTACAGCATTCTAATCTCATAGTCCTATAAGTTATTTAAAATGATGTTTTTTACATAAGAGGAAAAGAGTTGGGGATTTTGAGGAAATATATTTTTTCTTCATTGAAAATGGCTATGATATCTGATCAGTTTTCTTTCAATTTATTGCAAAAGTTTGTATTAGAAATGTGTTAAATGTAATTTTGGGAATTATGTACCAGTTTATTCTGTCTGTGATAAGATTTGGAAAGGAGTGATGGATTTCATTGCAAAATGAAATTATAACCATGCATTTTAATGATGAGCATTGTATTACTCTTTCAACAAATAGGGAATTCACCTGACGGATGATAGAAGAATAAGTGTTCTCTTTATAAAAGTATTAAGGCACAATCAGCCTCCAACAGATATATATGAGTGGAAACTGACTCTGTTGGTTAAAGTACCTGCCTCTGCACAGTTTAATTGACTCTGAATTAAAGAGAGTGGAGTTGATGCTGTTGCTGATGGACATTCTCTGAAAGCTGTGTTCTGTAATCCCTGCCCTGATCTCTTCTACTTGTATTCGTGCTAGTCTGTGAGGATTCACAAGGCACACAGAGACACAATGGCATCCTCATCAACATGAAGGCTCTACTGGAAACCAAAAATTCATCAGAAAACACATGTTCCCCTTCCCCATCACAAAAGCTTTGACCCTATGGTGAGAACAAGACATAAACTCAGAAATGATCAAGATCAAAAATAGTAGACAATGAAGTGCCCGGTGTGGACTACCTAAAAAAGTTAGAAATCGAGAGATTAGAAATTCACATAGGCCCAGGGAGCTAGGCTGCATGAATTCGAGAGTAATTCCTGGCTCCTTGAAGAAAGTGTGATTGAATGAAAAGAATAGGAGGAAACTTGATGAGGGAAAATTGAGATCTGAAATGTGCCCCATATGTACATATAGTGATAGCTTAGTTCCTAGCTCATTGTGTTTTCAGGAGGTGGTGGAAGCTTCAGGAAGCAGAGCCTATGGTGGGAAATTGGTTACTGAGGACATTGCCCTTGAGGATACATTGGGTTCCTGGACTCTTTATTTCTCGTTTTTTACTTTGCAGCTGCTGAGAGCAAAGCAGTGAGCAGCGTTGTTCCTTCATGTCCTCTCACCATGATGTTTCTGCGAATAAATCCTCCAGCACTGTGAGCTAAAGTAAATCTCCCCCTTTATGCTTATTTTCCTCAGGTGTTTTGTCACAGTGATAGAAAGCTAACAGAAAAGGATAGAAGTGATCAGAAATACCTGCTGAAAAGGCAGGTCTTGCTAGACACTGAACTGAGTGTCTAAATCCAAGGACCCAAGTCTCTGACTATCAATATCTACCTATTCCTATCTCATCATCAAAGTAATCTTAGGACAACTCTGTCACCTGTGCCCTGATGCCATCTCTGTCATTCAAAAGCCATCACTTCCTTAGCTGTATACTTCTGTGTGCTCCATAGTCATGGTTCCTGCTCTGCTGACTTCCCTTTCCAAATGACAGCAATAAAGCCAACACCCCTAGACCACAGATATTCCTGTCTTCATTCGTCTCTTGGTGCTCTTTCACTCAAAAATGTGTTGGAAAAGGAGTACAGTGCTGCTATCATTACTTTTCTGCCCACCACACCTCCTTAACTGAACACTATTGACATTCCACCAGTTCTCAGAAACAGTTCATTACATATCGTTACCAAATCAATAGTTATTGGCTCTTCCCCTTGTTTCTCAGCCATTCAGTGGATTCAGACCCAGTTGGTTCCATCAACACTTTGTTTTCTAGTTTTATGCAAAATCCTATACTAGCTATTCTGCTATACTGGCCATTCTGTTACATTTTCTTTTCTGTCCCAGTCTCCTGTCACTTTCTCTTAGGACATGTCCTATAGCAGTTTCCCAGTTAGTTGTTTCTATTCTTATTTGGGTTCATCTACTGTCAGAGATGTCAGAGCTCTTGACCAGATTTTCCTTCTTTTGGTTAGTCTTGGTGTCAGGTATGAACACTTACCTGTGTGCTAAACTTCAATACGGGAGGCACCATTCTTTATTATTCACTTTTTCTGACAACCAGTTGCCTAAGTGGCAACTGTAAGCCTAGTGGATTGTTCACTTTTTTTTTTTGCAGCTACCACTACAGTACAAATTCACCATTAGCTCTCATGTTGACTTGTTCTCTGGATTGCTCTGGTCTCTTTCTTACCAACCTCTGTGAGACAGTTATTTCATGATGTAAAATGGATGGTATCATTCTAGAGTTCTAGGTGTTCTCAACACATTTTCCATGGCTCTCAGAATGGGAGGGGAGCACCTGACCATGTCTTATGTGACACTGTATCCCCTCCCAGCTCCCCAAGGTGCTGCATAAGCAGTACCAGCCACAGAGGCCTCTTTGCTGTAGCTTCAACATGGTACCCATGGTGTTTGAACTGATGACAGAATATTTCTGACATAAGGCAGACTCACTATTACATCTTGCCCAGACCTTGCCAAAAGACTGATTCTGATTAGATCTCTACTTGTTTTGACTTCTCAATAAACCAACAAATGAGCCACCATTTCTCATATTACTTAACTTTTTCTTCAGATGATAGGTTAAACAAAAAAGAATATTGAGAGAAAGAACATGAATCTTCCATCTGTTTTAATTTAGTTAATTTGCATTTGTTGGAAGTAAAATTTGTCAGAATTTTTGAGCCATAAGTCAGTGGCTTCTCAGTATAGAAGAAATCTTCACAAAAAAGGAGTATAATTAGATGTCCAATACCCAGTTCCCTTAGTAACACAGTCTAAAGTCATTAGCTTACTGTGGAACATGAGATAGAAGAGCAAAACACAGGTAGCCAAGGGCCTTTCTCTGAGTGTCAGAAGATGTTCATATGAAAACTGAACATGAGTCTGGAGTGAACCCATTGTAGAACTGTAAATTTCCCAATACTTTGTTTAGTAAAATGGAAATTAAAACAGGTGGAACATCACAGCATGCGTGTCCTCATTTATTTTGATCAGTGGCTTCCAAGTTCTTGGATGTAAATCCAGAGAACCTCTACAGAATGAATGATGTGGCATTTTTGCTTGGTGACTGAGTGGATCTGATTTATGACCACAGTGTCTATAGTGAGAAAAGCTGTCATTTTTTTTTTTAGTCACAGGGCTTGAATTCTGGGCCTGGGCACTGTTCCTAAGTGCTTCAGCTCAAAGCTACTGCCTTACCCCTTGAATCACAGCCCCATTTCTGGTTTTCTAGTGATTAATTGTAGATAAGAGTCTCATGGTCTTTATTTCCCAGCCTGGCTTTGAACTTTGATCCTCAGATCTCAGCCTCCTGAGTAGTGAGGATTACAGCTGTGATCCACTGTGTCAGGCTAGAGCTGTCATTGTTGATTGTCAGAGATAAGTTTGGCCCCCAGGTGTCCAGTTGCACATACTATTGTGCTGTGCCTGATCAGTCTGACTTCAGACAACTCTTCCACTCTCTGAACCTTCAGAATCATCCAGAAAGCCATTTGTGACTTCACTTGGTGAAACACAATGGAAGAGAAAAGGCATAGGAGATAACAAGGAAAAAACTATGACATGTAAAACACTTTCTGATACACCCACAGCATGGGTCATAGGTGCATAAGAACATTTCTATCAAGCTCAAAAGCAAGGCAAAGAAAAGCTTCGATATGAACCTTCCATTTTTCAACAGCACTGTTTTAAATCTTCTCTTCAAAGTAATAGGACAGAATAAATACAGTTTTTTTTCCTTCTGTTCAAAGGAAGTTAGGAACTAGGAAATACAAAACCAGGCCTCTCACAACAACATGCTTTTAGCATTTACTCTCTTCTCATAGCTGAACATCAATTTTACTGAGTTATGGGAAATTATTTTTCTTTACAGTAAAAGTTGTGAAGATTATATCAAGGCAGATGAGGGTGAATGGTCTGGATTCTAAAGTTCTAGCTCGCTCCTTCCTTCCTTCCTTCCTTTATCTTTCTTTCTTTTTTGTTGCTAATCAATATTTATACACATTTAAGAGACAATTGCAGGAGAAATACATTTACAAAACATATTTACCTAGTAAAGTCTAATTATTTGCCATAGCAACCCAGTTCTTATCATATAATAAATCCTAGAACAGAGCTAGCAGGTTTTTGTTTGCATTGGGACAGTTTTCTAAAGTCAACCATTCTGATGTAATTTTAATATTTTTTTCTTTTCCAATTTGAGTTATGAAAGATAAACCTTGCTGGTGGATAGGTGGTACCAAGAGCACTTCTTTTACACTGATGATTTGGTTAGGGCCAGATCCTAGATACTAGCTACTTGTTTCTCTTGAGAACAACAGAAAACAGTCTTGAACACACAACAAGCAGATTCTCATCGAAGAGGGTTCCTGCTCCTCTGTCACAGGAGAAGAGCAAAAAACACATGGGTCATAAGAATAAAACAAATCACTGTTGATTCTAAGCAAAACCTAAGTTGTTTTCAACATTTCAAAAAAGATTAGGTGAAAAGATGCTCATAGATAAGTGGCAAAAAAGGTTGTATGACAAAAGGTGTTAATTAAAATATTAATTAGGTGATATAGCATATTCATATGTGTCAACAACATAGTCATTTACTACACATTTGCAAATGGTGAAAGATAAGGAGTAATAGATGATGGCTGAGTATATTATATGAAGCTCAGAAGTTCTATCATTAAGTTTTATTTCCAAGAACACATAAAATATCTAGCCAAGTATGGTGGTACATGTCTGGAATATCAATAGTCAAGAGTCTGAGGCAGAAGAACTGCAAATTGACACTGACTGGGTCTACACAGTGAGTTTCATGCAAAACCTGAAAGTTTGGTCTACATAGCGATAGCCTGCTTTGAAAAATCAGGTGCAGTAGTTCATTTCTATAATCTCAGCTAGTAAGAAGCTAGAGATCAGGAAAGTCATGGTTCAAGGCCAGCAGTAAACGTTAGACTCCATCTAAAATAATCAGATATGATGGCAAGGTGTCTATCATCCCATCTACAAGTGAACTGGTAGATAAGAGACAGGTTCTTGGCAAAAATCTGAGAGCCTAAAGACCCCGTATAGCAAAAACACTTCTTAGCAGAAAGAACAGCACAGGAGGAATCAATGCCAAATTTTAATCTCTATTACAAAGCTATAGTGACCAAAGCAGTGTGGTACTGGCACAAGAACAGGCCTGAAGACCACTGTACTAGAACTGAGGACCCAGATATTAACCCACAGACCTATGGCCACCTAACATTTATAAGGGAGACAAAAAATAGAATGGAAGAAAGACAGCCTCTTTACCAAATGGTGCTGGCAGAACTGGTTAAGCACCTGCAAAAAATTAAAGTTGGATCCTTCTTTGTCACCCTGCAACAGGATTAACTCCAAATGGATCAAAGACCTTGAGGTAAAACCCAACACACTGAAAACTTGACAAGAAGGAATAGGAGATACACTAGGCCTACTGGCACAGGTCAAAACTTTCTCAATAAGGACCAAGAATCACAACAAATCAGAGAAAGGCTGGATAAGTGGGACTGCCTTAAACTGAAGAGCTTCTGTCTGGCAAAACATAACTAGCAAATTAACTAGAAAGCCTACAGAGTGGGACAAGATCATCACTAACCATACAACAGACAAAGGCCTTATATCTAAAATATATCAACAGCTCAAAAATTGAATCACTCCCAAACTAATCTCCAAAGAAACAACCATCCCATGAAAAGATGGGCCAAAGACTTAAAGAGAGTCTTCTCTGAAGAAAAAATAAAAATGGCCTATAGACACATGAAGAAATGCTCAACATCTCTGGTCATAAAAGAAATGCAAATCAAAACAACTCTAAGATTGCATCTCTCTCCAGTCAGAATGGCCAGGATCAAGAAAACTAATAACAACAGATACTGGAGGGGATGTGGCCAGGAGGGATCACTACTACATTGCTGGTGGGAGTGCAAACTTGTTCAACCACTATGGGAAGCAGTATGGCAGTTCCTCAAAAGACTAAACATAGAGCTCCCTTATGACCCAGCAATTCCACTACTTGGCATTTTCCCAATCATCCAGAAATAAGGACATACTAAATCTACTAGCACAACAAAGTTCATTGCAGCACTATTTACCAGAGCAAAGATATGGAACCAACCCAGATGCCCCTCAGTTGATGAGTGGATCAACAATATGTGATATTTATACACAATGGAATTCAATGCTGCTGTCAGAAATAACATTGCCCCATTTGTAAGGAAATGGAAAGACTTAGAAAAAAATCATATTAAGTGAAGTAAGCCAGACTCAAAGGAACATAAGCTCAATGGTTTCCTTCATTTATCATAATCAGTAGAAACCTTGGGCTCTCCTAGCAGAGATTTATAATAGAACAAAACCTTGATACATAAGGCCATATAGTATGACGCTAAATGAAAGGACCTCCAGGATATAGAAACAAAAGCCATATAATGAGTGATTGTTATCCTTAAGGTACCATATTATCTCTCTTTTGCTGTTCCTTGGTTATCTCATATTGTTACAATATTTCTCCTTGTTATCTGATATATATATATATATATATGCTTATTTGGGTATTTGAAATAGGATAGGGAAGGGGGGAAATCAAGATGGATGGGGGTAGGGGGAGGGAAATGGGGACCATGACATGAGAGAGGATATCAATATTTGTGAAGTAATGTACCTTCTATCTGGTGAATATAATGTAACCCTTCTATTAATTACAATAAACATATATGGAAAAAAATCTGCAAGTGGGGCTGTGGCTCAAGCATTAGAGCTCTAGTCTTGAGAAAGCCCAAGGACAGTGCTCAGGCCCTGAGTTCAAGGCCCAGGACTGGCAAAAAAATATATGAAGTCTTGCCAGAAAAATAACTAAAGTAAAAAGGAGTTGATATGATTGTACAAGTGGTCGAGCCCCTGTCTAGCAAGAATGTAACACTGGTTTGGGCGTATGGACTAGTGGTAGAGTGTTTGCCTAGCATTCAGAAAGCCCTGGGTCCAATTCCTCCGTCCCACATACACAGAAAAAGTCAGAAGTGGTACTCTGGCTCAACTGGCAGCGTGCTAACCTTGAGCAAAACTGTTTAAGAATTGGCAGATTAGGAAGGAAATGGGAACCATGAGAAAGGGTATCAATGTATGTGAAGTAATGCACCTTCTATCTGGTAATGTAATCCTTCTATTAATTACAATAAAAATATATGAAAAAAAGAATTGGCAGCTTAGAAAAAAAGAATGAAACTCTGATTTCAACGTCCTGTATTGGGTGCCCTCAACCCCTCTCACAAAAGTATTCAAGTATTATATGACCACAGATATTTTTTGCCCTTCCTGGGGCTTGACCTCAGGGCCTGGGCATTGTCCTTGGGCTTTCTCAAAGCTAGAGCTAGACCTCTTGAGCCACAGCACCATTTCCAGATTGCTTTCTGCATGTGGTACCAAGGAATTGAATCCAGAGCTTCATACATGCTAGACAAGCACTCTACCATTTTATAACACCTTCAGTCAAAATAAGCTCACAAGATGAGATTTCACAGGAACCACACATTAAAAACAATAGGGAGAAAAACATATTCATTTTCCCCCAAATCCTTTATGCAGTGCTTTGTATGGGTTTGAGTAGAGAAGGTAATGCTAAGAACCTCCCATCTGTGTTGTCCTTCAGCACAGGCTCGGTGTGACCACTTCTGATGGGAATAGGCATTGTTCCATGTAATACCCTGCCATCTTTGTTCCTGAGCTGTCTATGGAGCCAGATATCTTGCTCATAGCTTGGTTGTAGTGGAAGGACAGAGGAAACTGCTGCTCTGCAAGTAGAAATCTTATAGCTCTGGGAGCCACCACATCATTTCAAGGAATTAGGAGCCACTCTACATGAGTGAGATTCACAGAGTTGATTATCAGCTCTGAGTTGTAAGGCATTGCCCAGTGTCATTAGCAGCACTTCAGTCTTTCCTGTGAGCCAGTACTCTGATGTCTTCCTCTAAGGCAGATACCAGAAAAGGTTGTTACCAAAGCACAGTGGAGTTTCTCTTTCTTAGATACAATACTGGACCCCTTTAAAGGGCTCCTGACTGAGTGTTTTGCTCAGTGCATTATCCTGCAGGATAATGGTGTAGAAGTCTTAGATATAAAAGTAGCAATCCTGAGAGGAAAGAGGCTGCTATGGCAGATAACAGCCATGTCTTCTGAAAATGGGAGGTGCTGACAGTGATGGTACTGGTGAGCCCTTTTGACGTCAACTGAAGATTGTTTGATTTTTGGCAGAATTTCACAAAACTGAGTTGTTTTCATCCTTTCAAGCACTCTTTTTTTTTGCCAGTCCTGGGCTTGAGCTCAGGGCCTGAGCACTGTCCTTGGACTTTCTCAAGGCTAGAGCTCTACCACTTGAGCCTCAGCACTGTTTCTGGCTTTTTTCTATGTATGTGGTACCGAGGAATTGAACCCGGGTCTTCGTGCATGCTAGGCAAGCACGCTACCACTAGGCCAAACTCCCCACCCCGCAAGCACTTATTTTATAGAATTAAAACGTGACAGAGAGAGTGAAAAGGCATCCTGTTCAAGGTTGCATACTTAAATAGAGTTTCTGACTTTAAAGATTATGTGCTCTTTTTTTTTAAAGATCATTTGCCATTTTAATTTACCCATATCTGTCTAAATTTCTCTTAATATTTTTTTGGGGGGGTGGAGGGTTGAGAATACCTCCCATACAGCCTTTCAGAGTGATGCTGCTCATTTCTCAGGATAAAAAATGCAATCAGAATGTTCTACTCCTTCTTAATCTCTTCATACTTCTGTGATTCACATGTGATTTAATTATGGTCTATTGGTTATTGACTATTCAGTGAAGGACTCAAGAATGAGGAGGAAGAAGCCATTGAATCAAGACTGCAACTAGCAGTAAAACTCACACTTTTAGGCCCTGGCCCCAAACTCCAGGTGGAGTTTCCTTAGAGAAAGTCTGTCAGATCTGGACACTTGCCCAATACCCCAAATAAAAAGATGAGTAATAGTGATGGGTAGAGAAAAGAGATTTATTACAGGCCACAAGCTAACACTTCCATCCATCCTCAGCCATCTGTAGATAAAAATATGAGCTTTAGGTTTAAATAGAAAAAGAACAGGGGGAGGGGGCGGACAGAAGGTGACAGAGGAAGGAAGGCATGCATAATGATTCAACAACCTTGGTCAATATAGCCTGGTTGATTGATATCAAAGTGTTCAAGAAAAGTTATCACTGTGATCACTGGAGAGGAACAATCTGGTCAGGATACAGAAGTTATTATTATCCGATGGGTGAGCTGACTGGAGGAGGCTCTCCTGTTCTTACTTTGGAACAAAGTTTCCCCCATTTCTTCTAGAAAAAAAAAATGTTATTGACGAGTCGTGCCCTTCCAGATTTCAAGTCAGCTTCTGAAAGGTGACTGACTCAGAGCAAAGATAGACCCAAAATGGAGGCAAGGACACCAAGTACTTTTTCTCCTGTTTTTAGTTAATTCATGAACCCAAATAAGGAGTCAGTGATTTTCAATATAAGTAGTTTCAGTACCTCCCATCCTCAGTCTTATGGCTCTTTCAGTCATGATCTTCTTTAATTCCTTAGCTTTTTCATTGTTTCCCAGCCTATTCTCTCAAATTCAGATCAGTACTATGATCCTTCCAATAGCTATAGGATGCATTTTCTTTGGGGTAATTAAATTCTCCAAGACAGGAGAACAGGAGCAGCAAAGGTTTATTAGGACACTGTTTAAGAAAGATGATGGACAGCTAGGCAAAGGAGCATAGTTTCTTTGATGCTGTTTCTCCTCCTGCCACTGCTGCTGTAGCAAGGTGGGGGGTGAGGGTGGAAGACAAGCTTTCAGGGGGTTAGTGAGAGTGTTTCTGGTTGTCTAGATATCTAGATATCCTCTCTCTCTCTCTCTCTCTCTCTCTCTCTCTCTCTCTCTCTCTCTCTCTCTCTCTCTCTCTCTCTCTCTCTCTCTCTCTCTCTCTCTCTCTCTCCTCTTTGTGAACCCCATCAGCTCTCTTTTTCAGACTATGGCTGGGTTTATATGTAAGCATTCCACGAGTTCCTTGACTTTTCTCCACATGCCATGTCTTAAGTGGGGCTTCCTTCACATAATGCACAGTTAGATTCTGCTCCTTGTAATTTAAGAGTACTATATTTTGTATCTTATATAATGTCTATAAATAATGAAAATCCCATAGTTAAGTTGGCTACATGAAAGGACCACATATTATCCCCTTCAAAAGAAGTGGGGAAGTATCAAATGGCATAATCCATTACTTTTATTTTTTAACTAACATATATTAGTAATGTAAGGTGAATTTCCAGGCATGTTTATAATATATTTCAATCATTCTTACCCCTTCAATCTCTCTACCTTATCCTTTTATCACCTTTCTAAAGCCCAATCCACCACTGACCAAACATTTATTATAAAATTCTTTTTCATTTCATTGCTTTCTTTTCTTAAAACTCACCAGGTGTTCAGCACCAAAAATAAATAAATAAATTCTCATGAGGATGATGGATCATTATTAAAGCCAATGCTAATCATTAAAATGCATTTGTAGTGTGGGATACATTAGGCTATCTAAATTAGAGTGGCATGCTTTTAGTCTTAAAAGAGATAATTGTATTAGGATTGAAAATTAGAGATGTTTAAAAGGGGTATTATATTATTGCTTTTTCTAAAACTCTGAATGAAAATATTCAAAAAAAGCATATATTCAAAATTCAGGAAAGGAAATAGTTCTATAGATTCAAAACATAGAAACTCTGAGTTTTAAATACCAAATATGTGTAAATGGCCCTCATTTCCAGCTTTTCCCAGCAAGGGATGCAGACTGCCTGCTAGGGCCATCTTCTTTAGGTTACTAATTGGCCTGATTGCATTCCCAAGGAGGCTTTGAGTAAGAAGGAAGGCTCTTTCTTTTTCTTCTTTCTTTTTCTTCTTCTCTCTTCTTCTTCTTCTTCTTCTTCTTCTTCTTCTTCTTCTTCTTCTTCTTCTTCTTCTTCTTCTTCTTCTTCTTCTTCTTCTCCTCCTCCTCCTCCTCCTCCTTTCCTTCCTTCCTTCCTTCCTTCCTTCCTGCCTTCCTGCCTTCCTGCCTTCCTGCCTTCCTGCCTTCCTGCCTTCCTGCCTTCCTGCCTTCCTTCCTGCCTTCCTTCCTCTTATTCTGCTGCTGCGGCTGCTGCTTCTCTTCTTTTGTATTAATGGTCTCTGATAAAGAAATACTGTGAAATTATGTAAGTGATTGTGATTGTCTTCCCTTTTGCTTTTGAAAAGATAAATATGAAACAGTCCCCACTTTTCAAACGAAGAGCCAGAAATATAAATACAAAAGGAGGAAATTTAATGTTCTCATTTGAAAGTTTGGTAAGCAGCAGAAGTAGAGAAGATAAAATAGCACCTGGGGGAAAAAACCACAGAAAACACAAGAGGCACCAGTCACTAATCTCTTTTTCCTCCAGAAAGAAACAAAGAATTCCAGACCAGATGGCTACAGAATAGCAAAATGAACAGGATCCACACAACGCGGTGACCCATGGCCTCTACAGAAAAACAAAACAAAACAAAGCATATTTTTGGAGTAACTCCCATCATTTTCAGAACAATGTCTACATCTCCGTGGAAAACTAGGCCCTTTAGTTTAGTTTAGTTTTTTTTTTTTTTTTGCCAGTCCTGGGCTAGAGCTCAGGGCTTGAGCACTGTCCTTGGGCTTTCTCAAGGCTAGAGCTCTTCCACTTGAGATTCAGCATTGTGTCTGGCTTTTTTCTATGTATGTGATACAGAGGAATCCAACCCGGGTCTTTGTGCATGCTAGGCAAGCACTCTACCACTAGGCCAAACTCGCAGCCAGCTGTGTTTAGTTCTAAGCAACCCTATGTATGCACGGTGACCCGTGATATTGAATCTCACACTACCCTCTTGGCAGGTACTTAGGTGAAGTCTGGAAACATTTATTTCCAAAATAATGTCCTTTTCCAATCAGCTTCTCAGAAAAGAAGCAGCAGCAGCAGCAGCAGAAAATAACATATCTGACAAGTTATTAAGAGTATACATAAAAAACTGAGGATAAAATAAGTCTTCACAGTTTTATTTTGCTCTTTTTTTTTATGCCAGTCATGGGCTTGAGCTCAGGGCCTGAGCACTGTCCTTGGACTTTCTCAAGGTTAGAGCTCTACCACTTGAGCCTCAGCACGACTTCAGGCGTTTTTTTCTATGTATGTGGTACCAAGGAATCGAACCCGGGTCTTCATGCATGCTAGGCAAGCACTTTAACCACTAGGCCAAACTCCCGGCCCCATCTTCACAGTTTTATAAAACAAACTTAAAATTTCCTTGTAGAGTGTAAAAGTTCTAGCCCAAAGCACAAAACTATAGCCATTGTAAGAGATCTGGACCTTTTGGATAGAGGCATAGAATTTAAGCAGGATATTGGTGCTAAGTAATCATTTATGTTTTATTTGTAGAACAGAACAGATTCAAATTTTTTGGTGTTTTGCTGAGATATAGGTGAGATTTGTAAGAAATGTAACATGGTACTGAAATGTTCAGTGTTTCTGTAAATCAATTTTCTTTAAAAAGAGTTCTGCAAAGAAATAAAATTTTCACCCACCTATTAGTGAAAACTTCACCTTTCATTCACCTGTTGGTTTTCCTTTCCTTATTTCTCTATTACTTATGCTACCTGTGGAACTTTTTAAATATGAAGAAGAGAATGGATGCTTTTCTTTTGTTTAAAGGAAGCAGAAATTAAGATTTCCAAAGCAATAGAATTTCTGTCACAACAAATATACAGGTTTCTTAGCCCTCAAAGTCATCCATATGTTACCACTGGGTTTGCCCTACATAAAATAGACTTTGAGAAAACAGATTTAGACACGGTTTGGATGTAAATGTTCACAACTAATCAATCCTATGTTAACTGACACACTATTTCAATTAATGAAGAAAACTGAAAGGAGTGACCAGGAAACTTAAAGCCACAGCAGCACGTGACAAAATATATTGGGAATGCTTTAATAAAGACTACTTGTTATGATGACAATTTCCTTCACTTATTTTTTAAAATATTTTTATTGTAATTAATAAAAGGGTTACATGATATTTGCCAGATAGAAGGTGCATTAATTCACATACACTGATACCCTTTCACATGTCTTGGTCCCCATTACTCTCCCGCCATCCCCATCCCTCATCTTGTTTTCCCCCCTTCCCTCTCCAATTTCAAATAACCAAATACGAATATATCCAATATATCAGATAACAAAGTGAGATACTGTAATATGAGATAACCAAGGGACAGCAAAACAGATGAGAGATAACATAGTACATTAAGGACAACAATCATTCATTATGTGGCTTTTGTTTCAATATCCTGGAGGTCCTTTCAATTAACTTCATACTATATGGCCTTATGTATCAAGGTTTTGCTCTATTGCAAATCTCTGCTAGTAGAGCCCAAGGTTTCTACAGATTATGACAAATGAGGGAAACCATTGAGCCTAAGTTCCTTTGAGTCTGGCTTACTTCACTTAATATGATTTTTTCTAAGTCTTTCCATTTCCTAACAAATGGGGCGATGTCGTTCTTTCTGACAGCAGCATAGAATTCCATTGTGTACAAATACCACAACTTGTTGATCCACTCATCAACTGAGGGACATCTAGGTTGGTTCCATATCTTTGCTATGGTGAATAAAGCTGCAATGAACATTGTTGTGCTAGTGGATTTAGTATGCCCTAGATTCTGGATGGTTGGGTAAATGCCAAGTAGTGGAATTGCTGGGTCATAGGGGAGCTCTATGTTTAGCCTTTTGAGGCACTGCCATACTGCTTTCCATAGTTGAATGAGTTTGCACTCCCACCAACAGTGTAGTAGTGATCCCTCCTGGCCACATCCCCTCCATCATCTGTTGTTATTAGTTTTCCTGATCCTGGCCATTCTAACTGGAGTGAGGTGAAATCTTAGAGTTGTTTTGATTTGCATTTCTTTTATGATCAGAGATGTTGAGCATTTCTTCACGTGTCTATAGGCCATTTTTGTTTCTTCTTCAGAGAAGACTCTTTAAATCTTTGGCCCATTTTTTAATGGGATGGTTGTTACTTTGGAGGTTAGTTTTGGAGTGATTCAATTTTTTGAGTTGTTGATATATTTTAGATATGAAGCCTTTGTTTGTTGTTTGGTTGGTGAAGATCTTCTCCCACTCTGTAGGCTTCCTGATCAGTTTACTAGCTATGTCCTTTGCCATACAAAAGTTCTGCAGTTTAATGCAGTCCCACTTATCCAGCCTTTCTCTGATTTGTTGTGATTCTTGGTCCTTATTAAGAAAGTTTTGACCTGTGCCAGTAGGCCTAGTGTGTCTCCTATTCCTTCTTGTAAAGTTTTCAGTGTGTCAGCTTTTACCTCCAGGTCTTTGATCCATTTGGAGTTAATTCTAGTGCATGGTGACAAAGAAGGATCCAAGTTTAGTTTTCTGCAGGTGCTTAACCAGTTCTGCCAGCACCACTTGTTGAAGAGGCTATCTTTCTTCCATTCTATTTTTTTGGCTCCCTTGTCAAAAGATTAGGTGGCCATAGGTCTGTGGTTTAATATCTGGGACCTCAGTTCTATTCCATTGGTCTCAGGCCTGTTCTTGTGCCAGTACCAAGCTGTTTTGATAATTATAGCTCTGTAATAGAGTCTAAAGTTTGGTATTGAAATTCCTCCAGCACTGTTCTTTCTGCTAAGAAATGTTTTTGCTATACGGCGTCTTTTATTATTCCATATGAAATTTTGGATTGCCTCTTCTATTTCTTTAAAGAATGCCATTGGGATATTGATGGGTATTGCATTGAATTTGTAGATAGCCCTTGGCAAGATTGTCATTTTCACAATGTTGATTCTTCCAATCCAGGAGCCTGGGAGGTTTTTCCATTTCCTTAGTTCTGCTTTAATTTCCTTTTTCAGGGTTTTAAAGTTTTCATCAAAAAGATCCTTTACATTTTAGTTAAGCTAATTCCTAGGTACTTTATTTTCTTTGAGGCTATTGCAAAAGGAGTTGCTTTCCTGATTGTTACCTCGTTCCTCTCACTGTTGGCATAGAGGAAGGCAGTTGATTTTTGAGGGTTAATTTTATAGCCTGCTACCCTTCCAAAGTTTTGAGTCAGCTCAAGGAGCTTGGGAGTAGAGTCTATAGGATTCTTTAAATACAGAATCATGTCATCTGCAAAGAGGGATAGTTTTACTTCCTCTTTCCCTACTTGGATTCCCTTTACACTTGCTTCTTGCCTTATTGTACTGGCTAGGAATTCTAATACTACGTTAAAGAGGAGTGGAGAGAGTGGGCATCCTTGTCTTGTTCCTGATTTTAGAGGGAATGGCTTTAGCTTTTCGCCATTAAGTATAATACTAGCTGTGGGTTTGTCATACACAGCCTTTATTATATTGAGGAATGTTCCATGGATTCCTAGTTTCTCCAGAGCTTTTAACATAAAGGGGTGTTGGATCTTGTCAAATGCCTTTTCCACATCTATTGAGACAATCATGTGGTTTTTGTCCTTGCTCCTGTTGATGTGTTGAATTATGTTAATTGATTTGCGTATGTTGTACCAGCTTTGCCTCCCTGTGATGAATCCAGTTTGATCATAGTGTATAATTTTTTTGATGAGTTGTTGTAGACGGTTGGCCAGTATTTTGTTGAGAAGTTTTGCATCGATGTTCATCAAAGAAATGGGTCTATAGTTCTCTTTCTTTGATGAATTTCTGTCTGGTTTAGGGATGAGGGTTATACTGGCTTCATAAAATGAGTTTGGTAAGGAACCTTCATTTTCAATTTGGTTGAAGAGCTTGAGGAGTATTGGTGTGAGCTCTGCTTTGAAGACCTTATAGAATTCAGTTGTGAATCCATCTGGCCCTGGGCTTTTCTTAGGTGGAAGGTCTCTTAATGCCATTTCTATTTCAGTGCTTGAAATAGGCCGGTTTAGTTGAGATAGTTCTTCTTGGTTCAGTGTGGGTATGTTAATATTGGCTAGGAATTCATCTATTTCTTCTAGATTCTCAAATTTGTTGGCATAAAGGTTTGAGAAGTATTCCCTCATGATACTCTGGATCTTGGTAATTTCTGTCGTGATATTACCATTTTTGTCTGCGATTTTATTTCGGTATGCTCTCTTCTTTTTTTGTTCCCAGGGGCAGGGCCCAGCCAAGGGCGTGGGCTCCAAGGGCGGAGCCATGCCTTTCTGATTCTCAGAAGGGAGCCTGACTGCTGGAAGACCCTTCAGTTCCCTGCTGTGTTTCTGCGGCTTTGTCCAGGAGTCTGTGACTGTGGGGGGCCCCTTGGTGCCTTCTAGCTCAGGATTCCCAGCTGTAGGATGCCGGGCTCACGATTTGAGGGGGACAGATGCTGGCTCCTATTTTCCTTCACACCCTACCCACTGTTGTAAGGCAGGGTCTCAGTGCCCCCCACTCTCCAGACCCAGTGGCCTGGGAGAAGAACCTGTTGGGTGGGTGGGAGCTGGGACAGCTCTGCCTCCCTTGGTGGGGTGCTGGGTCTTAGCGTAGCCCGCCTGTGGACTTCAGTCAGAGGCCTGGGAGAGAAACCTTGTGGGCGGGTGGGGGCCAGGACACCTCCACCTCCCTTGGTGGGGTGCTTGGTCTTAGCGCCCCCGCCTGTCAGTCTCCAGTCAGTGGCCTGGGGGAGGGGGCTGTTGGGGGAAGGACAGGATTCTAAATTCCTTGGCCCCCTGCTCCTGCTAGTTTTTCTCGGGTGGGGTGGGGTGGAGGGGTCTGAGTTAAGTTCTATTGCTTGACACCAGCTCTGCTTTCCAGATTGGTTTGGGGACCTGTTGTGTTACTCATGCCTCTGCATTTGGCTGTGGGTGCTCCACGGTGGTGGGGAGTCTTTCACTCCCCTCGAGTCTCCTCTGCCACCTGTGTTCCGTGTCTGGGTTCCGCTGCTTGCTGTTCTGGTTCCGCGTCTGGGTTCCACTGCTTCTGCGGCTTGCTGGCTCAGTGCTATGCTGGTTTCTGCAGGTCAGGGCTGCCCTGCCCGGTGCCCTCCGCCATGGCTCGTGGGACTCCCTGGTTCTCTCTTTTTGTCAGAGAAAGCTAGGCAGAGTCCCTATTGTCTCGGCGCCATCTTCCACCTTCCTCCAAGACTTATCTTTTATCCTCCTCCTTCACTTATTACCAGTAACTTTTACCTGTATTCAGTTATTCTACTTTTACTCCATGATGATCCCTTCTATTTAACATATAAAACTATATGGTTTTTACAAATCCTAGCTTCATATTTCGACTTCCCCCAAATGGTCAGTATGCTGCCTTATACAGGAATGATCCTTGTTAATTATAAATCGAATGATATCCTCTGCATTATGGTTTCGCTGCTTCTTGGAATTCATAGAAAGCCCAGAAGCCGAGAGTTAGAAATTAGAATTATTTATTAAAAGAGGTTGCAAAGGAGATATCCTAGCCTCACAATCTCTTAATTGAGAGGGCCTGTGGGAAGAGCAAGTGAAAATGTGTCCCATGTGAACCTGTTAGGAACAACTCAAAGAATAAATTTAATCTTTTAGTGGGTAGACCAACACTGTAATTTTCTTGCTAAAGTTCAAACTCAAGAATAATCCTGATTTTCCTCATTGCCAATCTTCAAGTCTAACCAACACAGACAATAATCACAAAGATCAGTAATGTAAGAAGCCGGAGGGCTAACTCAGAGGACTTCTGCAGAGAGATGTGAACAGTTAGTTACATTCTCTGTTTAAACTGCTACTTTCTTAGAAAGCAGAAAGGAAAACTTAGTGAGAAGAAATTTCTTTAGAAGCCACTGGCCCTTTTCATTTAAGAAGCAAAAACCTATACAATTATGAAACTAGTACCAGTATAAAATGGTTGTTGTGAGGGTATATTCATACAAGTGAAATTCTGTGAAGTAGAACTTTTTAAGATAAAGGAAGAATAGTTTTCTTAATAGTTATTAAAAGCTGTTCTTTTTCCTTCTTTCACTGCCCAGATGCATTACCAGATATAACCTTTGCCATCTCCATGTGTATAGGCAGTTCAAAGGAAGAGATGTGGAAAAACTTTCTTAATCTCCAAATGATTTATCATGGGAAAATCAGCAATAAAAAAATACACAGAAACTCGGAGGTTGTTGGCCTCTCCTGAGCTCAGTTATAGCTAAGGTTGGGGAAGGAGAGGATCCAAGTTGCAGTGAGAGATAAATGGGGAGTTCTAAAGTTGGAATTTGCATGCAAGTTTATTCAGCTGACTCACTTATTTTAAAGAAAAGAGAAATTCAGAAAAACAGTATCTATCATTCTCAGTCTCTCTATCAATCATCTATCTATCTATCTATCTATCTATCTATCTATCATCTATCTCTGCCTCTTGGTTCCTTATTTTTATATTCATTTTATTTCACTTAAAAATTACATCCATGTGAATGTTTTGAGTGTTAGTGCTTCTATTTAAATTGGATTTACCTTTGGATTTGCTATGATTTTTGCAGGATGCCACGAATGTGATGGATGTCAGGTGTTCTGAAGAGATGAATCTCTTTTTCATGATTCCTGCCTCATTCCTATGTCTAAAATTTACAAAGATTCTCCACTGGAGCTGTGCCTGGCCTGTGCCATGCTGATCACCTTCTATTACCTCCCCCGTGACCCTAATGAAGCATCCAGACAGCTTTGAAAGCTGGGTGAGCAAACAAGGACAACAGAGCAAGGAGTCATGGAGACTTCTGTTCCAGACAGGAGACATTTATCTTGGGAAGATGTTTTAAATAATGTGACAAAACAACACTGTTATGAGGAGTAAATTCCAGGTAAAGATGGCACTTTTGAGAGCCAAGATCAAGGCAACCATGTCTGTGATTCAGACACTGGGGAGTGATGTTTCTGGAGGTGGAAACCATGACCTTTCTCCTTAAGACCTTAAAGCTCAGTAATAAAACCTGTAAAACCAAAACAGATCAATACCAGTGTTGTAGTGTGTCAGCCATTTATCCCCACACCACCTAGCATTTATACAATGGTAACACCTACTCATTTGATAGTGTTGAGTTGCTGGGAGATTTATACCTCAGCAGTGAGACATATTTCGGTATTCATTTTGGTTACCTGAAAGCTTGCTAAAACATACTTGTTAGAATTTGTAGCATAAGAGATCTGCGATGGATGTCCGGAATTTGCCTTCTCATCCCTCCCTGCCTTCTCCTTCCCTCCCTCCCTCCCTCCCTTCCTTCCTTCCTTCCTTCCTTCTTTCCCTTCCTTTTACTCATACTTTCTTTCTCCTTTCTTCTGTCCCTCCTTCCTCCCTCCCTCCTTTTCTCCTCTATTTCCATTCTTCCTTCTGTCCTATCATTTTATTAATACACAATTGATAGTAAAAATTAAGTCTCAGGTTATATTATTGTAATAATTTCACAGCTGCAAATCAATGTACTTTGAATAAGTTCACTCTCTTTATATAGTGCCTTCACCTTTTGCCTCCTTTTGCAAAGGTGGAGTTTTTTTTATATTTGTGGGGTTTATTTATAGTTGTGTGTACATATATGCATATATATTCAGCTCTATCTATCTATCTCTCTATCTATCTATCTCTCTATCTATCTACCTATCTGCTATTATATATTAGTAACTCATCCTTTCCCTCTCTCTTCCCTTTTTTGCGCCCCAAGCAGCCTGCCTTTGTACTTAAAAGTACTCCTTGCTGACTATATACCATATTTCTTCCACTGATTGGTTGTTGGGCTCTTAGGTAGTTAGTTATGGTGAATAGTGCTGTAATAAGCATGGGCAAAAAGTACTATTCTTCATTGTTGATTTACATTGCTTTGGGTATATGTTCAGTAGTGGTAAGGCAGGGTTCCATAGTGGTCGCATTAGTTTAATTCCACCCCCCCAACAGTGCTCTTTTTTCTCTGAATGATTGTTATCATTTGTTGTTGTTGTTGCTTTGACAGTTATCATTCTTATTGGGGTAAGATGGAATCTCATTGCTTTTATATCACTTCCTGGATAAGGATATGTTATTTATTTAGGCATTTATTAGTCATTTGGCTTCTTTTGAGAGGTGTCTATTCAATTCATTTACCTATTTATTAATTGAATTTTTGTTCTTTTACTGTTTAACTTTTTGAGTTCTTTAAATACTCTGGATATAAATCCTTTTGTTTGTTAAATCATTGGCAAAGATTTTATTTTATTCTGTGAGTTGTCTCTGGTAATTGTTTCCTCTGATATGCAGAAGGCTTTTGGATTGATGCAATCCTATTTGTCAAGTGTTGCTATTATTTCCTGGGCATATTTCTATTCAGAAAATAATCACCTATGCCAATACCTTTCAGCTTTCCTTAGGATTGCCTATAGTAGATTAATATATATGTGTATGTACATATACACATATATGTGCATATATTGATATCGTTGATTTATTTTGAATTTATATTTGTACTATGTCTCTTATAGAGCTTAGTTTCAGTCTTCTTCATGTTGATAGTATTTTCACCAAATGAATTCTGTCAATCCATGAGTAAGGACAATTCAAGCCTTTGTAGAGTTCATTGGATATGTCTTTAACTTACTTAAGCTTATTTCTAGGTATTTTTCGAGGCTATTGTGAGTTTTCTTGAATTCTTTCTCTTGAATTCTTAATTCATTATTTGCATATAGAAATGCTTCAGCTACTGCTACTTGATTGGGAGACAACTTATTCCAATTTCCCTTGAAACTAAGTCTGGAGGTCTTCAAAGTAAAGCTCTTTAGTTCAGAAGTTAGAGCTTCACTTTTTCTTTGGTTCAACACTGCTGTACAAAGTTTACACAACTTACTAGAGAATGTTGGTAAGGAATGCCAACTCAAGATTTCTATGGACTAGGTGAACAACTGAGCCTTTAAATAATTTGCTACATTGCCTGATCCTTTCAGGCAGGGATCCTAAAAATGGTATGTTTACTGGACAGCCTGCCAGTTTCTTCTCATGTTGATTTTCTTTCCTCCTGAGTAGCCAGGTGTCCCCTAAAGCAGTGGGATGGAGATTCAGACACATCCACAGTAATGAATTTTACAACATCATTTGCATGTTTAACCTTCCTCTGCTTCTCTTATTCTCAAACAGATGCAGATAAAGTCATTTATGTAGAAATTTCCATGATTTTTGTAACAGGCTGAGATTTGGATGAGATAAATAACTGATGGGACTATTTGAATCCTGCCCTCTAGGTCTCTTTTAATCAGGACATTTTGAGCAGCTCTATTATAAAAGTATTTCATCAGTGATTTTTTTATCATGGATTTATAATTCATTCAGGCTCAAAGACCACATTATGGCTTATCTTCCATGTTTACCCAGAAGTACTGAAGCTGTGCTTTATCATTTGTGGAAATAGTGAAAATTATTCACAGAATCAGGAGATGTAGCTTTCAATTGGCCTCCCACTGACAAATAGGTGAACTCTGCTGAGAACAGTCTTGCCTCTCCAGCGTGGACACCATCATCATTAAAAGGAGATAACACAGGGATTGTTAAGAATAGTACTAAATAGGAGGCCTGCAGAAAAACATGGAGTTGCTGGACATCCTGAGGGAAATAATAAAGCAGTACTATGGCCACGGTGGCCTCTTCGGGAACCTATGGGCTTTGTTCAGGACAAATGGTTTCAAGACTGGTACATGAGTGGGGGAAGACAAATATGGAAACCAATACTATGAGAATAACAGTTGTTCAATTGTCATCAATGGGTTACGTATATTACTGAAATGAGTAGCAAAAACACTTCATGAATGTGGATGCAAGCACAGTGCCTCCCTCCAGAATGGCATTGTTGGCATTGATTGCTGATAAATTCATTTGGGCAAACCACCAGCTCAACGTGAGTGACACCCCAGAGAAGCAAGATCCCTACTCCATCACTAAAAAGAAGATCCATGAATGGGTTCCCTCTTCCACATTTCACAAATAAAGACAATGAAAGCAATCCTCAGCGTGTAAAATACAGGCCTTTCATGTCGTATACTTTTATTGCTTACCATTAAAATTGTTTGACCAAAAAAAAAAAGAATAGTGCTAAATACACGTTTGCAAGATTAAACTACCATACAATTATCAATCATCCTGGACTATTCTAATCAGTGTTAAGACAATCCAATGATGTGAGTACTCTCTTTCCAATAGATGTTTTCAGATTTAGAGACATTTGGTCTTAAATCCAAGCTACTCTTTTTATGAGCCATTTAATCCGAGTCTTACTTTTTTTATATATTCACTTTTTAGGACCTGGTGATGATTCTCACGAACATATAAAGGGCCAAAAAAGTCTCTGTTATCAATCAATACCATTTTATTATCATTTTAGTTTTTGACCCATGCCAACTCGGAGAACTCTTGGTATGTTGTAGAACAAGTTTTGGTCTGAGGCAAGTGCTGTCACAGACAGAGAGGACTCATTATGGAACTTGTCTTTGGCGCAAAGAATATACTTGTGAGGGAGAGGACAATCCAGCATTTTTCCTGGGAAGCCTTCCTTTGGCAAGTACTCCTGCATCAGCCTTTGTCTTTCATAACTCACTTTGTAATGTACAATGAATTGTTTGATAACTCAAACAATCATGGTCTGCAACCCAAGTCCTGCCTTCTGAGTCTCGTCTCTTATAATGTAGATAACGTGGTGTGCGACCATCACCATAAACACATGTCTTAACCTTTGTGGTACTAACCATCCAGATACATTTTGAATTCTTCCAGGTGTGGGCTCTGCCTTTTCTAATGTGTAGAGTTAAAGTATAGCTAGAATCCAAGTGGAATTTGATACAGGGCAGATATTTCGGGATGGTCTTAATTGTCTAATCAAAGCATATGTGGTTTCTACAGTGAGGTTCTACCAATTTTACACCACAGTGAGCTGCTATACTTTTTTGAAGGGACACGCCAATTGCTTTATTGATCACTTCTAAAACATTTAATGAATGCCCGTATTGTGGGAGAGCAAAAGGTACTAAACTTTTTATTTATTTATTTATTTATTTATTTATTTATTTATTTATTTATTCGTTTTGACAGTTCTAGGGGTTGAACTCAGGGCATGGGCTCTCTTCCTGAGCCTCTCTGTGCCAAAGGCCAGAGCTGTACTACTTGAGCTACAGTACCACTTGAATTCATATTTAAAATTTTGTTTCAATATTTTTGTCTTAAAAGAAACCAGCCTCAGAAATTCCATACCATATTACTTCATTTTCCTAGGTTAAAAAAATCAAAACAACAGAATATTCACATCCTTATCCTGGGATGTGTAGTGGTTAGAAGACTATGGGAGGAAGTTTCCTGGATAATGAGAACTCAGAACCTTGAATGCTTGTTCTACATTTTCCATGCAGAACTGGCTCTCCACCGCTTGGACCATGTCTCTATTTCTAGCTTTCTGTTGGATAATTTGGGAGAAGAGTCTCCAGGATTTGTCTCTCCTGGATTATTTTGAACTTTAAAGATCAGGTTAAAGAGTGTATCTTCTTCTTGAATACCTGCAATTTTAGGCATGAGCCATCAGTACCTGGATAAAATTTGCTTCCTCCCCTGCCACCTGGCTGGAGAGAACTGGAGAGAACTTCAGTAATATCCATCCAACAAATTACTTAGTATTATTTTTTGTTTCTTTATATATCTGTTCACAAAGAAAAAAACTTGTTTGCATTATCTTATTTATTCTTGTAGAATGAGAGTAAAAGAAGCACTGCTTTGGGCTCAAAATGGGTCTATGTTTCTGTAATCTCTGAGAGTTCTTCCCTTGCAACCTTAGAAATGAAAGAACCTGCACATGTGGAGTTGTTTCGAGAGTATAGAAGCAAGGCTTCTGGAGAAATGAAATGTAGCCCACTACTTAAGGTGGACAAAGAAGAATGCATCTCATCTATCCATACAGAATGCCATACACAGTAGCAGTGGACTCTCATCTACATGCATTGTGAGCCTAGGTTTCAAGACAACCAGCTAGATCATCTGGCTCAGATATGCAAAGGCACAGCCTCCCCCAGGCTCACACATCTGGAGAAGGTTAACAAAACATCTGTAAGTATATTCATATAAGTATATACAAACCAACACCTGACATTTCAAAACAAATCTTTTAAATTTAAATTTGTATTGTTCTTACAAAGGGGATGTACAGAGAAGTTACAGTTCCTAAGTCAGGCAATGAGGACATTTCTTTTTGGACAGTGTCACCCCTTCCCTCATCTTCTAGTTTTTCAACCCTCTCGCCACCCACTTGTTGTATAGTTCATTTCAACGTAGTGTCTAGTGAGTATCGCTCCTGCATTTGTTCACTGTTTTCTGGTGAACATTACGTGTCTTCTTTTCTTTTCTGAATGTGTTTGTGTAAAGGTCCAGTCACACTCTTTTATTGACTGCCAAAGCTGCCCATGAAGATAGCAATACTAAATGTCGAGGGTTATGTGTTGTTGTGTATTCTTCAACAATGCAGTGGAATCACCTGTGTTGCTTGATAAAAATGGGAATTCTTGGGTTTGGCCTCACACATAACAAAGATCTGGTGGGCAGGTCTACAGGATGCTACATTTTAAATAAACTTTAAGCATGCTTCTCATGCACACTAAATGATGAAAAGCTGAGCTGCACAGGCCACTGGCAAACATGTGGCATATTTCAGTGAATTATCTGAGGAAGAAGTTGGGTAGGGCACTTTTACCAGATTGAGACAATGGCACCACAAGGTAGAGAAGAGTTCCTCTGACGTGATGTGGGAAGGGTGCAAAACTTCCCAAGAAAGGCATAGTGCAGAGAGCATGGCCTCTTAAAGTTCACTGTGCCTTGCACCTGTGTCATGCATTGGCAGAATTCTGACTTTTGCCTTTCCTTTGAATCACAAAATTGCCCTTTCTCCTGTGCATTCTGTTTGCCACAGCAGGCTATTTCCAAAAGAACATTGTTCCCTTTTTTGTGGATTGTTTTTCTTTCTTCCCAAAAGACATTTGAAAGAATCCTCCCCTCTGGGTTTTGCTCAGTTGACTTTATTACAAGGACACAACACTAAAAAGTGTATCTAGGAATGTTCTAGTTAAAGGAAGGAAAGTAAATCGTTGTTGGAAAAGTAGCTAGAAATAATCATGGGAGCTTTAAAAATTTTTGCTGGTAAGCATTAGTATTTCTTAGGAAGGATTTGTAAGGATCAATCTAAGGCAAATAGTTGACTTCCATTCTGAGAAATCAGTTGGGGAATCAGAATCAGAGGCATTATACACTTGTGAACATTGTCTCATGATTCAAACTATTTTCATGTTAATCTTGTGATTTGAGAAGCTTGGTTCAATTTGTTCTTTGGTGGATGAAATAAGGAAGAGATCTGTATAAACTATAGATATAGCTGTCTGGGTATCTCAGACACAGAGAGAGGAAGATGTTTTTGGTCTCTGATGGTGAGGTTCTAGAAAAGCTACTAAACATCCCACATGTACCCAACAAACAATGAATTTCAAATGTTCAAGGTTGGACTGGAAAACCACACAGTATTGTCAAGATGAATGCAATTTTCCAAGTCGTGATGGCTCAGAAAGCCATTTCAGCTATCTTTGGAACACAGAGTACTAAAGAAGTATGCTGGAGGAAGTACCAAGCTAACAGCAAGGTGAAATGACTTCACATGTTGGGAGGAAGGGAGAGCCTACCATTCCTATTTTTGTTTCTATTGTCTATAAAAAGAGAACATTTTCCCATTAGTGGAAAAGAAGAAAACTACAAATTCAATAAGATGGTATTTCATCTAAAATATACGAAGTCAGAATTAAAAAAATCCAATATTATAAAAAAACAATCCAGTGCCTTGGAATAAAAGGAATAGTACCTCAAAAATACTATTAGAAGTGTTATAGTTATATATGTAATCAATGAGTATATTTCATCTTGACAATAAAAGTAAATTAAAAAAAGAAAAATGCTACTAGGATTGAGAAATGTGTTTTTCAAGTCTGTTATTGTTAGTAGCCTCTGAAGACTCAAAGAAGTTCCAGAAAAATCGAGATAGTAAAAAAAATTTCCTTAACTGTCATTGAGACTCTTTCTCTCTCTCTCTCTCTCTCTCTCTCTATATATATATATATATATATGTATATATATATAAAACCAGTATACATACATAAACATAAAATGGTTAAACTGGATCTTTAAAGCCTTAAAAATTCCTACAATAGTTTATCAAGTTGCTATATGCTTTTAGAAAAAGCTAGACCCATAGTTATTTGTTTGTATTCCTGAAGAGGAAAACATCTGAGGCTGACCTCTCTTCATAGACGACGCCTTCATGATGTTTGTAGATCAAAGGAGTTCTGCAGTTTAAGCTTTTCTTGAAGGCTACAATGCACTCCCCTGTAAGATTTATAACCATTTGTGTGGATCACTGTTCAGTTGGATGGAGTTCCAGTGGTTTCAATCTTTAGTCTTACTAGACATTTTCTTTATTTTTAATATATTTTTATTTTCTTTAGGTAGTTGTACTGCCATTCAGCAGAGAAGTTTATGAATACAGCCCCATGACCAATATGATATTTTTAACATTCTCACCCACCTCTCTCACCTGACCCCTTCCCTCACTTTTCTTCATTTGTAGGATAGTATTATTTTTGCCATTTAAAAAACTAATAGCCCACAACCTGGAAAGTACTAGATAACTGTGAAGAGATGTAAATTAAGTGATAAAACTGTACTCTACTTTTTAGAAAAATAGTAAAAATCAATTAGACCATACTACAGAGCATTTCATTGATCTTTTTTTTTTTTTTTTTTTTTTTTTTTTGGTCATGGGACTTGGACTCTGGGCCTAGGTGCTGTCCCTGAGCTCTTCAGCTCAAGACTACTGCCCTCTCTATTCCCACTTCCCGTTTTCTTGTGATTAATTGGAGATAAGAACCACAGGTTCTTTAGTGCCAGAGCTTTGAACTGCCATCCTCAGATCTCTGCCTCCTGAGTAGCTAGAATTAGAGGTGTGAGCCACGGGGGCTAGGGCTTCATGTATGTTAGTCAAGCACTCTACCACTAGGCTACGCTACTGGCCCCTTAAGGGGAAATCTTAAACGGAGCTTCTATCAAGATGAGGATGATGTTCTTAAGGTACTATGTTATTTCTCATCTCTTTTGCTGTCCCTTGGTTATCTCATATTGTTACAGTATCTCACTTTGTTACCTGATATATGGGATATATTTGTATTTGGTTATTTGAAATTGGATAGGAAATGGGGGAAAACAAGATGAGGGGTGGGGGTGGGGGGGAAGGAAATGGGGACCAAGACATATGAAAGGGTATCAATGTATGGGAATTAATACACCATCTATCTGGAAAATACCATGTAACCCTTCTATTAATTATAATAAAAAATATATGAAAAACAAGATGAGGATGATGGCAGGCTGGCTTATAAATCATGTTGGAGAAGAACTATTTTCAAGGACCTGGCAAAGGAAATGGTGAATTGAAGACCCAAAGATGAGCTTCCTACAGATTTCAGAAATCTATGACGTAGCTATTAAGGTAGGCTCTTCCATACCAAGGATTCAGAAGGGTGGAGGTTATAAGGTTTCCATTCCGTGGAAAAATTACTGTCTAACCCTGAAAGGACATGACAAATGACCTTGGCTGTTTCACAACATTGACATGCCCTGAAGAATAGGCAGCAAGAAAAGATTCATTTATTGATGGAAGTACGATTAGATCACACAGTCGTACATCTGTTCCTTACCTGAACCACCTTCTGTCTTCTGAAAATACTCATCTCAGAGTTGTAAACTGATAGTGGTGGGGCAATTCCTGAAAATATTGATTATTTAAAAAACAAAACAAAACAAGAGTAGATGACTCAAGCAGACAGTTAAACTGACAGTACAACAGCCCCCAAAATCTTTCATAGCACCCAGCTGCAGGCTCTCATATGAGGCGAGGACCCAGAGTCAGCCCCAGATGCAGCACAGTGGCCTTGTATTTCCTCTATGTCATTATGTATTGTTCAGTGACTATTAAATTTGGGCACCTGGATGAGTGGTTAATACAGATGATATCATTTAGTTCTCACCTAGAAATGATGAAGTCTTTATTTTATATCACTTTTATTCTATTCTGAAGTTGGGACTTAGAGCCTCATATCTGTTAGACTGGTGCATGACCACTTGAGTCACATCTCCAGTCCTGGTATTGGCTGGTTATTTTGTTATTCTTATGAACTTTTCTGCTTTGATTGGCCTCAAGCCACAATCCTCCAGCTGTCAGCCTCCTGAGTAGTTAGGGCTATAGTTATGAAGCATTGGTGCCTAGCACACTCCACTGGGTTATTTTTAAAAATTAGACACCTCCTAATTACTCAGGAGGCTCAGATCTGAGGATCTTTTCTGCCGGATCTGGTTCAAAGCCAGTCTCGGCAGACGAGTCAGTGAGACTCTTATCTCCAATTAATCACCAAGGAAGGAAGGAGGAAAGGAAAGAAGGGAGAAGGGAGAGAAGGAGGGGAGGAAGGAAGGAAAAGCAAAGCAAAGCAAAGCTGGATCTAGAGCTGTGAGCTGTGTCTCGAGTGGTAGAACACAAGCCTTAAGCTATAAAAAGTCAGGGACAGTGCCCAGGCCCTGAGTGCCCAGCCGAGGCTGGGTTAATTAATTAATCAACGAAGGCCTAAAATCCCTCAAATGATGTGCTAGGAAAGTGACAAATGTGATAGCCAGTTCCAGTTTTTCCTTCTCTTTGCACCTATGCCAGGTTTGTGAGGCTCTTCATTTTCTCATCTTCATCATCAGTGATGCATGAATTTCTATCACTACTGAGACAGGATGCCTTCATTTATTAAACTGTCTAAATCTTCCTGGATCTTGATTTGTTTTTTCCTAATCAATACTAACACTATTTGTGTGGTCTATTGAGAGAGTACTGTTTTTCTCTGCTGAACTTTCTGGAATAGATTAGAAGCTGTTTCAAAAAGGAGCCCCAGGAGGCTTGACCACCAAACCTCAGAAGTTTTCTAGATTGCATAGGACAATCTATAAGGGGCCATATGTGATTAAAAATGCAGCAAGGAATGTAAGAGAAAAGCCCCTTGGCCAACCACCACATAGGATGCATGTGAATAATATTTCTGAAAACCCCTCACAAATGGAGTACTGTGTGCTTGGCTGTGTATCTTTTGTCTGTGCTGTAAACTACTGATAATCTATGCCACGGAACATTTGCTAAGAGAATCATGTTCCATAGCCATAACAATTCCCTGTCTGTCTGTCTGTCTGTCTGTCTGTCTGTCTGTCTGTCTGTCTGTCTGTCTCTTTGTCATTCTCTGCACTTGACTTGATTTTGCTTTTTCAAAAAGCACCTGAGCTGGGATTCTCATTTCCCCATAGTTGCTGTAGCACTGGCTATTCTGCAAACATTGATAATCCTCACGTTTTGGAAGAAAGGAATGGATGCAAAAGGAAATTCACCCACGGCTCCTATCACTCCTATACCAGTCTCCCCAAATGTGACTATTTTTCATACAGCAGTTGACCTTTGAAACACAAATCATACAAACCTAATGGCTCCTTCATTATAAGCATGGATTGAACAATATATATTTCTTTAAAGCCTCTTTAACAAAACGTAAATTTAAATAAAACCCAAAGGCAGGCTGTTCGGGCGGGTCTGACCTTTCTGTAAATATGATGAATTGTGTTCCAGGATAAACACTGAAGCCTGATTCGTTCTGCCCTGTGCGATGGCAGGTCTCCAGGCAGAGGTAGATTGGTTTTACGGAGCTGTTTCGAAAGGAAGCAGAAAGGTGAGGGCCAACTGTCAAGCTGGGGCAGCCTCGCTGGGGCTTTTTAATAAGCCATTATTAGGCTGGAGAATTCTTCTCAGGTTTTCAGCTCTGCTCACATTTAACCCGTCTCAGATCTCAGGCCTTGTTCACAGCTGTTTCTCACAGAAGATCTTGGAGCACTAGCTAAAGACAGAGCGAGGCTTGAATTTCATCCAAGCATTGGATTTACATTAAATTAAACATGGAACAAAAGTGGAAAGGGAAGGATGTGCTTTATATTGGATGGAGATTGGGAAAGCTGTTTGGTTTTCATGTTCTTCAAGAAACCCTTTTTCTTTCCATTCACTGAACAGACATCTGATGAGTTCTGAGTTGGGGAGAATAGCCTATCCCAGAGGCTTGAGATGAAGGGCTTAATGTCGCTTGAAGATACGAACAGCTTCCTCCTTTCTCTGTTCTCTTGTCACCAGCTTACAGTAGTACTACTGCTATTACTACTACTACTACTACTACTAATAATAAATAACAATTTATATATTTTCTCCATCAGGACTAAATAGAGTTGAATGTGGTGGTTCCTGCCTGTAACTCCATCTATTTACCAGAGAGAGGCAGGACTGTGAGTTTGAGGCAAGGCTGGGGGAAGGCCTTGAATGGCAGAGTACTTGCCTAGCCTGGGCAACATCCTGAACTCAAACCCCAGAACCACAAAGAGGAGAAGAAGAACAAAATAATCAGTATTTTAAGCTTCCCAGACAGCTAGGAAAGTGTGTGGGGAGGGTGCTACAAACAGATGGAAAAATGAAATAACATTAAACAAAAATCAAATAACATTGTGCAGTAAACAGCCAGGTCAGTGGGTAGCAGGCTTCAGAAGCCAGAAGGGCACTGGCCCTGTGTGAAAAAATTCTCAGGCTGATGGTATACAGGAAGTGATATTCACAGCAAAGAAGTTAAAACTTTTTTTTTTTCCTGATCTGATGCAGGGTTTTTGAGCTTGTCACTTTTCCTCTAATTTTTAATGATTATTTTATTCTTTGTCATTATCCCTGGCCCATTTACTTTCTTTAAGCCAATGTTTCTGGCTTATAAAATTCTACGGAACCTACTGTCAGAATGTCTTGAGTGAGTTCTGATGGGTGATATAAACAAGCAGTTGCTGGATGAATTCAATTGTTTCTGATTTCTGACTGGATAGCAATGTATCCTACTATTATTAAAATGTGCATGTAAGTCCTTGGATATTGCTTCTCTGTGAAGTTAGGTTTTATGTTGTCTATATTTTATTCATTGCAGGATATTTTACAAGTAAATACTCATGTTTACTTTATGGTATATCTGTAAACAAAATAGAATCTTCTTTCTCAAATGTCCTCAAACATGTTCTCTGTTTTATTGAATAGTTTTTTTTTGTGAGCTATGCTTCTAAAAAGGACCACTGATTTAATTTTCCATTTTAGGCTATACAAATATCTGGCATTCTAGAGAGGAATGTCTCCAGTAACTCTCTCTGTAAAATCTGTTACCTGAGTTGCTCAGTTGCTGAGTTGCTTATTCAGGAGGAGCACAAAAGTTTATTTGTGAGGTTTAGTGCAGAATCTGAGAAAGAAGGGAGAAGGGAGTGCAGAAAGACGTGCAGGTATGAGGAGATCTGCATCACCATCATTCACAAAGAGACATTCTAAATGCTTAGCTAGTGCATGTGCAGAAGCTAAAGGTCACACCCAGATAGTCTATTTGAAGAAACTGTGGCTCAGAAAAGTCCATAAGGGGAATAAAAGAGGGCAAGTTGACCTGCTCAGTTGTTTTATGTCCTGGTTCTCTCTGACTTGAATTCATCTCATGGACATTTTACTAACTCACACTTCTGGTTTGGGTCATATACCAATGTTGGTGGCTTTGTGGGATGCCAGACTTTCTCACCTGCAATGTGAGATTTTATATAAGCCCACAGGAGGCAAGATGACCAGAAAGTTCAGTTTGTGGCCTCATGAATCAAAAACACACTGCGGACCCAATGTGGGATTAGTCTCTCAGAGTGACTGGTAGACTCTGATGCAGTCCAACCTTGAAGGTGGGATGCCAGTGAAACCCACGGCTGACGTAGATCTTTTTTTTGTGTGCCAGCCAGTTAGCATTCCAGGGAAGATGCTTCTAGATAGGGGTGTGGCTGAATAAGTGGAAGGGGAGAATTCCTCATAAAGTAATTAATAATAATATGATACAGATATGAAAATCTGTGAGGCAGGATTCTGTGGGGAAGCCAGTGGCCTTACACTTATTCCTTATATCCTATGATTAGCACCCATGATTGCTTATCTGTTCATCTTTCCCCTCACCTTCATCTCTGTCCTAAGAAACACCCACTGCTTAGTTCAGTCTTGTGTCTTCTCCATTGCTGTCCCAACTCCAGCTCTAGGGACTGGTTTTGATGTCCTGTGTCTCTTGCTGGGAACTGCTTGTGAGAGCTGGCATGTGATTTAATTATACTCAGTGGACAAAAGTATGCTGACAATTTCTGAGAAAGTTGCCTTGATCATTACAAAGAGATATAGGCAGATATGCTATCCGTCTAGAATGTGGTATCTATATTAGCTAAGGTTATCCTGGATCTTGAGCCAGATTGAGGGATCAGGGGGATAAGGAAACAGTGTATTTGATAGAATCTTGAGAACTGGGAATGTAGCCCAGTAGTAGAGTGTCTGCCTAGTATGTACTGAGGCCTTAAATTCAATCTCTACTACTAAAAGTAACACAATAAAAAAATAACTTTAGTCTTTGATAAGATTTAGTCCCTGTGTCAACTAAACCAGCACTCACTTTACCTCTGGATTTTCATGTGATATGAGATAGTGCTTTTATTATTTTGGAATTCTTGGGCTTGTTCTTGGTACCTGCAACCAAAAATATTCTGAAAAAGAATAAAATACTCAGCCATAATAAATCATTTTGAGGAACAAGGACAATGTCCTTTATTCAAAAGATACATGTATGTAGGCTATGACAAACACAGTAGGTAATTACTTCTTATAGGGTAACTCATCACCAAAGGGAGAGAAGAGAGGGAAGAAACCAGAAATAATATCAGCTACATACATCAGAAACAGTCAATTACAGGGTGTTGCTTTGTGTGTGTGTGTGTGTGTGTGTGTGTGTGTGTGTGTGTGTGTGTGTGTGTGTAGCGGGGTGTCATAGGCCTTGAAATCAGAGCCTGGACTCTGTCTCAAAGTTTTTTGCTCCAGTCTAGTGTTCTAGCACTTGAGCCACAGCTTCATTTCTGGCTTTTTTGCGTGTTTAATTGAAAATAAGAGTCCCGTGGATTTTCCTGCCTGGATTGGCTTTGAATTGTGATCCTCAGCTACCTAAGTAGCTAGGATCACGTACTTGAACCACTGTCACCTGGCTCCCTGCTTTGCTTTCAGCTGGATCCTTCCTTGATAGCATTTTTTCCCTTTTCTGTAAAAGATAGATATAATGGTAAATGCCTTATAGGATTGTTGCAAAATTCATTGAAGTATTTTATATAAAGCCTTTATAACAATGCAACCAATACTTCTTGTTTTTCCTGCACCATTCTTGTTAACAATCTTCAGCTTAATGAGAACTTTTCTACCATCTTGACTTTCTAACAGACCATACATAAGGATAGTACGGACAAGATGCTACCTTTATCTGGCATGGACTATACTTAATAACCAATAAAACACTTTTCAAACAGGAGAACCTATGTTTCGATTATCATTTTATTGAACTACATACAATAAGTGCAGATGCTCAGCTTTTTTCCATATTATGTAAATTTTTCCACAAATGCAAATTAATATCCAAACTATGGGTATTAACACTGGGGGTTATTCTACTAACAGAATTAGCCTCATTTCTATAAGCAAAGAACTTTCATAAATGCTAATGCAATAACAATTACTTCTTCTTTTTCCTAACAAAATATAATTTTAAGGTTGGCCACAAGCTGTGCCAACGGCATAAATAACTTGCATGAAACATTCTTGGTACATGTTACACTGAGCTGTTAAAATATTTGAGATGGTGTTGGCTTAACGAGTCTAGTCTATTTTATATTGGGTATTACTTTATGATAAAGCTTCATGGATAGATTCCCTAGCCTGGACATTATCTAGTTTGACTAACTTTTTAAAAAAGTAATATAATTTTGTTGTTATTATTAAGATGTTGTATAGAGAGGTTACCATTTCAATATACACTCAGGTAATGAGTGCATTTCTCTTTTGGACAATGTCATTCTTTTCTTCACCCTCTTGCCTATTTTTCAGTGATCTCTGAGAATCCTCCATTAATTGCCATTTTCTCTGGCATTCACTACTCCAGTGGAATAGCCTCATTTACCTAGCTTACTCAGACACCCCTACAGGCTCTGCTTCTTTTAGACTTCAATGACATGGCCGGTCATAGAAAGAAGAGGTCATGGGTCAAATGACAGTGATTATAGATGCTAAAAATTTACCTACCAAATCCATCCAAGAGTAATCTTTATCATTTTCTTCTTATTGAAAGAATAATACTTTGACATTGCAGGAGAAGAAAAAAGAAAAGCAGTGGAACTCACCACTTTAAACATAAGATTGTGCAGCTGTCCAACTTTGTCTCTCCTTTTTTTGCATATACACTTGCACAGAGTTTTAGGTAGGAATGGTAAGATTGTGTCAAAATAGATATTTGTAATCTTCTTTGTTCCCTCTTCACTTGCAGATCTTTTCCAACATGTGTACTTTGGAAGGTTGCCGGATACTTTGCTATCTGTATTCATTGTAACTCATCAAATCTATTTCTTATTTTTCTTTGATGGAGATTCATATTGTTTTCTCCATCACCAGCAACATTTAAATGAAAAGAGTGGTGCACATATGGCTCACTACCCCAGGATCATTTCTCTGGAAACTGTAGGTGAATCAATTGAAAGCTGATTAGAAAAAAAATAGAAGTGCTGAACAAGTTGGGCAGTTGCAAAATGAATATATCAAAACCAATAGCTTTCCCAATTTACCAATGAGATTGGCTGAGAAATACTAATGGGCATTCTCTTCCCCCATACCAACAGCATAAACTATCCAGGATCAAACCAAATGGCTTCCAAGACCTATATTGCTATGATTTATATATATATTTGAGATTTCCTCCTATATATACATGTATTGCAATAACCTGAAGTGGCAATGTTGAGAATTGGAGATACATCCAAAAGGTGGGAGGGATTATGGAAGGGATTATGCCTTTAAGAGGAATTAGTGTTTGGTTATGGGCATGCATTTGTGTTCTTGGGAACAACAGTGAGTGTGGGTTGTTATAAAGCTTGGCCACCCCAGGCTTGCAGCCCCCATCTGCATATGGCTTGTTCCCTTTCCACTCCTCCACATGTGTGATACAGTGTGGGGGAGGACACATCAGAGATCAAATAGAGGAGACAGCCTGATCTTGAACCACCTTTGGTATCCAAAACACAGTAAACTAAATAGACCTCTTTTTCTTTACAAGGCAGCAGCATGGGGTATTTTGTTAGAGTAACACAGAATGGATTAAGACATTTGCAAATAGGATTATAACGTTGTATAGAAAAAACGAATGGGAGGGAAAGAAATACCTGCTCATGAATTAGAAAGCTGGGTATTGTAAAGATATAAATTCTCCTTGCTTAATCCATTCTGTCAGCTTTGTTCCTATGGAAGTTCCAATTAGGCTTCTCTGGAGGAGGGTGCTGAGGGGCTGAACATAATGTTTCCACAACACACCTGTAGAGAGAGCTGAACACATGCTGAGAGCAGAGATGCTCCCATTCCTCTGCCAAATTTCTAGAAATGACACATTGCGTTTGAAAATCAATCTATTACAATGCTGGAAAACCATAGGGGGTGCTGCAGATGGACATGTATTACCAAAGTCCTTGAAAAAAATTCATCTAGACTGGGATGGAACGGGAAATCCACAGCCTAAAATGTTAACAGGGTATCTTTTCTGCATGAAATATGAGCTGTCAGGAGAGGCAGACGGAGGAAGAGGAAGTGAAGACTATGAAATGACTCCAGAGTGACTTGTGAGATGCTGCAGAAGAAAGTAAAGGATCAGGAGGCTGGGAGACAGTCCTTTCCTCAAATATTGCCAACAGTGGAGGGAAGACACATCGACCACTTCCTCTCCCCACTTTCCAGGCAAGGGTGGAACCAGTTGGGCAGAGAAAGACAAGAGAGTATCTGAGGAAGCTGGTATACTCTGGAGGGAGAAAGCATAGAGTAGTAAGACAAAATTGATTCCTGTCTTTCCAGACAGCACATGTTCCTCTCCCTATTAAGGATGTAACTAACATAGTAGTCTCAAACAGATTATTTGAAGAAACTGAAAGTTCAAATTATCCACATCTCCAAGAACCACTAAATGTTTTGTAAGAGCCAACATTTTGAGAGTCTGCTATCAGAATCAACAAGTAGAAGTCTGAACTCCAAGGATCAGAATTAATAAAGCAAACACAAGAAGAAAGCAAGTTAATTTTAGAATTTTCTCATAAGAGTCAATTAAAGTCTACCTTTTTAAAAGTCTTATATGGTATTCCATCTATCAACCAGTGGGGAAAGTATAGGCAGGCAACTCTACAAATCACAGTATTCATAAGAAAGGAAGCAAGTCAACTAATCTGGAAGAATTTATAACCCGTAGGATTTACTTTTCTCATTATCCCAAAAGCAAGGTTGTGCAAAGATCTACTTTGATAATGGTTTTATATCAGTTCCTTGTCCTAGATGCCCAGATGAATGAAACCCCAAATTATACTCTAGATAGGCTCATGCCCTAGAATATGGCTGCCCTACTTACAGCTGTGAAAACATTGATGTCTAGGAAACATGACACCTGCTTTTTAAAAATCAAATTAGGATTTCTCAGAGTTCTTTACTTCGAATAATCATAATCCCATTAAGAATAAAAAGGCATTTCAAATGCTTCCTGAAGCCATTTGGTGAGATCATTGTCTTTGGTGGATATCAAGTAAGAAATCAACAAAACTAATGATGGCCTCATACTACCTTTGTCATAGACTGATTGGTGTGTTCTGTTCTTTCTTAAGAAGTATATTTAGCTGGTTGATTTTTTTTAGAGGTTGCAATATCTTATCACACTTCTCTGCAGACATCAGTCATACACATATGTTCCAAGGGGCTTGAACATGAATCATCTTTGCACATTGTATATAGTTCTAGAAAATTGAGAAAGAATACTTAAATGTCCTTCATCATGATAATGTTTGTGGAAAAGCCACATTCCGGGCTATAAGTTCCCATGGATGTGCATTTCAGCCTCATTCTTGTCTTCTGTTTTGTGTTCCCAGTGTGGTTTTTTAAAATTACTTTTTCTTTAACTTTCATTTCTTGTATTTTACTGTCTTGTCACATGCTGTTTTAAATTTTTTCTGCAACAAACACCATCCAGACAAAGCAAAATGGGTAGTGCCTAAATGAAAACCACTGGAACACATTCTTACTGTTCTTAATGAGTATTGACACTTCCAAAATATTTATCTTGAGAGACCAGGCCAACTTTGCCCCAATTGATTTTGTTACCAAGTGAAAAAAATCTTGAAATCTCTTTTTAAAATTTCCTCCTTAGTACTCAGCATATGATTTGAGTAATTTTTGTTTCTGGCAAAAGCTCAGGGTTTTCTGGTGAAGCCTTATCAGGATGGATCATCCAGTTCCTTTTTATTTTAAGTTTTCAAATACTTAATACACCATAAAGTGATCAGGTAAAAATTTTTTTGTAAATATAGTTAATCCACTGGCACTGGGAGTGTTTTCCCAGCAAGAATTGGGAAAGAGTTTCAAATTAGGTTTGTTTAACAGGAGCACATACTACTATTGGCAATATTAGGGCAGATCCTGTTCTATTGAAGAAATCTGCTAATATGTATGTATTTGTTCTCATGAATTACTTCAAAAGAACTACCACTGCCAGCTACCATTATTAAGCTGAAGGACAAAAGAAGGTTCTTTAAAATGTTAGTTATGACAATTAACAACCACAAGGAAAGTGTGTATGAGACCCCCATCACTTTTAGGAACGAGGCAAATTTTGGGGCTCTGAGGTTTTTGTCTAGTTATGCTCTGCCTTCACGTTACAGAAGAGTCATAGGTTATCTTTACAAAAGCAGGAAGCGTGGAGATTAATACTGCTGATAACAGGACTATTACATAGTTGTTTATGGGTGGAAAATAGGAAACCCCTTCATCTTCATGAAAAAGTACTTTTAAAAGTCTAGTGATCCCTGCTGCTTGGCAGGGATGTTTTTCTGGCTCTTTTTAATATCTTTACTTTAGACTTGGAAAAGCTTAGAATTTAGCCATTGAAAGGAGCCTTAGATATCATCTGAGCTGTTGGATTCCAGGTGACTCCAGAATTATGGGGCAGAGAACAAGATCTGTGCTTCAAGGGCTCTAGGCTCAGTGTGGAGTTTGTGGGCTTGTGATGAGGGATGCTTCAAAAACTGAAAAACATACCATTAATATTAAAATGTATATTCCAAGGGAAGAAATATCCATCCTCTCCATAGACAAGCTTAGGGGGCCTGAGGAGAACACCTGAAACTGCCATGTCTACGTCGACAGGTGAGAATGCACACTATTAAACATGGGACGTTCATTTAGGGCCATGTAACAACCGTGTAAAAAGAGGGGCAGGCATTACAGTAAGATAGCCTCCCTCTTTTTTATTTTTGCTGTTGTAAATAGAGAAGCCATATTCAGAGAGATGGCTGAGCTGCACACAGACTTTCTTCTGACCAGGTTGATGAGTTACCAAGAGAAACAAGCGCTCCTCAGCTATGCAGATTGGATTGAACAGTATTAAGAAATGTCTTTTTCTTTCTTTGATGGGCAATACTGGAGTTGGAACTCACAACTGCTAGACAGGTGCTCTTTTTTTGCTTTAGGTATTTTTCAAGCAAAATATTACATTTTTATCTGTGGCCAGTCCCAGTCTACAATGCTCATTCAGACTTCGATTTAGCTGTGGTCACAGGAAAGAACTACCAGGCCTGTTGTTTGAGTTGAGGTCTTGGGAACTTGTTGCCAGGACTGGCTTCCACCAGGAATCCTGCTTGTTTTTAACTCACAAGTAGCTAGGATCAGAGATATGAGCCACGATTCTTGCTGCAACATTTTTTGATCCTACCACCATGGCTTCTCACCACTGCTAGGTTGTAGGAAGTAGAACCTAACTTACTACTTTTAGAAGTGACAATAATGAAGTCAATAGATGACTAATGAAATGGAAACAAATTGTTGAAACTAGTAGCCAGGTCTGTTTTTTTCCTTACATTTCTCCGTGCTTCCTATTCAAAACAAGAAAATGCTTTCGGAAAACTATCTTGAGATTCAAAACTTTCTATGCTCATTGACATTGACAAGTGATCCCAAATTCTACTTTACTGGGATTTTTTTAATAGCACTCTGAAACAGTCAAGATATGCAACTACTTTTTTTTCTAATTTTCCATAAAAGAATTCTGCTGCTCTAATGCTAATCCCTCAGGAAAATATATTTCAAAGCAATTATCTAGCCCACCTTTGCCCTTCAGCTGTAGAAACATCAACTGAAATGGGCCATAATTGAATGGGAATGAAAGCCGATTAACCCTCACCTACCCTTGGCAGTGTTTAGTTTTTTGGGGTTAATTGATTGTCTCTACTTATTAGAAAAAGACTTAAAAATATCTTTGGCTCTTTATTCCTATAAAAAGTGTGTGTGTGTGTGTGTGTGTGTGTGTGTGTGTGTGTGTGTGTGTGTGTGTGTGTGTGTGCGCGCGCGCGCGCGCGCGCGCGCGCGCACATGTGGTGGGATATGGGATAGAGAAAAAGAAAAAGAACCATATCACATTTACTTCCATTGTTTCTTTCCTGGTTCTTCAACTTGAGTTGTGCAAAAAAAATAAAATTGACAGCATTTATTTGCAGGTAAGACTTCAGTATCTAACAAAACCATTTGAAATCCCAGCTTGATGACCTGGGGCATATCACCTAAGTTCTCTAAGGCTTTCTCTCCCTCTTCTGCAACACAGAAGTAATCACTGGGCCTTTTCATAGGTCCATTTTAGGGACTGAATAAAATGCTTAGCTCAGTGTCCATCGCATAATTGGTATTCAATGTGTTTGTTAGCTATTATTATCTTGTACCTTGAACAAAAAGACTTGCTACCTGTGTTTAAAAATGCATGTTTGCATAGGGTAACAAGAATTCACAATGATTTATTATTATTGCTAGTTAATAAGAGTTATTTAACTCCAAGAGTGTTAAAGTTCCCAGAACCAAGAGATAATAAAGGGTGTTTGTTTAGAATATGCAAGGGCCTGGGTTCAATCCCTAGCACAGAAAAATGAAGGAAGAAATATCTTTTTTTTTTTTTTGCCAGTCCTGAGCTTGAGCTCAGGGCCTGAGCACTGTCCTTGGACTTTCTCAAGACTAGAGCTCTACCACTTGAGCCTCAGCACCACTTCCGGCTTTTTTCTATGTATGTGGTACCGAGGAATTGAACCCTGGTCTTCATTCATGCTAGGCAAGCACTTTAACCACTAGGCCAAACTCCCGGCCCCAGGAAGAAATATCTTTAAGGAGATAGAAATACTACTTACATTGTATCAAATTACCACATGGAACTCATAGATATGTATGACTGTCATATGTCAACAAAGTACACTCAGAGTTTAGAGAGAAGTAGAGAGAGCATAAACCAAATGTTTCATAGAGTTACTGAATATAAAAGATCACATGGACTACCCGGGAAGATACTAGTTTTAAGCCTGAAAGACACACAAGACTGCATTTGAGCCAGGTAAAGAAACTCATTTGCTTTGTTTTCTTTGCTCTAAGCTCTAAGAAATTAACAGAAATTGCAGTAGAGCTCAGTTGCAATGTAACCACATCCTGGCTCCTGCCTCTAAATGAAATTCCCCACCATCTCTGCTGCAGCACTCTGGTCCTGTGGTCCTAAGGTGACTTACCATGTTCTTAAACCCATTTTTTTTTTCTGTTCACTAGGATTATGGTTGAAGGGATGCTTGAAGCAAACCAGGCTAGTAGTCCGCCAGTTATCCCAAAGCAGTGTTCTCAACAGAAGATTCCAGCATGTTTTCCACAGTAGGGAACACTGATAATGTTTGGAGATGTGGCATTTGTTGTAATGGAGATGATATTGTTAACATCCACTGAGAGAGGTTAGCAGAGTTCTCACATATCTTACAATGTCTAACACAGACCTTGAAACAAACAAAAAAAAACCTACCCAATTCAGAATATCGATAATGGTGCCATTGAAAAATCTGACCAAAAGAATTATTTACTGCCAACTGGTATATCCCAAGATGATACTATCAGGCTCTATTTGCTTCTAAACTATAATGTAACATTCTAGGACTATAGATTTCATCTCGTGGAGAGGTCACTGGAGAGGGAAATAAGAGAGAAAACTGACTTTGATCAAGTTCATGATTTTAGTTACTTTTAAAGCCAGCCTCGATGCTTTCCTTCTAGACATTTTGGGGCCTCAATGAATTTTCTTATTTTGTTTCAATTAGTTCAAGTTGTGATTTTATTTCTGATAATAGTAGCTAATATATTGGATATGTGTCTTGAGTACATCTCTGTGTCCAGTTAATTGAGGATAATGTAGACAATTTTGTCAGTCAGGAACTGTGTCTGCACTACCATCTTTTGTCTCTCATCTTGGTCTGTTCCATCTTTTTTATGCTCCCATTTCCTTATTGTATGTGCATATATTAACATAATAAGAGATGATGTTGAAATGGAAAAATGGTGTATAAAATAAGGTAGGTGTCTATAAAATGTGAACTTATTTCCTTCACATATTTTTACATATTTTACAAATGGTTCATTTTCAGAGAAATGTTTGGAGGATTTCCTTTGTTAATTGTTGTTGTATTCTTGGAATTTTGATTTTGGATATGTATCTTGAAATTTAGAGCTGATTTGAGTGCTCAGAAATTGAGAAGTTGATCCAAAAATGTTTAAAAGTTTGGAAGTATTAAAACATGTACAAACTTTGTGTCCAGCTAAGTAAATAGCTGGCATAAGACTGGCATAAGAACAAACTGGATAATGCCTCTAAATATTTAATATGTTGATAGCAACTTTCATTTTCTATCTATTCATGGTTTTAGCATATCTATGACAGGTGACTTGATGTCTCCCTTGAATGTATTTAGCTAACAGGGTTCCTATTCTTTCTGTTCATGTAGCACAACTACTGCATTTTTCTTTTTTATTACATAGTCCCTGTCCTTTCACTTCTGTATGAACTTTATGGGAAGGCAAGATAAGATATGGCTAGATGCTTTCCCATGCTAGACTCCTGAAGCTCTTAACTTGAATACAAGATGGCAGCCAGGTTAGAGAGTAGAGAGGAGTGATATGTTTTGTTGTAGGTTTAATGATTGACTAAAGAAGTTTAGTATAAAACATAAACCTATGAATATATGGAATTCCTATAATGATGCTTTTTATTAATTAATTTAAATGTTTGCTACAGCCAGATTAGCCAGGTATATTTAAGTTTTGACAATGGGGTAGAAATAATGTTTTATTCATCCTGAGCATAGATTTAAGTTTTATCCAAATATTCAATGTTCTGTTGATATTCTTTCTTGGAAATCTGTTCATGTTGTGAATTTTATAAGCGTAGTTTAGGAACTTGTGTTTTGCAGCAGTAGGAAGGGCTGATGTAGTACTATAATTTTAGTTTCTTTTTTTCATGTCAGCAATGACTTGTCTTTGGAATTACTTTTCACTGAATTGAATCACTAAATAACAATTTGGTTATTAAAGACAATTATAGGTTTTTTATTTAAATATAGATCTAAACTAAACCTGGGCTCCAAGTTTATCATGCTTAAACCATTACTTTACATATGATGCTGCTGAGCATCAGGACAAAGCCTTTTGAATTATTTAGGCACCAAACATCATTTATTGCTGCACACAGCTTTTTCAGTTGCCTCTATTCTATAGGTTCCATGGGAACAGGAATACGTTCACTTAATGGTTTGTGTCAGAGCCATGTCCACCAATCATATTCCAGAAAATGCTACAGTGAGTCAGCTTATAATAGTACAGTTATCTCTTAAATCTTTTCCAGAATCATTTAGAAATTCTGGGCAACCTGTAAGCATCAATGTTATATATATACTAATTCTATATAATTTCCCATGACTCTTGGCTTTTTTTTTCTTTGAGAAGAATAGAGTCAGTTTTTTACTTTGTCTTCTGGATCACTAGAATTACTGACAATGATTTGCAAGCCTGTTTATGATTATGTTAAAATCAGTGATTTGCCATAAAGGACCACAGCAAAACCTGAGAAGACTGTGGGTCTGATTCAGTCTGGTTATTAATAAAGTAGGTGGTCTGTAATACACTTCCTTTTTTCAGTTTTGGGGCTTGAGCACAGGGCTTGGGGTGCTATCCAAGAGATTTTTCTGCTCAAGGATAGCACTCTACCACTTTGATTCAGAGAACCACTTCTGTGTTTTCTGGTGATTAATTGGAGATACAAGTCTCTCAAACCCCATTTGAAACAAAGCCCCAGTTGGCTTTGAACCTTGATCTTCAGATCTCAGCTTTCCGAGTAGCTGGGATTATCGGCATGAGCCACTGTTGCTCAGCTATAACTTTTTATCTGTGAGTAGCTCTTCATCACAGGTAAACATGAGGACATTGAATTGGATAGCTCTGTGTTACTTCCAGGACAAATCTTTCCTGTGAGGCTGCTTTCCAGGATTGTACATCCATCCTGAAAGTTTTTTAACATAACAATATGTATTTGTTACACTATTTCCCAAGAAGAATATGCTTCATAGATATTTTACTGGCTCTAGATTATCCTCATTCATTTCATTGCATTATGGAACATCACAAAGAAAAATGATATGGTCCACATTCCTTGAAGAATTGGGTATAGGAGAGCAAATTCCCTCTTTTACAAATAATATATCCTGAACTAATCCACTTTCATTTATGATGCTGGTGTTAATCTCTTTAGAAATGTCAGCCCACAGACTTCAGTGAAACTCTGTAGAAATATAAACCATTTTATGCTTCTCATATATAGATACCATAGTTTATACTATCTTTATTTTAATTTTTTCCCAAAATATAGACCATCTGCCCAGACTAACACAAGTGTCTAAAATGTAGATTCCTGGAAGGAATCTAAATCAGAGTCCTGAGAAGCTCCTTATTTTGTTTTATTTTATTTTATTTTTTGAAGTTGTATACTAAAAAGAAGAAAGAGAAAGAAACCTACCCCACCTAAATTAGGAGTGCTATCATTCTCATTTATTGAAACTCTCCTTATGTATTTTCATAAAATAATTATTTGGTTCAGTTCCCTGGAATACCATGCAGAATGGAAGAGGAAAGATAATTCACCAATTTTTCAAGGAACATTTATAATCTGCCCCCAACAGAGTAAAATGTTTACCTTGGCTACCATCTATGATCCTTCTCCACTTACTAGGCATCTTTCTAACTCCTTTACCTACATTATCTTTATTTAGTAGACTCAATAAGATGAAAGGATTTTCTCTACTGCTAAATAGTAGACTTGTGGCTCGATAGGTTAATCAAAGTGATTTGGAAAGATCTGGACTATTGAAGAAGTAGGGGCTAGGACATGTTCTTACAGTGGCAGCAGGTTCTAATGTAAACTCTATGTTACTCTGTAGCATGAATTCTCCTCTTTATTAATTGTCTATGATGGAAAGACTGGTCTATGGCTACTAGTTGTCTGAATAGACTCCTGGTATGGTTTTCCTTTGATCCTGTAGAAACAGGTACTACCCTCAGTGTATCTTGCTAAGATAATGAGCCACCCCCTGAAAGTCACTCCTTCTCTCTGTTATCCATGTAGCTTCCACTTTCTCCAACACAGCTTTAAGGTTCTTAAGTGCATTTTCACACATCCTTGCCATTCCTCACTTCTGGATCCCCACTCCGTGTCCTCTCCTAGGGTGGTTTGGTGTCTGATCATTTGTGCTTCAGTTTTCTCATAAACTTGACCCTAAGTAAATTCAGTGTCCTGAAAGAAAACCATATAGAAATGTTTTTAAAAATTGTGAAGCATAATTTTCAGCTGGCATGTTATTTCATTGTATTTTTTATTTTTTAAATTTAATTTTATTGTCAAGTTGATGTGCAAAGGGGTTACAGCTACATATATAAGGTAATTAGTACATTTCTAGTTGAACATTGTTACCCTGTCCCATGTTTTTCTCCCACTTTCCCTCCTTCCCAATGTCCCTCCCTCCAGTTGTGAACTTAATTTCCAATGTAGTGTCTTGTGAAAATTGGTGTTGCATTGGTTCACACTTTGTCCTTTGTCTCATCATTTTGATATTCTCCTTCCCCTCCCCAAATCAGATATATATATCATATATATATCAGCATTATACTTAATGGCGAACGTTAAAGCCATGTCCGCGCTACTTGCTTCTCTTCAATATAGTATTAGAATTCTTAGCTAGAGCCAAAAGTCAAGAGGAAAACATAAAGGGGATCCAAACAGGTAAAAAAAATGAAGTAAAACTCCCTCTTTGCAGATGACATGATGCTGTATTTAAAGAATTCCATTGACTCTACTCATAAGTTACTTGAGCTGATGCAAAACATTGGCAGTGTAAGCAGGGTATAATATTAACCTCCAAAAATCAGTGCCTTTTTCTGTATGTCAACAATGAGAAAACTGAGGCTGAAATCAAGAAAGCAACTCCTTTTGTAATAGCTTCAAAAAATACCGAGACATTAACTTAACTGAAGAAGTGAAGGTCTTCTATGACAAAAACTTTAAAAACCTGAAAAAGTAAATAAAGCAGATCTAAGGAAGTGCAAAAACTTCCCCCACTTCTGGATTGTGAGTATTACATCATGAAATGGTAATACTGCCCAAAGCTATCTACAAATCCAATGCAATACCCATCAATATCCCAACATCATGCTTTAATGAAATAGAAGAAACAGTCCAAAAATTCATATGGAATAAAAAAGACCCCAAATAGTAAGTACAATCCTTAGAAGGAAGAACACTGCTGGAGGCTTATCAATATCAAACTTCAAACTGTTACAAAGCTGTAGTAATAAAAACAGCTTGGTACTGGCACAAGAACAGGCTTGAAGACCAATGGAATAGAACTGAAGACCCGGAAATGAATCCTCAGACCTGTGGCCACCTAATCTTGATAAGGGAACAACTACAACAACAAAACAGGGTGGAAGAAAGACAATCTCTTCAACAAATAATGCTGGCAGAACTGGCTAAACACATGTAAAATACTAAAGTTAGATCTGTATGTATCACCCTGCATCAGAATCAATTTCAAATAGATCAAATACCTCAAGGTAATATTTTTAAGATAAGGAAAACAGGTAACATTTATGTTTTATGCAAAAACTAAGTGAATGGGAATAGATTTTATCTGCATTATTTATGTGTGAGGATTTCTTTTTGTTGTTGTTTACTGAGTTAATATGAAAGCTCTGAATTTGCTACAGAGGAAAAAGTTGTTTTATTATTTTTATTTTCAGTGTTGGAGATTCTGCAGAAATCAGAATTCTTGCCATGGTTTGAACTAAAAAGGGAAGGTGGGAGAGCAGGATTGTCTAGCATACTTAAATGTATATTTCAGAACCTGTTTAAAATGTAAAAGCTGTATATTTCTGGGAAGTTCTAAATTTCTCTTGTCTCCTTTTTAATTCCAGTATTCTGCACCAAGCTTCTTTTATATACAGCAAATAGTTTGAGAGAGTATAAAAACATATGATGTTCATTTTTAAAAACAAGTACAGGAAGTTCTGGCACAGTACACTAAGACTTTGATGAAAGAAACAATAATTAAATGTCTCAATGTTAAATGCTATTCATGTATATCTTGTGGATGAGAGCTATATCTTTTTACTTTTTTAGAGGAACAAATTATTTAATTACTGAAAAAATCTGAAATGCAGTTTGAGTGTAATGTGGTTTTTTGATTGGATTATGGAATGATTTTCTTGTTAGTCCTTGGTAAAACTATGTACACACTACCAGTGGGTATTCAGATATAGACACCTTCCAAATTTGGAAAGGACTACATTGATCAAGGTGCATTGAATTCACAAATTGATGCATTGAATTGAAACCCCTTTTTACAATGAATTAAAGATACATATATATATATATTAATTTTATTTTCAGGGTGATGTATTGAGGGGTTATAGTTATATTCATAAGGCAGTGAGTATATTGCTTCTTGAACATTGTTATCCCTTCCCATGTTTTTCTTCTACTTACTCTCCCTCCACCTCCTCCAAATTTGTAAAGTTCATCTCTAACATACTGTCCTCCTTTGTCTCATCATCTTGTTTTTCCCCTTCTCTTCCCTGATTCAAATAAACAAATGAATGTATACACAATGCATCAGTTACTAAAGCCAGCTTCAGCAGCAACAGAGGATAAACCATAAGGGAAAGAAAAAGGAAAAAGAGAAAATAAAGAGTAAAGAAATAACTTCACATAGTACGTTTCAAACAACTACAAGGATTAAAGATAAGTTTTTTAAAGGAAAAAAAAACAGAACCAAATAAATTTGAGCCTGATGGAATTTCACTGGCATCAGTGATATGTAGGCTAATTTGCCTAGATGAGAAATATGTGATTCAATATTTAATGAGAAATATGTAGCATGAATCCCTATCTCAGATTAAATAAATGAACTGCATACTAATCACCCAGGACGTCAAATGACTGCTGTACCCTGCTGCTTTTATTGGCTGCACAGACCTCGCTGGCGTTTTGTTGGCTTGACTTCAGGAAAGTTTTTGTCTTTGTTGTTGTTTATAATGTAATGTTCTTAGATTTGCTTACATTTAGATAATGTCGAATTACTGTTCCACTTCTTCCCTCTCCCCTCCCCTAGTAACTTTGTAATCCTCCCATTTGACTTTGGACTTGGCCAGTAGGAAGTTATACAAAACATAGAAGAGATACATCTGGACATTTGAGTGGTCGCTTTACCCAGGTAATGTCCTGGGAGTAACAATACGCAGTGAACCTATGAAGATGACAGGCACTGTAGTAACCTCACCGTTCTATAGCTAGAAGCCAAACTATCTCCATCAGCTCCTAGACTTAAGGCAATAACGAGTTACAGTCTTTACTGAAGTGCTAGGTTGCACAAAAGTAGCTGACTGATCATGGATTTTTCTAATCGATTTGCCTAGTACCTTGGAGGGAGCCCTAGATAAGAAAGCCAAAGTTTTGGATCTGTGTCATTGTCTTCCATGACCATGTGACCTTTTGTAAGTTCCTTACCTTTTGCTAAGTCAGCATGAATGAGGCTGAGGACATAAGGCAAAAGGCAACTCTGCTCACTCCAGAATATCTCTAAACTAAGAATAGTAGTATTGGAGCTTTAAAAATACTGAATACATAAATCAATAAGACCTAGCTTTTTGGTAATAAGAAGTCTTATAGGGAAAGCAGGCATGTGGAAGATCTGCTGATGTTTCAGGAATTGTGAGTTGCTACTACTTTCTCTTTTATTCTAGTAAGGCAGAAACCAGTGAAAAATATCCTGAAAGGAAATCCATCCCTAGAGATATGGATGATATTCCTCTTTATGTCTTATGTCCTTATTTATTATCATTGACTCCTACAGTGAAGTAAATAAAAAGGACCATCCATTTCCTGATTAAGGAGAGAGATTCAGTTTGTTGTCCACAGTTCACAGGTGTGGCTCCATGACATTTTAGAGGTGAGCATAGGTACTCAGGATCTGAATCCATTCCTTTGTTTGGCTTACTTTGAGCATCAGGTCCATCTCCAGACTGGCTCCCCTGTGCCCACTAACTGGCCATCAGTTAAACATACCCGGTGTATGTTTGTATCAGCAGTAGGAAGAGCCATAACTCTCCAAAACCACTTGGATAAGAGTTTCTGCTCTATGGATGACTTCCTTTCAAATAAATTACTCTGGCAAGAGATATGATATTTGTGACTGTCTTTGCCTGACTTGAATACATTTGAGAGATTGAGTGAGATCAATCCTGCCCAGAATTATCTTTCTGATACACGATGGAGGATATATGGGATGAACATTGAAAAAGTAGCCACACTATAGTCTACAAACAAAATATGTCCATTTGATTGCAAAGTGAAAATATTGAAATGGTTATCTGAGTTAAGCTTTTTGGAAGATGTTGAAATCAGAGGATTGCAAGGGCCAAAATAGGCTGAATTGCCTAGAACTTTCTATGGCAAATCTTGTTGCTAATATGATCCACCATTGCTAGATTTTTTAGCAAACCAAAGGTAGAGGCTATCCTTGTTTGCCTCTGATTAATTGTTCTCAGGGCAAATCACAGAATTTTAAAAATTGAATAACAATTTGTTGGGTAGGGAATCCTAACTTCCAAAAAGATTTATTTATTTAACAAGCACATTATTTGCCAGGCATATTTCTAAATACTTTGCAAATATTAGCTCACAGGTTTTTGTTTCTTTGGCTGCTTTGGGTTGGATCTGAATTATTAAGTCTCTGGACTTAGGAGGACCTTATCTGAAAGTATACCTATTAAGTGAGTATGGCATCCTACATCTTTAGATAGCAGAATTTTGTGTCTTGGAATTGCACTTGTTATCCTCAATAAGTAGGCTGAATTTTTAGTCATGCTGAGCTCAGCTGAATCTGTAGAAGTGCTTTCCATCCTGATATCATGGAGATGATGATCAGAAATGTCACATGTGAAGTGGACAGAGATGTGCTCTGTGAATAAGCTTTAAGATTTTTATGAGAATACTGTAGTCTACTAAATAATAGTGTTCTCTCTAAATACTGTGTTCCACATAGACCTTATATATAATGACATAAGTTCTACTTTATTTCTGCATTTATATTTATATATATTTATAATACTGGCATGAAGTGAACCACTAGTCCATTAACAGCATACATCTACTCTTTTCCATAATACCGCCTCCATAATATCTCCTCCATAATACCTCCTTGCTGTGCTCCCAGAAGCATCACTGTTGTTTTAGTATTTCTTGTTTTCTCACACTCATATACATACATACACATACATACACAGAGACAGATATACATATAAATATTCATATATACGTACTTACTCATAAATCTATATACCCACACAGACTCACATATGATTGGTGATTACATATAGTTTCTCTAAGCATTGTTTTCACCTTAAACAATGAGTCATATTATATGTTATTTTCTAGGTCTAAACATGTGGGCTCTGGGTTTAAAAATAAACAAGTTAGCTTTACTAGCTTGGAAAAAAATTGAAAGACATAAAAATTCAGGATAAATGAGTTTATGTGACAGGAAGTATAATAGGGAGATGTGTATCAGCAAAGTGTGGCTTAAGAAATCCCCAGGCTTACTTGTACTTGCTGTGCCTGTGTGAGACCTATTAACACAGGTCAGTACCGCCATATCGTCATCCTCATAGCAGCCAATTTCCATGCACACTGGCTAACCGGCTAAGTGTTAAGCAACATTGCTTGCATTTTTACTTGATCCTTCCATCTTATGCAGATAGGATAAAACATTTTGGGATATGGTTGAGCTGAATACATGCACACATGTGTGTATGTATGTATGCCTGTATTTATTTTTGATTGTATATATTGAATGTGTGCCACATGATGTCTTGATAAACATATATTACATCTATCATGAAGGATTGACCTTCTCCATATTATCCTAGGCACATATGGACACTAGGAAAAACCTCAGGTATGTATGTATGTATGTATGTGCTGGAGAGTGGCAGGGAGATTCTGCCTTGTGTAAGGCCAAGTCAAAGCCATTCCATTGTGGGCCTAACCTGTAGGAACTCTAAGGCAAAGCTATGAGATCAGGAAAGGGATAAGAGGTTTGAATACTCAGAAGGCTGAGAACTGGATGCTGAAAAGGTAATAAGGTAGATATATACATTATTACCCTAAGTGTGTTCCAGTTAGAGCTGTTTGGACATTCACATCTTGAGACATTGGAAATAAGATTGCTCCCCTCCCCTCTGCTCCTTAGTGATAAAGGAGTCAACTACCACTATGTACACAAATAATATTTATTGATGGTTGTAACTACCAAATAGATCGGGGTCCAGGAGTTTGGCCTAGTGATAGAGTGCTTGCCTAACATACATGAAGACCCAGGCTTGATTCCTCAGTACCATGTACATAGAAAAAGCTAGAAGTGGTGCTATGGCTCAAGTGGTAGAGTGCTAGTCTTGAGAAAGCCCAAGAACAGTGCTTAGGCCCTGAGTTCAAGTCCCAGAACTGGCAAAACAGATAGACAGACAGACAGACAGACAGACAGACAGACAGACAGACAGACAGATACCATATTTTCAGCCCATACCTGTAGTTACCTATCCTGTACTGCACTAAATGAAAACTAATTCTGACCTTACCTCCTTGAGCAACCTCCAATCCTGCAGGAAGGTTGCCTGCCCCTTGCTCTTCCTCAATAAATAGTCCTTACCTAATGAGACTGAGACCAACCTATTCTTTTCTCCTCTATTTTCCTAAAATATCACACAGGTATCTGCTGTGTTTTTGTGTTATTGTGTCATAAGAGCACCCGAAGTCTAATCTCATCAAGTTTTTAGTATAAAATATCACATATCTCAGTAAAGTCTTCAATGCATGTTAAATTTCTAGGTTTACTCATCTTCCATAAAGGCAACTTTTACCCTCTAATTTACCTAATTCTATCCCTCCCCCATCGGTACCTTGTAAGCCTTGTCTATTCTGTCTCTCTGTATTCAAATTTATGTATTTTTACATTTCACATGGTCACTGAGATGACTCAGAATTTTTTCTTTCAGTATTGGACTCAACATCCCATCCTCCATGCTTATCCACGATAATCACAAATGTGATATGCCAGGATTTCCATGGATGAACCCAAATAATACTTGTCTGTGTCTGTATGTGTGTAGAAAATAAGTATATGTGAAGTTTGGAGAGATGCTATTTGGAGATAATTGTATTCTTTTCAGAATAAGGACAAATGTCTTGGGGCCTCCCTGAAACACCCTGTTTCCATTCTGGTGTTATTCCTTCCCCTAGGGACTTCTTGTCCTCTATTCCTATCAACCCATCATTTAAGAGATGCTTGATTTTTGTGTGGGTGGGGAGAGTTGTGAGAATATTAACAAGACAGGGAGGAATTATCTCCGGCCCTTGCTGAGATGAATCACTTAAATCAGAATATAGGCTGCAGGGTCTGTGAAGTGGCTTCCCAATAAGCACCTTCAGTGATTATTTTAGCATACACTGAAGACACCTGAAGTTCAGATGCTTTCAGCACTCTCAGGATGTCTGTCAAGGTTCCCAGCTGTCTTCAAATCATATCATGCAGTTTCTAAAATCTCAAGTACTTCTCCATAACTCGTGCCTCCAGAGGTCTGGATGCCCCCCGTTGGCACAGCATCAGTGTAATTTGTAGATTCTGATTGCCTGGCACCTGGGGAGTTGTGATAAAATATTCATGCTAGTGACCATTCATCTTCTTTCCACTAAAAGCCTCAGCTCTCATCCTCTTGAAAGGGAATTATGGGATTTACCTGCTGCTAAATGCCTGTACTTTTATGCAAAACTCCAAATAGAGTTCACAAAATCAGGTTTCCAGTGTGCCATCAGCTTGAAGTGGGTCCAAGTGAGAGCTTTTTCCTATAACCCCCTGCAGAGGACTTGCTTGGCTTTCTGTTCCTGGAACTTCATTGTTCTCCAAGTGTCCTTGTCTCACAGGATAATAAGTGTGTAAACTCAACTAGAAAACAGTTATTTTTGTATTTCCTGTCCCACAACCGTAAAGCCCATTTTGTCTATCTTAAGAGATCCCTGTTTTGAACCTCCAGATTCATCTCAGAAAGAACACTCATTTAAAATTAGAGGATCAAGGTCACAAAAATAAAGAGGCACTTTTAAGCAAATACATTTTTCATTCTAATTGAAAGCAAGCTATTCGGTCTTTGGTGTTGTGAATGCCCTTGCGTTCTCAAGGGAAACTGGCTAATTCATGTGCTGTTGTCGAGAAGGCCATTGTCCTTGAAATGTCCTTGCAACTTAGAACAGGCATGCAAAGAAAAGCATAGTTATGTTTTTCTTGTGCTTATCCTATGAAGGCCACATCTCTGTGTCCTGAGATTAGGATCTAGATTCAGGTAGTTTATTTGTAAGATGATCTCAGGAAACAGGGTTAAGTTAGAGGTAGAGTGGGAGAAGAGAGCCAGACAATATAAATAAAAGGTGTGTTGGAGACATCATGACCACTATAGTAATTAAGTATAACCCCATAACAGGCCTTCCAAGGATCCCTGTCTCTAAAGGACAAGATGCTCTGTGCTGAGTTAAGCATCTATGTGTCTGTTCTGCTTAACCCTATGTAAATAATCTTGTTCTCAGGCTATTTCTGAATATGGAGGAAGCCCTGAGACAGAAAACTAGGAAACGCTATACAACATAGTTAACATGAACCTTTGCCACAAACCTGCAGCCCACAATCACAGCTGCCTAGATCTCACCAATGGATTTGATGGTGGTTCTGCCACCACTCCAAAGAGCCAAGCTCTTTAATAAAAGTACATGGGGCTGGAGGATAAAATAACAATAAAGGGAAAAGCTGCAGAAAGGTAGAGGAAGAGCTGACTAGTGGTAGAATGGCTTTTGCAGGCCAGGCAAGGCTTATGCACATGCCATGAAATATTACACACTCATCTGGATTACTAGTCATTCTTTTCACCCATGTCTTTGTCACCGTCTGTTATATTGGGAACTCCCCGCATCTCCCATTTTCTCTCCAAATCCTACGTGGCCTTCCCAGCTCAATACAACAATCTCCACTCTATGTGTCACATTCTAACATTCGAACCACAGTTCCACACAGGATTCAGCCTTGGTTTCCATTCACATATTTATCCAATCCAAGAGAAGTTATTAATTCCCTATTACTGGGTGAACAACTATATATTCAGATTACCTGTATTCATTTTAAACTTCAAGAACAAAGAGCTAGATTTTAACTGTCTCTGGCAGGGGCCATATGGATTCTAGGACAGTAATATCATACTAGAAAATACCATTGTTAAAAATGCCATGTCTGGGTCTCATCCCAGACCTGATGAATCAGAAATTCTGGAAACAAAACATGATATTCTGTGTTTTAACAAGTCTTACTAAGGACTGCAAGTTAGGCAGGATTTTGAGAACCAGAGAGTCCCAGCATATGACCAGAGTAAGAAAATCAACAAATTTTGGTTGAATTGAAATAGAGTGTCCTGGTCTAAAGTTTTTGGATATAAAGAATAATGATTTGTCTCAAATGCAAAGTTTCCCATGAAAATTGGTTCTTTCATGTACCAAAAGAATGCCACTTTCAAGGGGTGGGAGATAGCAGTTTGGGATTGTATCAGTTAATATGATGAAACACAAAAGCAAGAATAAGTGTAGTCCTGCACCTATGGCATGTGTAAGCAGTTCTATTTCCCAGATTCTTGTCAGGACATCTGTCATTCCTGTGAATGACAAGGTCTCTTGGGATCAGAGCTCCTCTCTAACTGTGTGTGCCCTGTCAATCCAGAAGGAAAAAGAGTACCTTGAGCTAGAGGAGGAACTTCACAGAATGACTCAAATTTTAAGCTTAATTTATCTTTCAGCTACCAATACTGGTAGGTCGTGGTACCAAAGCTCATCCATGTGTTCAGTAAGCCTGGATTTGTGCAAGGATCCCTTAAAAATGAGGACCAAGTGGGGGGGGGGTTGCTTTCATTCCCTAAACATTCTTGCTTCATTATTCATTTCTACCAGAGTCTGAGGAGTCACATACCCTTTCACACCCTCACTTGGCTGGGAAACCATTTCCTAAAGTATATCATAGACACTTCAAACTTAATGAACAATAAAAGAAATTCCAAGAAACCTATGTAGCTAGATGGGTCAGAGATCAAGGAAGAAGTCTTTCTCCCAAGTCAAAGCTCAACATTTATGGCTGCACAGGAGAAATAGCGATGCAGTCTTGAAAATGTACACAACACTGGTGGAAGGATATCCCTGCGGATAAGAATGTGGCCTCTGTATTGACACATGAAGAAATGCTCAACATCTCTGGTCATAAAAGAAATGCAAATCAAAACAACTCTAAGATTGCATCTCTCTCCAGTCAGAATGGCCAGGATCAAGAAAACAAATAACAACAGATAGATGCTGGAGGGGATGTGGCCAGGAGGGATCACTACTATAATGTTGGTGGGAGTGCAAACTCTTTCAACCACTAAGGAAAGCAGTATGGCAGTTCCTCAAAAGACTAAACATAGAGCTCCCTTATGATCCAGCAATTCCACTACTTGGCATTTACCCAATCATCCAGAAACAAGGGCATACTAAATCCACTAGCACAATGTTGTTAATTGGAGGACTATTTACCATAGCAAAGACATGGAATCAACCCATATGTCCCTCAGTTGATGAGTTGTATTTGTACACAATGGAATTCTATGCAGCTGTCAGAAAGAATGACATCGCCCCATTTGTAAGGAAATGGAAAGACTTAGAAAAAATCATATTAAGTGAAGTAAGCCAGACTCAAAGGAACATAGGCCCAATAGTCTCTCTCATTTGTCATAATCAGTAGAAACCTCGGGCTCTCCTAGCAGAGATTTACAATAGAACAAAATCTAGAGACATTAGGCCAAATAGTACAACACTAAATGTAAGGAACTCCAGCATAAGGAAACAAAAGCCATATAATGAGTGACTATTGTCCTTAAGGTACTATGTTATCTCTCATCTCTTTTGCCATCCATTGGTTATCTCATATTGTTACAATTTTTCACTTTGTTATCTGATATATTTTATATGTGCTTAATTGGTTATTTGTAATTGGATAGGGAAGGGGGAAATCAAGATAAGTGGGGGGAGGTTGGGATGGAAATGGGGACCATGTCATGAGAAAGGGTATCAACGTCTGTGAAGTTATGCACCTTTTATCTGGTGAATATAATTTAACCCTTCTATTAATCACAGTAAAAAAAAAAGAATGTGGCCTCTGGTCATAATTCTTGACACCTGTCCTCAGAATGGAATCCTAGAAGTCTAATCATTTACAGAGGCCATTCCCATCTTCTGCCTAAAGGGAGTTTGTTAGCCAACTCTGCCTTGCATCTCATATGGAAGACCTAGAGCATCCTCAAGTACCAGTCTCTGGAGTGGCCAATTTATCCAGATAGTTCTCAGTGTACTCAGATCTGTGATTATCATAGGCTAAGTCAATCATTCCTTAGGTATGATTTAGCTAGACCCAAATGCTGCACTCTATTTTAAATGATTTCCTCAGGATTTTTTTAAATTTAAAAGTAATTGCAACTATAACAATGTTCTCTTTCTGTGTATGTTATTATTACTAATAATGATGATTATTATTACTTCTTTTCTGAACTTCAAAATGTTGTACAAGGGGATGACAATTTAACAAGTCCATTTAAGTGTCCAGTGCTTTTTGACCAGTCACTCTCTTCCTCATTCTCCCCCATCTCATTTTCCCCTTTACCCCAGATTCATTTAATGTATCTATTTCTTTATCACACCTATGGTTTTCAAGTGTATTTGTCCTGTGTTCCCTTTATCAGTCATACACACTTTCCACTAGCACTGCCCCACCCCTTTCCAATCTTGTTTCAGCTTCCTGATACTCATTTTGTTAGGCTGCTTGTCAGGTGTTTAGTCCATGGAGTTTCCCTCTCTATTTATTATTCTTTAGCCAACTAAGTGGTGCATATGTGCATCTGCATCTGTGAGTGCTTACATGGGAAGCTGGTTCTCAGGTTTAAGATCTGACAGAACATATGTACCTCAGGAGATGAAAACAAATGCATTATTCTTTTAAATCATCTTCATAAGAATGTATTGACATCTCCTAAATCAATCTGTAGTTTACAAACTTTTGTTTATAAAGCTTACCTTTACTTGTAGACAAATGCTTAGCAATTGAAATTACATGGAATGACATGGAATTACATGGAAAGGGCAAGTCACTGAGTTCAACCTACTGAAGATGATCTTACTAAGAATAATGGGAAAAACCTGAAGATATGACTGCTTTAACATCGCAGGCAATGCTGAGGATTGAACCCTGGTACTTGGTGAAGGGTTCTACTTTTAGCTACAACCCCAGCCAGCTGACCTTCATTCAGTCTTGAGGACACACAGTGAGAATCTATGAAGTAGTCATCATTTTAGTAGTTGTCTTCTACATGCATAAGGGCTGCTTCTTAGCATGGGTTATCTGAACATTATAGCAGGCAAGCCTAATTACATAATGAATTTGTCTACTGGAGATTCTGTTTACTTGGAAATAGTCCTTTTCAATGAGAGATATTGTAAAATATCATGAAAGATAATATTCAGGAGGCTATTCAGCGTATTCCTCAAGAGGGCATATTGGGTAATGGCTTTTCAGTTATTTGCTAGTCTTTAGAAAAGCTGCTTCATATTTTTGAGACTTTTGATTTCTGTGTTCATAAAATAACGATTAAATAATTCCGATGGCATGACTGGCAGCCTCTGTAGGTGGAACAATTACTACTGAACAAGTGTTTATGAGAGATAGATGAGAGTATTTCCAAGCATACTGCGGTATTATTGGCGAAAAGTCATCCAATGTGCTGCATGAATCAGAAGTGTCAGGGTTCAGAGAAGGTAGCTGAGAGACTGAATGAGCTGCAAATAGAAAACTGAGCTTAGTTCTTGGGATGAAATGTTAAAAAACAAGACTTCATCTTCATCCATTCATATATTCATTTAACCCATTGAAACTTGCAAGGGGTAGGCTGAAAGCTTATCTCAGATCACTATTTCAGGTCTGAAAACCTGCCTAGACTTGGGTTCACTCTGTTCTAATTTCACCTGCTACAGTACAAAAGGGAGCTGTCTTCCTTCCCAAATCCAATCTTTATACCTGCAAGTTTTGACCCTTTCTCTATCTTTTTTTTCCTTGTTGCATTTAATATTGAACTTAGTTGCCACCTGAGAGATAGGATTTTTTCATATATTTTTATTGTAATTAATAGAAGGGTTACGTTATATTCACCAGATAGAAGGTGCATTAATTCATATACATTGATACCCTTTCTCATGACATGGTCCCCATTTCCCTTCCACCCTCCCCCCGCTTATCTTGATTTCCCCCCTTCCCTATCCAATTTCAAATAACCAATGAAGCACATATAAAATATATCAGATAACAAGGTGAAATATTGTGAGAATATGAGATAACCAAGGGATGGCAAAAGAGATGAGAGATAACATAGTACATTAAGGACAACAGTCACTCATTATATGGCTTTTGTTTTCTTACCCTGGAGGTCCTTACATTTAGTGTCATACTATTTGGGCTTAGTTAAGATTTTACAATCTTAGAAAACCAATTTTTCCATAAAGGACTCTTCCTTCCCACTCTAACTCTGCCACTCCTCCCTTTCAAAGCCATTTTTGGGGACAGTGGTCTCTATATCTCACTTCCTACTATTGTTCAACACACAATATAGTTTCCAGGTAAAAGTCATCCATAATTTGGATACCACTTTATTTAACTAAAATAATTTTAGTACTCCTGTTTTTTAAATTCATAGTTACTTTGGATTCTGTCTTCCTCTTTAAAACTATCTTCATCCAGGTACTTGATGGTTCATACCTATTGTCCTAGGTACTCAGGAGGCTGAGATGTGAGAATTACAGTTTGAGGCTAGTCAGAGATAAATCAAAGAGATTCATTTCCAACTATCCAGCAAAAGCTAGAAATGGAGACATAGCTCAAGTGATAGCATGAGCCATGAGAGAAACCTTGAGGGAAGTACATACACACACACACACACACACACACACTCACACACACACACACACACACACATCCCTTAAAAAACACATTTTTCCCAGTATTTTTAAATTTTTCTATCTTTTGGGTCATCCCTTGCCAAGTTAATCCTCCTAGCTCATTTTTCCCATCTGGGACTACCTATTGAATTTCATCACGACTGAATTGTAGGTCCTGTCCTCTGAGACCTATATTCATATATGTGTGTCTGCCTAATTTCCTTATCTAGGTTAATCTAAAATAGATAATGTAACAACTTCCTCTCCCAAATCTTATAATCACCATTTTTCAAATCCACTTTCTAGAATTACTCTTTAATTTGGGAATTAGCGTACATCCGAAAACCAACAGTCCTTTTGACATCTTTTTCTCCATTCTGGACTTTCCAAACTCACCTAAAACCAGTATTACTAGTGGATTTTTGTTATGTCTCCAGTGCATTTCTTTCAAATGTTATCATCTTTCTTTGTCCCTTGCCACTATCCTAGAGAGAAAGCAGCCATTATCTTCGAACCTGGTCTTCCTGTATAAAATCTGGGCAGCTTTCTTCCAACCTTTCCAACTGCCCTGAAAGCAATGACCAAAGCATTTAACATAGCCTAGAAATCATGCATAACTTTGCACAGTCAGTGGTTTCTCTTTGCACCCTGCCTTGCTAACTCTTAAGATAGAGATTGCAGTGCTTCTCCATCCCCTGGTCTAGATCACATCCCTTCTTCATTGTACACTGGTGTACCCTTGCATTTTATTCTATTCATTGCATTTGTTTTAGTCTTTCTGTCTATTAATGAAATTACTTGATTAGTTTGGGTTTTAGCCACTTGGCAGTAATTTTCATAAGAATAGGGATTGTGCCTATTTTTAATTCAATATTATTTCTCTAGTGTCAAGTACATAATAAGTTCATAATAAATCATACTGAAGTAATTTACAAATGTTTGCCTGTGAGCCAACTGTGTGTTGGGGCAGTGACCCTATTTAATGTTTTTCCTGGTGTCCTTGTCATTAATATTTCTATGGTCATTCTGTGGCTAAGAATACAGTGGGTGGAAAGAATCTCCTGGCTCACTGTCATTTCTTTGTAGCATAGGATTTAGGGTCATTTACTAAAAATTTACTTAACAAAAGAAGAAAAGGATAAAAATAGTCCCAATGAATATTTAATGTACAGTCTCTGACACTTTATAAGAGTGTGCACACAATAGCTGGCTTTAATACAATTAGTAGAGACCCAAATTAGGTGTGAGATTTTTATTCTACACTAAACAAAGTGAGCAATCACTTATTTCTATCTTTGCTTTAACGATAACTAGCATTCTAATTAGAGTACAGCTTTACATCATTATTTTTTTGCCAGTCTGGGGCTTGAAGTCAGAGCCTGAGCACTATCCTTGGGCTTTCTCAAGGCTAGAGCTCTACCACTTGAGCCACAGCACCACTTCTGCTTTTTTGTGTATGTGGTACTGAGGAATCAAACCTGGATCTTCATGCATGCTACCTCTAGGTCAAACTCACAGCCTTACATTACTTTTTTTATCCATGTTAGAAGAAATAAAAATAACTTCACATTTACTGCAGACATACCATCTTTGAGATACTGTTCTATGTCCTTTGTATTAAACATAATCCTTGATTGTGTTTTAGAGATCTATTTTGGCAAGTCTAATGGTCACTTTGCATCTTTGGAGAGAACTACCCCAATGCTATCCTTTAAAAAGCAAAATATGATGTTCAGAAAACATAGAATTTTGCCTGTCAGTGAGTTTGTCCTCTTCTTCACTAAGGTTTAAAAATTAAATTTGTTTTGGCCATAATCACCTGGTAGCTCAAGTTTGATTCATGACATTTTTATTTTGTAAGTCAAAGGGTGATTTTCAATGAAAAAAACAAAAGATTAAGGACAGGTCAGAGGCCAAACTCAGTGCTCTAATTTGGGGCCTAATCCTCTCCATTCTGGGCAGAGTTGGTGTTTAATGACCTCTGTTAGTGTTTCTCTTTGCTGGTCACTTTTTATCACTTGCTGCATTCTGTACTAATGCTGAGAAAGAAGTATCCATCAAAACTACACAAAAGCTCAGACATCGGTTAATTGGTTTAATTTTTAAGGAAATTTCAATGAAGTCACTGATGTGGCATAAACAAATCATAGGCATCTGGAAATCTCCTTTAAGTTGTCAGGAACCAGATGGACTCAAAGGAAAGATATGAACTATTCTCTGACTTTCACATGTAACTTTTTACTAATTTTTTTAACCTTACTTAAGAAAGATTGTGCCGGGTGTACTGGCTCTCACCGCAATCCTAGCTACTCTGGAGGCTGAGATCTGAGGATCAAGGTTCCAAGCCAGCCCCAACACAAAAGGACCTGAGACTCTTACCTCCAATTAACCTCCAGAAAACGGGAAGTGGGGCATGGCTCAAGGGTAGGGTGATAGCCTTGAGCTGAAGAGCTCAGGGACAGGGACCAGGCCCATCTAGCCTCATGACCCACAAAATAAAGAATGAAAGAAAGATTGTGCTACAAATAAGCCATTTCTCATGTTGCATCAATCTTAGCAGATAATTTTTGCCAATGCTATTAGTATAAATTGTACTCTCAAAAGCTGAGAAAACATCACAGAGGCTCCAGAAGACCCTAAATTTCATTTCGTGCACCCTTCTGCCATTTGAAGAGAAATGCTGATATTTTAAAAGTGCAGTAGTGTCCTGATATTTAAAACCCTACATGCTAAACAAAGTAACAGGCAATTCCTCTATATTGGTGTCTCTACTAAAGAGTGATTATGCAGACAAAAGAAATATACAGCAGAAACTAATAAAAATAAGCAACATAGCAAGTAAGAGTATAATTTTTGAATCAAATGTTTTAGTTCTTGACACACATTGTGATTGATTGCTGGTGGATTGTTAGTGCTAGGATTTGCATTCCAGGTATTTGGAGTTTGTTTGGCTGTGCTTGCTTGCTTGCTTGCTACTTGGGCTATCCTTCCCATATAGCTTTCAGCTTATTATTTTAGAAATACATGTATCAGACTTAGCTGCCCAGACTAGCTTCAAGCCATGGTTTTCTGATCTCAGCCTCCTGAGCATCTAGGGATACTGGTGGGATCTTCCAGCTACTGGCTACACAAATACATTTTTTTAATTAGTGAAAGAATTAAGGCTTTGGTTTTAATGATATCCTCAAGGCTATAGAGTTATCAGAGGTAGGCTAAGGGTTAGATCCAAGTTTAGGCTTTTTCTCCTAAGGAGTTCAGGCATTTTAATGTTGAAGTTCCATGATACTTCTTGAGAAGAGGAAAGAAATCTAGCACACAGTGATGTTCTAACATATGCCCGCAGTGAGACACGCACACTCAAATACAAACTCTTCTGTTAAGGAGGAGTCTTATTCTTGTAAAAAGCCTTTATAACTAAGAAAATCATCCTCCATATGAAACAATTGATATGAAGGCTGTCAATTTCTAGATTTTCTTTGCCCCCAAAGAGAGAAACACACTTCCTTATTCAATTGTAATTTTATTAAAATGTCATTAAGTTTGGAGTTTTTTTTTTAATCTGTCCATGGTAATGTTACACTGTGGAAAGCAGAAGTTACTAAAGGAAGGAATAAGTTATTAAACTGGGGGAAAGAAGTAAGCTCTCATTAATGTCTGAATCGACACAGGCAGCTAACTCTACACTCCCTCACAGTTACCACAAAGATAGCAAATTATCATGAACAACACCATATTTAGACTCAAAAGTCATCTTCTGACCCTACATATTGCAAGCTGAATGACACTAAAATGATTGATGGCTATGAAAACTCTTCATAAACTCTATCTTGCTTCATCCTTAAGACATTTATTATTGTGATTGTACACCTGACTGCCACCATCATGTTTTGGATTCATTGGTTACGATGGCACTGATTAGCCCCATAGCATCAGTACCACAAAGCACATTCCTTGAGCTGACAGGGATTTTAAACGTTCACATAGAAATTCAGAGCTGGAACAAGCGAGTGCAGATTCCCTCGGCAATGGCTTCCAATTTTAAGAAGACAAACGTGATATCAAGTACCCAGCGAAAAAGGATGAGTCCCAGACCAGAGCTTACTGAAGAGCAAAAACAGGAAATCTGGGAAGACTTCGATCTCTTTGATGGGGATGGAACTGGTACTATTGATGTTAAAGAACTCAAGGTGGCAATGAGAGCCCTGGGTTTTGAACCCAAGAAAGAAGGAATCAAGAAAATGATAAGTGAAATTGATAAGGAAGTTCAAGAAAAATGAACTTCAGTGACTTCTTGACTGTGAGGACTCAGAAAATGTCTGAGAAAGATACCAAAGAAGAAATCCTGAAAGCTTTCAAGTTGTTTGATGACGATGAAACTGGGAAGATATCTTTCAAAAATTTGAAGCGGGTGGCCAAGGAATTGGGTGAAAATCTGAGTGACGAGGAGCTGCAGGAAATGATTGATGAAGCTGATGGGGCTGGAGATGGAGAGGTCGATGAGCAAGAATTCCTGCGCATTATGAAAAAGACCAGCCTATATTAAGATGAGCGTCTTCTTTTCTACTGCAAGCACATGTACCTGCCGTTGTATGAAATCTGGCTTTCGACAACCTAATTCCCCACCCCCAGACTTCACCGTACAACTTTAGCCATGATCTTAAATGTCTTGTAGCCTTTTGAAAGCATTCTTTGATATTAAGGTTATTTGTAAAATGACCTGCTGATTTTTAAAAAGCAGAAAGAAAGCACGTTCACGTGGAGAAAAGGGTCTTAAAGTTTGACCACCTGCCATTTCACCTGCATTGCTTCACTCTTGTCGTGCCTTTGCACACAGATAAAGCCACAGAATACCCTAGCAAAGCACATCTACCGTGTTGCCCCAAGCAATTGTCATTCGTCAGTAGTTCTGGTTTTTAACTGATAACTGAGTAGTAGTAGTGAATTCTTGCTTTCGTATTTGGGTATGTTGATGCTATTCGTCCTGTCTTAAAATAAAAACTTCCTTAGTTTAAAAAAAAAGAAATTCAGAGCTGGAAGTGACAATGGCAATTATGGTGCTCAGACTTTATTTTGTAGACGCTGAAACTGAAGCTCAGAAAGATGAACTGTCTTCCTAAAAGTCACTCTACTAATTAATGATTCCTCAACTAGAGTTATTCCCTGACATAAATTATCTTGGATTGCTAATGAAGGGAAGATTCTCTCCTTAGGCTTGTCAAAGTTATTCTTCATCAAACAAACTAAGAAAAAGAAATGCGATCATCATACCTGCATTCTGGACATCACATTTTGGAGTTAGAAATGTATCCAGGAGATACTTCCAGATCTAGCTAAAGTGACACAGAGCCTCCCAGGAGGTTGAAGTCATATGCTCAATTTTACAGTCTTTTATTCATTTGCTCTTTCTTCTTTTTCTCTCCCTCCCTCCGTCCCTCCCTTCCTCCCTTTCTTTCTTCCTTCCCTGCCTCCTACCTCTCTTTCTTTTCTTTCTTCTTTTGTGCTAGTACTGGAGCGTGAACTCAGGACCTGAGCATTGCCCCTTAGCTTTTCACTGAAGGTTGGCGCTCTCTACAATGCTAGTCATAGCTAAACTTCTGGCCTTCTCTTGGTTAATTGGAGATACTTTTTCTGCCCAGTCTGCTTCCAATCATGATTCTCAGATTCCAGACTCCTAAGTAGCTAGGAATATAGTGAATACTATTGAGTCACTGGCACCTGACTGTTTCTTGTTTCTAATAGAAGTAATTATCATTTAATATGAAAACTTTTGAAAGAAAAACACTTAAATTCCATGCTCTAATAACAATATTATATATGATATATATATATATATCATATATAACCTTGGTCTATGTTTATTTTTTATTTTTATTTTATTGTCAGATAATGTATAGAGGGGTTACAATTACAATCACCATGTAGTAGGTGTATTACTTCTCATACATTGATACCCCTTCTCATGTTTTTGTCCCCATTTCCCTCCCACCATCCCCTCCCAATCATCTTCTTTCTCCCCTTGTCTTTCCTATTTCAAATAAACAAATAAACATATACACAATATGCCAGGTAACAAAGTCAGAGACTATAACAATATAAGATTAACCATCAGGGCAAAAAAGAGTAGAGAAATAACATAGTACATTAAGAACAACAATCACAAGATAAACCTCTTGTTTCCATATCCTGGAGATCCTTTCATTTAGTCTCATCCTATATGACCTAATATATCTAGGTTTTGAGCTGTTGTATTCCTCTGCTAGGAGAGTCTTACATGTGTACTAATTATTACAAATGAGGGAAACCACTGAGCCTATGTTCCTTTGGGTCTGGCTTACTTCACTTAATATGATTTTTCCCAAGTCTTTCTATTTTCTTACAAATGGGGTGATGTCATTCTTTCTGATGACAGCATAGAATTCCATTATGTATCAGTACCACATCTTCTTGATCCAATCATCTACTGAGGGGTATCTGGGTTGGTTCCATATCTTACCTGTGGTAAATAATGCTGCAATGAACATCGTTTTGCTAGTAGCTTTATTATGTCCTTGTTTCTGGATATTTGGGTAAGTGCCAAAGAGTGGAATTGCTGGGTCATAGGGGAGCTTTATGTTTAGTCTTTTGAGGAATCGCCATGTTGTATAATAGCAATATTATATTTTATGTACAGGCAAAAATGGAAAAGTATCTAGGTTCCAAAGATGACAAAAGTAGATCATTGATGTAAAGATAATTTTAGCAGCCATACATTAGCAACTCGTAGTTGAAAGTAAGATGAAGAAATCTCATTTTGAGCCCAATTACTTTTGCCTTAGGTGTCTTTCCTATCAGTTATGAAAATCAAGGTGACCTCAACTTTTCCTAAAACATTGAACTGTGTCACTCACTGAAAGCAGCTCCTTCCTTAGATTAATTAGGAAAATTCTTTAGGGATTAAGACAAAAGTAGTTTTGCATAAATTAGTTTAACATACTCCAACTGGAAATGAAGTGACTAATGGAATCGCAGCACCTTGGAGCCTTTAGCATTGGTGATCCTTTTCCTTTTAAATGATTTTCTCCAACTACACAGAGAATAGACCCATGCAGAGGAAGATGTGGAAAAGAAGCCTTTCGATGTTTCTGATATATGTGTGAATGCCCTTGAGAAAATCTATCAGAGACAAGCTATGAGAGCTAAATAATAACATTTAGTTGGAGGTACTTTTGGAAAAACAGCCGAAAGACCCATCACTAGATACATTTTGTCTTCCTCAATGGACAAGAGTGCATTAAATAAATTTCTGAAAATCACTCTTCCCAAAAGGACAAGATTTACATCTAAAATTTAATAGAGGGATAATTTGGTTATCTGGGAATTTCAGGGAAAAATGCTCTTTTCTTACAAAGAGTCTATGAGAACAAATGCCTGGGCATCATACTGCCTATTTTCTCAGAGTTCCCTTTTAAGAAGCAAATATTCACTAAGCAAACATTAATACCTGCAGAATATCACACACTTTCCCACTTTCTCTGATTCCACTCCCCTCGTTCACAACATGCCACAGCCCTTAGTAACAAAAACAGCAAAAGAGGCTGCGGTTTCCTCCTGTTTTGTTTTAGACCTTCAAAAATCAGTTTATAGTTTTAAACTCCAACATTATCAGACCATAACTGCACAGAAATCAAAACTCAAGTATTCTTAATGTAGTACTATTAAGAACTCAAATTAGTCAAATTTAATCTAACAATTACATAAATAAGATCCCAAATTACTTAAATTTCATGTAACAAATACATAAAGTATGCTTTCTAGTAAGAAGGTAAGACAGCATGGACACAGAGATATTCTGCAGAAATTGGCAAAGGGCTGGGAAAACTCATTGAACTGATGTCAGGTCACTTACTTGGGTAGATCTGGCTGGAATCTGGAGAAGAACAAAAACCTTTGCTTTTTAGTCCTTTGTTCTCTCTTGCTTTCTCCCTCCCTCCCCCCCAACATGCACATGAGTACACATACACGCATGCACACATGCACGCAAACACACACACACACACACACACACACACACACACACACACACACACAGCTACATGGGGCTCTTCTCCATTATTCTAGGAACTACTTGTTTGTGCCTCCCCATTTAAGGCTGCAATGAAGAATTTTAGTGGCTTCCAATATGATCAGACTCCAAGAACAGGTTTTGTGTGGAACCCAAATTGCCTAGATTTCCACTGTTTGGCCTCTGTACAGAGCTCTTGATGGATAATTAGGCTGTACAGTGAAAAAGGTTGCATTTTTCAGGTGCTGATGGTTGATGCCCTAAACCTCATTATCAAGGAGGCTGAAATCTGAGGATTGCAGTTCCAAGCCAGCCTAGGCAGAAAAGTCTGAGATACTTACCTTCAATGAACTTCCCACAAGTCAGAAGTAGAGTTGTGGCATAAGTGGTAGTGAATTAGCCCTGAACAGAAAAACTTAACAATAGTGTCAAGGCCTTGAGTTTAAACCCCAGCACTGGCAAACAGACACACACACACACACACACACACACACACACACACACACACTCGTGTGCACAAACAAGCATGCACATCACATCACCTTGTATCTTTTCTGTAAGGAGTATTCTAAGCCTAATATGTAACCAGCACTAGCCTTAAACACTAGAAAAATCCAAATGAAAGTAAATAAGAAATGCTTAGAAGCTATTTTTTATAGCCACTAACAAACACAAATCTGAATCCAGTGTCATCTATTTGAGAGCACCAATTTCAAAGTCTAGTAAATAGGAGAAAAGTCATAGAAGCCACATCTATTCCATCAACAGAGGAGTTATTCCACCATCTTTAATTGGAGAATAGAAAATAATCTTAGTTTGTCAGTGAGGCTTTCAGTAAAATTAAACACACACAACAGACTCATTTTGATCAGATATAGTGTGTAGTTTACTTCCCTGAGTCTCTAATACACAAACTACTTTATAGCCCTTTCTTTATTCATGTAGTCAATATTGGTTGGAAGCTATCCTTAACCCAACATGAGGCTAAACATGTGGAGGATAAGAATAAATGAGGTAAACCCTTCCTTCAAAGGTTTGCTTGGTAAAAATAGAATTAGAAAATTAGTACAACTTCAATTTATTGTGTCTTGTTTCCAGCACTCTGCCTAGAGCTTCCCATACAAAATCTGGTTTAATTATATTATGACTGTGTGAATTATACAAAATAACTCCATCCAAGACTGAGTTATGTGCCCCACTTTATCTGACCCCAAATGTTGATTTCCCTCTACCATTATTCCAAACTTGATCCTCTAGTTTACACTTTGGCAGGGGAGATGTGATGAGCCATGAAACCTAGAGTAGTTTGTAATTAACCAGGGAAGGGATGTTTCTAATAGACAGTTGCTAGGAGGTTCAAATTTCCACATCTTTCTTTGATGAAATGATCTGTTAAGGCAACGATAAGCAGGTAAGTACATAAGTCATAGTACAGCAATTTTAGAAAAATGGGGTAAAACTCCTTGGCATTTACCCAACAACTAGAAACAAGGACATAATAAAGCCACTAGCACAATGATGTTCATTGCAACACTATTTATCATAGCGAAGATATGGAACCAACCCAGATCCCTTCAGTAGATGATTGGATCAAGATTCACAACGGAATTCTGTGCTGCCATCAGAAAGAATGGCATCGCCCCATTTGTAAGGAATTGGAAAGACCTGGAAAAAAAATCATATTAAGTGAAGTAAGCCAGATTCAAAGGAACATAGGCTCAATGGTTTCCCTCATTTGCAATAATTAGTACACAAATAGGACTCTCCTAGAAGAGGATTACAACAGCTCAAAACCTAGATATATAAGGTTATATAGAATGAGACTAAATTAAAGGACCTCCAGGATATGGAAACAAGAGCTTTATCTTGCGTGATTGTTGTTCTAAATTTACTATGTTATTTCTCTTCTCTTTTGTCGCCCTTTGGTCAGTCTCATATTATTACTGTATTTGACTTTGTTACCTGGTATATTGTATATACTTTTATTTGTTTATTTGAAATAGGAAATGGAAGGGGGAAAAACAACATGATGGGGAGGGGGTTGGGGGAGGGAAATGGGGAAAAAAACATAAGGGGTATCAATGTAGGAAGTAATGCACCTATGTCCAGAAACAAGGACATACTAAATCCACTAGCACAACGATGTTCATTGCAGCTCTATTTACATAACAAAGATATGGAACCAACCCAGATGTCCCTCAGTTGATGAGTGGATCAACAAGATGTGGTATTTGTACACAACGGAAGTCTATGCTGCTGTCAGAAAGAATGACATTGCCCCATTTGTTAGGAAATGGAAAGACTTAGAAAAAATCATATTAAGTGAAGTAAGCTAGACTCAAAGGAACATAGGCCCAATGGTTTCCCTCATTTGTCATAATCAGTAGAAACCTCGGGCTCTCCTAGCAGAGATTTACAATAGAACAAAATCTAGAGACATTAGGCCAAATAGTATGACACTAAATGTAAGGACCTCCAGGATAAGGAAGCAGAAGCCATATAATGAGTGATTGTTGTCCTTAATGTACTATGTTATCGCTTATCTCTTTTGCCATCCTTTGGTTATCTCATACTGTTACAATCTCTCACCTTGTTATCTGATATATTTTATATGTGCTTAATTGGTTATTTGAAATTTGGATAGGGAAGGGGGGAAATCAAGATAAGCAGAGGGAGGTTGGGATGGAAATGGGGACCATGTCATGAGAAAGGGTATCAATGTCTGTGAAGTTATGCACCTTCTATCTGGTGAATACAATGTAACCCTTCTATTAATCACAATAAAAATTATTTTAAAAAAAGAGAAAAATGTGGTAAAAATCTAGGGTAGGGAGCATGGTGTCACTATAAGAGATTGGAGGATTTGGCTATGTAGAAAGAGACACAATCTCCAAGGAGCAGAAATTACCCGTCAGATTTTTCTTGGGATTTCCATATGACTTGAACATTTCCTTCTTTATTCTATTGAACTAAGACAAGATACCTGTACAATATTAACTATATACATATGTACATATATACATATATAGTGTAGGTGTGTGTGTGTGTGTGTGTGTGTGTGTGTGTGTGTGTGTGTGTGTGTGTGTGTGCTGGTCCTGGGGCTTGATCTCAAGGCCTGGACACTGTCCCTGAGCTTTTTTGCTAGTGTTCTACTACTTGAGCCACAGCTCTACTTTTGGCTCTTTGGTGGTTCATGAACTTTGAACTGCCACCTTCAGATCTCAGATCCTTGAATAACTACAATTATAAGCATGAGACACTGGGACCTGACAACTAGGTATCCTTTTGAGCACTAACATGTAAATTAATTTATCAAATATTTATTGGAAAATAATCAACACTCTGTTTTGATTGTGGAGGATACAGCACTGAATAGCCTCATCTATTCTCTCCATATGCCTATTCTATCAGAGCAATCAGTCAGCATGTAAGATTCAAGTTAGTACAGAAGACAATGAACCGTAGAAGTGTGGTAAGAAATTTCAGAGAGGGCACAGCCTGAAAATAATCAGGGGTGGTTTCTTGAGCCTGTAACTTGGAGTCAACAGAGGTGAGCAATGCTAAGAGAAACGCACCTTTAGATTTGTTTCTAAGAAGGGTGGAATGGGGGGAGACAAAAAGCATAATTCTGTACATTGAGATATTGGTTAGACCCAAAAGTGTTGACATCAAGTGGATAGGTGGACATAGATTTTCAAAAACCAGGAGACAGATCTGAGCTAAAGAAACTTGGGAAGGGTAAAGGGGTAGCCAAATTGGAGGAGAGAGTCTGGATCTATCAGCATCCTGGAAGCCAAATAAAGAAAGTATTTCATGGAAGAGAAAATTATCACTTTCCAAATATTTGTAGATCAAAATTACATGTCAAATAATTGGACCTTAGACCCTAACATTGGTGTAAGCAATGTGGAAGGCTCTCTCATCAGTTACAAGTTACTGACTATATGGGATATGGTCAATAAAGAACTCTGGAAGTTCAAGAAGGAAAAAAGGTACAAACAATTCTTTCAAGTTTTGTGTGAAAGCATGATTAACTGGATATTCATGGCAGTATAAGATGAATAAAAGGTACTGGTATTTTCTTATAATGTCAAGGAGTGAAGGAAAAATGGATCATGAAGGGAAGAGAGAAAAAGCGGAGCAACTTTTCTATGTACATAAGTGGGAATGGAATATAAGCTTACAGAAATTAAAGAATTTCTAACCCAATACCAGCAAAGAGGATCATGTGGGACCCGGACAGGTAAAAGTTATATGTGGTGATGGATGGGAGCTCTAAGTAGAAACATATTTAAGGTATTTTAGCAGGGTAACATATGCTAATATTTGGATTCTTAGGAAATGTTAAAATTTCTGAGAAAAGTTAATCTTGCACATTATTCAACGTGTTTTAATAGTCTTTTGGGGAAGGAAAAGACTTTGTAAAGCACTCAGCAAATGTCAAGAGTTTTATAGAGAAACATTTTCTGAGGATGTTCATTTTTACATGTAAAAACATAAAAGCATCTTTTTCTATTATAGTTTTTATTTTGACAAATCATGTATGTAGGATTTTTTTATGCTTTAGTTCCTTTCTATTTCATTTTACCTTTCAACTTCTACCATTTCATTTACTATTCTCCAATAAGTGGTGATCAGGCTGGTAGACTTTGCACTCAATTCAGGTAGCTCGCTTGCTTGTTAGCAGGTGGCAAAGGTGACATCTAGATGATGATGATTTTGGATGTGATTGGGTCCAGTGTTCTTCTCCCATAATATCACCTCTATATAAAATACCTATGTCTTTTATCCTATCATCAATGTTTATGACAATGTCTTATTCTATCTCCTTCATTACTCACCCTCATATCTTTAATGAACTTCTCTGACAGCCTCTCATATCTTATTAAGGTATAATTTGTACAAAATAAACTGCTCTCATTTTAGCATACCCTTAATGAATTCTTACATATATGTTCATCGTGTGATGAGTCTTCAAGACATATAACATTAATATCACCCCAAATGCTTTCTTCAGTCTCTTTGAAGTCAATATCCCATGTTGAGCAGATTTCTGTCCCTATATATTCTTTTCCATTCTCATGGCACTTAAATATAACATAGTATGTTGTGTTTATGCTGTGTTTCCTTATGATGGAAAATGATTTTTTGGACATCCATGTTTGATAATTCTTTTCTATCGATAGTTCCAATCATAGAAATTCCATAGTTTAGCTTCATACTATATGGCCTTATGTATCAAGGTTTTGCTCTATTACAAATCTCTGCTATGAGAGCCCAAGGTTTCTACTGATTATGACAAATGAGGGAAACCATTGAGCCTAAGTTCCTTTGAGTCTGGCTTACTTCACTTAATATGATCTTTTCTAAGTCTTTCCATTTCCTAACAAATGAGTCGATGTCATTTTTTTCTGACAGCAGCATAGAATTCCATTGTGTACAAATACTACAGATTGTTGATCCACTCATCAACTGAGGGACATCTAGGTTGGTTCCATATTTTTGCTATGGTGAATAATGCTGCAATGAACATTGTTGTGGTAGTGGATTTAGTATGCCCTAGTTTCTGGATGGTTGGGTAAATACCAAGTACTGGAATTGCTGGGTCATAGGGGAGCTCTATGTTTAGCCTTTTGAGGCACTGCCATACTGCTTTCCATAGTGTTTGAACAAGTTTGCACTCCCACCAACAGTGTAGTAGTGATCCCTCCTGGCCACATCCCCTCCAGCATCTGTTGTTATTAGTTTTCCTGATCCTGGCCATTCTAACTGGAGTGAGGTGTAATCTTAGCGTTGTTTTGATTAGGACCTCAAGGATATTGAAACAAAAGCCATATAATGAATGATTGTTGTCCTTAATGTACTATGTCATCTCTCATCTCTTTTGCTGTCTCTTGGTTATCTCATATTGTTACAGTATCTCACTTTGTTATCTGAAATATTGGATATGTTTGTATTTGGTTATTTGAAATTGGATAGGGAAGGGGGGAAAACCAAGATGGGGGTGGGGGGAGGGTAATGGAGACCAAGACATGTGAAAGGGTATCAATGTATGTGAATTAATGCACCTTCTATCTGGCAAATATCATGTAACCTTTTATTAATTACAATAAAAATATTTATAAAAAAGAAATTCCATAGTTTATTTTACTACTCATCTGTTCTTTCATCAATCAAGCTGCTTGAGCCATTCTAGTTCCACTCTCTTTAACAACATATTATTTCATTTCTTTTGAATAAATCTCTACAAGTGTAAATTTTTGGGACATTTAGTAAACACACTTTGCCAACATTGATTAATCATTGATATATTCTCATTTTTATTTTAATTTGTATTCTCCAGTGTTGCATGGGAATGTAGTTTATCTTGTATTTTCTTTTAAGTTATGACTTCTTGCTAGGCCACAGATTAGTTCATGGTAGAAGCCACAAATGATCATTTATGTACAGGAGCTTTGGACATGGAAAGTCTTTGTTGGTTTATTATGGGTTTTGTTAATTATTCTTCATTATCCACATAGCCTCTAATTTCTAGTTTCCCTTGAAATGAACTTGCAAAGTTGAATTTTACAGGGAATGTTTTGTCAATGGACTTCTCCTCCTTCTGGGAAAATACATGATATAATGAGGCCTCACAAATCTTCAGATACTTTCTGAAACTATCAGGAAATACATTCCAGTGTTCCATGGTAGTTACTAAGTTAAAAAGGTTGCCAGCAAGCTAGAGATGTTATTTCGATCTTGCTACTTGGAGAGATTCTACCTGAAGAAAAGTTATCACTGAGGAAAGAGTTGTGTTTGTGACACTATCTTGAGGCATAGATCCAACAGGCTATTAGACTCCCATAGCATATGGTCATGAAATAAGTCTTATAATTCAGTACCATGATATTTGTCTAATCTAATACATTTGACCTTTGTAATGCCACTTCCAAATTATTGTTCTATAATACTAACAATGAGGTATAACAAAAAAATCTCATCCCAAACAATAAATAAAACCAAAGCATGATTATTGTTTTCTTAGCCTTAATGTTAATGATTATGTATTTTCCAATTCTCTTTAGTCTCTTCCAGAAATTTAATACATATATATGTACCTATGTACATGATAAAGATGCTGTATTTTCACCTTTATATCCCCCCCCATTCCCATAACATTAAATTTGAATTGGCTGCTCACTACAGAAATGCATCAGAAAGCAGGCTTTCTCATAAAGAGATGGAGTTAAGGTCCAGAAAAAAATTACTCAAGCATTTCTGTGGTAGTAACACATAATTATAGTGATCTTACATGAGAGTGCCATTAGGGGTAAATGTTATTGTCATTCTTGTTTGTTGTTGGCTTGAATTTGCCAAACACTTGTCTCAATTATTGGCTTCACATTATCCAACACAATTATTTTTGTTTCTGGCTTAGATCACTGCTTTGCAATCCCATCTCACAATCTCATATCAATGCCCCAAGTGTTGCTAAAACTCAGAAAATAAACTTTATTTGCACTGTGGCTGCCTGTCTATGCCAAGCATCTTTGTTGCCAATCTATTAAACATGAGGAGACAATAGAGGAACATGAGATCATTTCCTGGTTCTTATTGTTTTGTAGAAACATTCCTGTCATATCTCATAACTGCCAGTACTGGGCACCCCCTCCCCAGGCCAAAGGAACACTGGTTTTGAGTGGGGGACAGTTGAGTCTATTTATTTACTGCAGATGTCAATACAAAATTTGAAAGAAGAGTGAAGATAGCAATTTTAGACTCAGGTCATTTCAATGAAGTTGATATCTTACTTACTGTATTTGAGAAAGAGAATTTTTAGCTCTCTCTCTCTCTCTCTCTCTCTCTCTCTCTCTCTCTCTCTCTCTCTCTCTCTCTCTTCTCTTCATTCTTTCCTTCTTCCATGTTCTGGAGAGCCTAGAGATACTAGGCTAATATGATACCACAGAATGATACTTTCTGTCCTGTTTTTCAACTGGTTATTTTTAGAGTGGAATCTTGTTTCCCTCCCTGCTGTACCTGAGCTGAGATCTATCGATTGTAGTCTTCCTGTAGTCACTAGAATCATAGATGTTGGCTACCATATTCCATTTTCCTCCATGGAAACCATCTCACAGATTTCAGTTCTACACAGCAGACTTGGTACCACAGTTTTGCAGTCTCAGTCCCCATGTAGCTTGGGATAATATGTTAGTGCCATTACACCCAGCTATAATTGAGAAAGGGTTTTGTAAAAATTTCCAGCAAGGTTAACCTCAATCAGAATCATTCCATTCTTGACCTCCCACCTTGGCTAGGATTACAGTCATGAGCCAAATCTACCTGGCTCAAATACCCTCACGTGCTTAATTCACATTAAGTAGTATTTAGGAAATGTCTACTTTTAAACTTACTACATTTAAATTTGATGAGACTCCTGTGAAAACTACTCATTCCTAGGATATCAGGACAAATCTCAGAAGTCTAACATTAAGGGAAGGGAGGCAGAGACAGAGCACGGATTGAATTATTCTGCCCATCTAATGTCTTTCAACAGACAAAAAGAAGGAACAGGAATGGAAGGAAGTTAGTTTGTGGATGGTGAGAACGGGTTCCATATTTTGTTTGGTAGGCTAGTGACACCGATGTAAAACACACATTTCACTGAAGCAATCCTGTTGTGTATTTTCCATCTCTACATTCAAATGACAGCAAATGAGCAAGTTATGTAAAAAAAAAACCAACAACAAAACAACTTTTAGAACGATTCTGATACCATCTAGGGTTATGGTTTATTTTCTTTACCAATTGAAAGACAGGAAAATGTTTAAAGCAGATAGAGATTTATTTGAAAGCTAAAGAAACAGTGAAAGGAATGCGGAAATGGACTCCCTGCACAAGGAGGGTCTGGAGCAGTTGTCTAAACCCTTCCCTGGGCCAGGTATATGTAGGGCCCCTTTTCTCCTTGTGCTCCTGTACCATTGGTTGAAGGGTTGAGGGGTGGGCATATATACTGCGTACTGCAAGGAGTCTCCTGATTGCTTCCCCTACCTTCAAGCACAAGCATGGAATGTTTTCTATGTTTGACGCCCTGTTGTCACACAGAATACTGTAGGGGATCCTGATGGATAGAAATGAACATTAGGAAATACATGCTCGAATTTTTTTTGACCTACATTTTACCAGGCATAAATTTCCCAAGTTCAAAAACAAAGTGCAGGGTTGTCACCATGTCACTGAGTTACATCAGGAAAAGAGTAAATACAAGTGAAGGTTTTTGCACACATTCTGCCACTTTGGGTCGCATTTCCACTTGCCACCCATGTAACTGGTGGTGAGTAACTGTGTTGTCCTAGGAGAAGCAGGTGTGGAGAATTGGCCAACAAGAGAAGTCAGGACATAGGCAAGGATGTAGAGAATTCCAATAGATATTTTAGGTAGCATAATAGCGTCCACAGCCTGTGAGGGAGGCTCTATATGATCTCTCTCCACAAATCACCCTGTATCACTCACTATATGAGTTGGAGGTGAGGCCTTTACTCTTCCAATTTTAAGAAATTTCTACTTGAAGTGGGTATTAATGGCCCTTGAACCAGAGCTTGCTTAGGAAGGGTGACGTTATCACAGATGAAGGGGAATCTGCAATGTATTTAAGTCAAACCCAGAATCCATGATAGTCAATCTGCATAGTTTGTCTTTCATAAAAATAAACAAAAATGTGAGGGCATATGAATAAATAAACAAATATGTGTGGTGTGGAATCAGGAAAAAAAATTATTGTAAAGATTTAAATTAGGAGCCGGGTGTGGTGGCTCACATCTATAATCCTAGCTACTCAGGAGGCTGAGAAATGAGGATCATGGTTCAAAGCCATCCCAGACACCAAAGTACCTGAGATTCATCTCCAATTAACCACTAAAAAACAGGAAGTGGGGCTGTGGCTCCAGGCGTAGGGAGGTAGCCTTGAGCTGAAGAGCTCAGGGAAAGAGCCCAGGACAAGAGCTCAATCCCCATGAGCTACAAAAAAAATTAAGATCTGATCGGCAGAAGATGGCAGTGTGTCAGTGAGTCTTTCTGAGCTCTGGCCAAGATACCAGTTCTAGGATCGTAGGGGAAAGTTCATACCCAAAGATTGATCCTAAGTAAGCTTTAGCACCACAGAGATCTCAGTCAGAGAGGAGAAAAGCAGAAAACCAGAGCAAGAAGACAGCGTGGAGTGCCCGAGCCGCTCAGAGCAGCCTTGGAGACAAAGCCTCCCTCCTGAACCTGGGCAGATAGGGCGGCACAGACCTGCAGGCTCCAGGCAGAGCCACACAGAGCCTGTGCGAACCCAGAGCCATCACCCAGCCGGGTGTGGACCTGCCAGGTTCATGGAACCAGAAAATCCAGCAATTCGTGAGTACCTTCATGGAGACATTTCCACTTCTGCTTGCACTTGTGTATAGGCATTGGGAAAGAATCTCCTCCCACACCAGCTGACAGCAGCGCCATCTTGACTGCTGGCAAAGACCTGGCCAAACCAACTGGAGCCTGAGAAATGGTGCTTGGCAGCACCATCATTGAAAAGGGCAAAGGTTTTCCCAGAGGCAGCTTAGCCAGACGTCTGCCCCTGGTGCTAGGAAGTTCCTTCTCTTGGGCAGGGCCACATTCCTGATAAACAAAGCCACTTGCAGCTCCACCAGCTTTTTTATTTTTCTGCCCAATCAAGCATACTGATCAGAAAAATAGCAAAGCCAAATCGAAGGAAGAAAAGACTTTTTGAAGTGTTTGGATCCCAAATTTAGTGGTGACACAAATTTCATACCCCTTCCCCCCCCCACACTCAAAAAACCAAACTGAAGAATATCCCCCCTTTTTTCCCCATTTCTACCTTTCTTCCTTTGCATTTTTATGTGTTCTTATCTTTCTTTTGCCTTTTGATCTCCACCTTTTTTTTAATGTTATGATTCTTTCCATTTTTTCTTTTCTGCTTTCCTTCTGCCATTGTAGTCATTCTTAGAAACATAGTGACAGCACTGGGTTCAGATTGAATACAAATGATGTTTTTGTTGATACAGTCACCTGCTTTTAGGTGGTTCTTAACCCTAGTATTTCTTGTCTAAGAACTCACAATTGTGTGGGATCTCCCCCAACCTTTTTTCTTGTTTTTATTTTTTTGTTTATTTTCACTTAAAAGAATTATCGTTGATCCCTCCTATAGATAACTTTTATCTTTTCTGTATATATTCTTTATATATTCTTCTTATTACTCTTCTTACTCTCATAACTTTTATCTTATTTTTTCTAAATTTTGTACTCAACTATTTTACCCTTCTATCATCTTAGGTAGGTTATCCTTTTCTTTATTACTATATTAATCTTACACTCCTACATTACTCTTTTCTTACCTCCCCTCTTATCTTTCATACTATTTTTCTATCTCTGGTCCTCTGCTCATCCTTCAACTTTTAGAATGCATGGATCTACAGTTGATGGCTGTTGAGCAATACTGTATATCTTGGTGTTCATTTATACTGTAGGTCCAAAGGGACTTAAATACAATAGAGATTGGATTGGAGGGGGTGGTCATAAAACAGTGACCTGTGATGTGAGTTGGTATTAGATTTGTCTGTATGTGTACAAAAAGAGAGAGAGTGATAATACCAATCTGAAATTGTGAATATCTATTGTCTGGCCAGCTAAAGAGCTCTAGGTTGATTATATCTTAAAAACTGTAATTTTGTGCAGTATTAATCTTGCTCCTGTTTTCAAATGGGCAGAACAAGAAACTCAAGAAAAATGGCAAATCAAGGAATAGCATCTCCCACCCAATATAAACAGGCAATGAAATACTCAATGGCAAAACTAGAGGAGAGTCCTCTAAATGCTATACAAATGCAATTGGTTAACATGATTAATGAAAAGCTTGAAAATATACAGAAAGAGATACGTGAAGAAGGCATAACTAAATGAGATGAAACCATAAAGAAGGTGATATGTGACATGAGGAGACATAAAGGAGTCTATTATAAAGCATTTACATGAACATGAGGAAGCTAGAGAAAGAAAAATGGTAGAATTCATAGAATCCACAAACAAAAAGCTGGCAGAACTCCAACAAATGTCCAATGACAGTAAAGCTGCTTACCTAACCACTCAAATGGAAATCAAGGAGTTAAAGAAGTCCATACATGATCTAAAACAAGAGATGCAAGGCATCAAAAATGAGCAATTGGAAGGGAGGAGCATGAAGAATAAAGTAGAAAGTATTGCTAGAAATTAGACAATGCAGAAGAGAGAATCTCCGGGGTTGAAGATAATCCAGTTGTTATAGAGAAAACAGAAAATGAATCAAACCAAATCTAGGAAATAAGAGAGAATGCTTCAGGAGGTCCAAGATATAATTAGGAAGCCAAATTTAAGACTAATTGGTATTGAGGAGGGCCTGGAGAAAGAGGTCAAGGGTATTGGAAATATACTTCAGGGAATTATCTCAGAGAACTCTCCAAATATCCAGAAGGACAGGCCCATCCAGATATAAGAAGCTTTTAGAACCCTAAACAGACCTGACCAGAAAAGAACATCCCACCGCCACATTATAATCCATGCAGGATCAATAAAGACCAAAGGAAGGATCCTAAAAGCATCCAGGCAGAAGAGAACAATCACCTACAAAAGAAAATCAATCAGAAAAACCACAGATTTCTCAGCAGAGACCATGCAAGCAAGAAGAGCTTGGAAGGATGTATGTTATGCCCTTAAGACAATTAACTACCAACCAAGAATACTGTACTCAGCTAAGATCTCATTCATAAGTGAGGGACCAATAAAAACCTTCCATTCCAAGGAAACGTTGGAACATTATGTAGCAACCAAACCAGAATTACAGAAAATTCTCAAAGATGTTCTACACATTGAAAACCAACACAAACGTGATACTGATAAAGAAACAGCACCTAAAAATCATACCAGGTAAGTACCGCAAGAGCTGTCAAGCCACAGGCTCTAATGAAAGATATAAAAATGGCAGGAACTAGTAAATATTTTTCATTCCTAACTCTCATTATCAATGGACTTAACTCTCCATTTAAATGGCATAGACTGTCTAGTTGGATCAAAAAGCAAAATCCATCGTTCTTCAAGAGACGCATCTTGCCCCTAAAAACAAACATTTTTTAAAATATTTTTATTGTATTTAATAAAAGGGTTACATGATATTTGCCAGATAGAAGGTGCATTAATTCACATACATTGATACCCTTCCACATGTCTTGGTCCCCATTACCCTCCCCCATCCCCCCTCTTGGTTTTCCCCCCTTCCCTAACCAATTTCAAGAAACCAAATACAAATGTATCCAATATATCAGATAACAAAGTGAGATAGTGTGACAATATGAGATAAGAAAGGAACAGCAAAAGAGATGAGAGATAACATAGCACCTTAAGGACAGCAATCATTCGTTATATGGCTTTTGTTTCAATATCCTAGAGGTCCATATATTTTTTATTGTAATTAATAGAAGGGTTACATGATATTTGCCAGATAGAAGGTACATTAATTCCCATGCATTGATACCCTTTCATATGTCTTGGTCCCCATTTCCCTCCCCCCCACTCCCACCCCTCACCTTGTTTTCCCCTGTTCCCTATCCAATTTCAAATAACCAAATACAAATATCCGATATATCAGGTAACAAAGTGAGATACTGTAACAATATGAGATAATCAAGGGATAGCAAAAGAGATGAGAGATAACATAGTACCTTAAGAACAACAATCATTCATTATATGGCTTATGTTTCTATATCCTAGATCAACAAGATGTGGTATTTGTACACAATGGAATTCTATGCTGCTGTCAGGAAGAATGACATTGCCCCATTTATTAGGAAATGGAAAGACTTAGAAAAGATCATATTAAGTGAAGTAAGCCAGACTCAAAGGAACATAGGCTCAATGATTTCCCTCATTTGTCATAATCAGTAGAAACCTTGGGCTCTCCTAGCTGAGATTTGCAATAGAGCAAAACCTTGATATAAAAGGCCATATAGTAGGACGCTAAAACAAACATTTTTTGAATGTGAGAGGCTGGAATAAACTTTATCAAGCTAATGGCCCCATAAACAGGCTGGAGTTGCCATCTTCATATAAAATACAGTTCAAACTAAAATTAGTGAGAACAGACAAAGAGGGTTATTACATACTAATAAAGGGATCTCTACTCCAAAAGGACATAACCATCCTAAGTAACTACACAGGTAATCCCGGAACACCGAAACTTCATCAAGCAAACTTTACTTTCACTAAAACCACACATAGATAAAAACACAGTGATTGTTGGTGATTTTAACATAACACTCTCACCTATAGACAGATCAACCAGGCAAAAACTCAACAGAGAAAACTCAGTATTGAACAATGGTATAGACTAACAGGATCTAACAGACATCTGCAGATTATGTCACCCAGCAACATCATAATATACCGTTTTTTCAGCAGCACATGGAACATTTTCCAAAATCGACCACATTTTAGGGCATAAAACAAACCTGTGGAAATTCAGAAACACTGAAATTATTCCCTGCATTCTCTCAGACCACAAAGGCATCAAATTGGAACTGAACACCAATCTCCACCAATGAAAACACTGTAACTCATGAAGAATGAACAGTACATTTTTGAGTCACCAGTGGGTCATCGAGGAAATCAGAACAGAAATTCAACAATTTATGAAATTTAACAAAAAGGAGCACACAAAATACCAGCTCCTTTGGGACAAAGCAAAGGCAAATTTATAGCTCTGAGTGCCTACATTAACAAATTGGAAAAATCACAAACCAAAAATTTAATGTCGCACCTAAAACTCTTGGTAAAAGAGCAACAAACCAACCCTAATCCCAGTAAAAATAAGCCAATTATTAAAACCAAAGCAGAATCAAATGAATTGGAGTCTAAAAAAAACTATATAAAGAATCAACAAAATAAGGAGTTGGTTCTTTGAAAAAATTAACAAAATTGACAGACCCTTAGCAAATCTTACCAAAAAGAGAAGGGAGCATACCCAAATAACCAAAATCACAGACGAGAATGGTAATAACACAATAGAAATTACCAAGATCCAGAGCATCATGAGGGAATACTTTTCAAACCTTTATGACAACAAATTTGAGAATCTAGAAGAAATAGATGAATTCCTAGCCAATATTAACATACCCACATGGAACCAAGAAGACCTAATCCAACTAAACAGACCTTTCTCAAGCACTGAAATAGAAATGGCAATAAGAGACCTTCTATCCAAGAAAAGCCCAGGGCGCGATGGATTCACAGCTGAATTCTATAAGGTCTTCAAAGCAGAGCTCACACCAATACTCCTCAAGCTCCTCAAGGAAATTGAAAATGAAGGCTCTTTGCCAAACACATTCTACAAAGCCACTATAACCCTCATTCCCAAACCAGACAGAGATTCATCAAAGAATGAGAACTATAGACCCATACGGTTAATGAGTATTGATGCAAAACTTCTCAACAAAATTCTGGCCAACCATCTTCAGCAACTCATCAAAAAAATTATACACTCTGATCAAACAGGATTCATCACAGGGAGGCAAAGCTGGTTCAACATACACAAATCAATTAATATAATTCAACACATCAACAGGAGCAAGGACAAAAATCACATGATTGTCTCAATAGATGCAGAAAAGGCATTTGACAAGGTACAACACCCCCATATGCTAAAAGCTCTGGAGAAACTAGGAATCCATGGAAGATTCCTCAGTATAATAAAGGCTGTGTATGACAAACCCACAGCTAGCAATATACTTAATGGTGAAAAACTAAAGCCATTTTCTCCAAAATCAGGAATGAGACAAGGATGCCCACTCTCTCCACTCCTCTTTAACATAGTATTAGAATTCCTACCCTGAGCAATAAGGCAAGTAGGAATCATAGAGGGGATCCAAATGGGGAAAAAGGAAGTGAAACTTTCCCTCTTTGCAGATGACATAATTCTGTATTTAAAGAACCCTATAGACTCCACTCCAAGCTGCTTGAGCTGATTCAAAACTTTGGCAAGGTAGCAGGGTATAAAATTAACCCTCCAATATCTACTACCTTCCTCTATGCCAACAATGAGAGGAATGAGGCAACAATCAGGAAAGCAACTCCTTTTGCAATAGCCTTAAAGAAGATAAAGTACCTAGGAATTAACTAAAATGTAAAGGACCTTTTCAATGAAAACTTTAGAACTCTGAAAAAGGAAATTAAAGCTGAACTGAGGAAATGGAAAAACTTCCCATGCTCCTGGATTGGAAGAATTAACATTGTGAAAATGGCAGTCTTGCCAAGGGCTGTCTATAAATTCAAGGCAAAACGCATCAATATTCCAATGTCATTCTTTAAAGAAATAGAAGAAGCAATACAAAATTTCATATGGAATAATAAAAGACCCCATATAGCAAAAACACTTCCTAGCAGAAAGAACAGCGCTGGAGGAATTTCAATACCAGACTTTAGACACTATTACAGAGCTATTGTGACCAAAACAGCTTGGTACTGGCACAAGAATAGTCCTGAAGACCAATGGAATAGAACTGAGGACCCAGATATTAAACCACAGATCTATGGCCACCTATCTTTGATAAGGGAGCCAAAAAAATAGAATGGAAGAAAGACAGCCTCTTCAACAATGGTGCTGGCAGAACTGGTTAAGCACATGCAGAAAACTAAAGTTGGATCCTTCTTTGTCACCCTGCACCAGGATTAGCTCCAAATGGATCACAGACCTTGAGGTAAAAGCAAATACACTGTAAACTTTACAAGAAGGAATAGGAGATACACTAGGTCTCCTTGGCACAGGTCGAAATTTTCTTAATAAGGACCAAGAACCACACAAATCAGAGAAAGTCTGGATAAGTGGGACTGCATTAAACTGCAGAGCTTTTGTATGGCAAATAACATACCTAGTAAGTTAAATAGAAAGCCCACAGCTTGGAAGAAGATCTTCACTAACCATACAACAGACAAAGTCCTTACATCTAAAATATATCATCAGCTTAAAAAATCGAATCACTCCAAAACTAATCTCTAAAGAAACAACCATCCCATTAAAAGATGGGCCAAAGACTTAAAGAGATTCTTCTGTGAAGAAGAAATAAAAATGGCCTATAGACACATGAAGAAATGCTTGACATCTCTAGTCATACAAGAAATGCAAATCAAAACAACTCTAAGATTCCACCTCACTCCAGTTACAATGGCCAGGATCAAGAAATCTAATAACAACAGATGCTGGAGGGGATGTGGCCAGGAGGGATCACTACTACACTGTTGGTAGGATTGCAAACTCCAACCACTACGGATAGTAGTATGGCAGTTCCTCAAAAGAGGAACCCAGCAATTCCGCTACTTGGAATTTACCCAATTGTCAAGAAACAAGGACATACTAAATCCACTAGCACAATGATGTTCATTGCAGCACTATTTACCATAGCAAAGATATACAACCAACCCAGATGCCCCTTAGTTGATGAGTGGATCAAGAAGATGTGGTATTTATACACAATGGAATTCTATGCTGCTGTCAGAAAGAATGGCATCGCCCCATTTGTAAGGAAATGAGAAGACAGAAAAACTCATATTAAGTGAAGTAAACCAGAGTCAACATAGGCTCAATGGTTTCCCTCATTTGTCATAATTAGTAGAAATCTTGTGGTCTCCTAACAGAGATTTACAATAGAAGAAACCTAGATACGTAAGGCCATATTGTAAATGAAAGGACCTCCAGGATATAGAAACAAAAGCCATATAATGAGTGATTGTTTTCCTTAATGTACTATGATGCCTCTCATCTCTTTTGCTTTCCCTTGCTTATCTCATATTGTTACAGTATTTCACCTTGTTATCTGATATATTGTATATATGCTTATTTGGTTATTTGAAATAGAAAAGGGAAGGGGGAAACCAAGATGATGGCGGGGGGGGGGGGGAGGAAAATAGGGACCAAGATATGAGAAAGGGTATCAATATTTGTAAAGCAATGCACCTTTTAGCTGATGAATGTGTGGAAAAAATTAAATTAGAATAATTGGAATGTAAATAATGTGTTACTGCCACTGCATTTCTTTTTTTGGAAATAGCGTGATTTATTTATATTACCCATATCTATTACTATGTTAAAAATTAAACATAAGCAAGTCTTTACTTAATATAACTATAAAGGACCTTAAAAATGATTAGAAACCATTTAAAACTATACAAAATTGTCTTTAACTGATAAAACATTACAATTGTTGTGACTTTTATAAATCCTTGTGAAAATACTATACCGTATTAAAAATGCTTCATTAATAAATAGATCAGTAAAAATATGACAGCATTATTAAACTAAAAATTTCTGGTCAGAATACTTTAACTTAACATTAGAAGCATTGAAAATTCTTCTCTTTGTTGTAAGTACTATCTTCTTTTTAGTGCTTTACTTCTTTATAACAAAACGATCAAGAGTGGTCTGCAAGCTGCATGTCTTATTCTTCTTTATGCAACATAAGATATAAACATTGTTCTTACACTTTGGCAAATTGTCAAATTCTTTTCTAAGCTTGGAATACTTCCAAACATTTTATCCATCACACTTGGAATGCTCTGAAGTACCTCTAAGAGGTCCCTTAATGTGAGGTGTCTGACATAATCACCTCCTTCTCCTGCTTTCGATGAACCACTTTCCCCCTTCACATTATGAAGTTTTCTTGTGTTAAATTACCCTAACTGTAGCACTGTATTCCTATGTTTAAAATTTCACATTAATGTCATCTTAAATTCTAATCCAGGAGTTACTTTTATATACAAGAATGCATTTGTAACGTTGGGAGTTTAGTATGATGTAGCATACCCCATAGATGTCTTTGTTGATCACAGGACACACACACACATTGATAGTATAATAGTTACACTATTACATAACAGTCTTCACTTCAATTGGAGCTGACTTGAGAAACCATTGAAATGATGTAGAAATAGTGTGTGAATTCCAAAGCCAGGTCAGAAAAGGTATTTTGACTGCAATCTTCTTTGCTCTTGGATTGTTTCTCTTGGGAGAAGCCAGTTACCATAATGTGACTTCGCAACGCGTATCTTATGGGGCAAGAACTGAACTTGTTGCTAAGTGGAATGACTAAATTGTCTTGGAAATGGGTTCTCTAGCTCCAGGTTTCTGAAGGTCAGAGATTACTAACAAAAAAGGAGAAAGTTTCTGTATTTGGTGTATTAAGGTTTCTGACTTGGCAAGACTCAGTGTTAAGATCCTAAAAGTTCATCTATTTGAACTAAGTCTAGTTCTGACTTCATGATTATCAGATCCCTATCCCAAATCAATAAGAAAAGAATTGAATCATGAATTGGAGCATTTATTTTTAACCAAATGAATAAAACCAATAGGCTTTGAGAGTTTTTTTAAGCTTACTATTGTATGCTCAGTCACATTTTGATTATGTCTTCAGTTGGAATGCTGGTAGAAGAAACAGGAATAGATAAAAGTTAATTATTTATAATGATGGATAGGACTTTACAATAAATTGATTTGATATGTGAAGGAGAAAGAATAATAGAGCACATTTTCAAGAATCTTTACCTAATATATAGAAGAGTAATGACATATACTATTGGATATATTGTTTGAGAAGCTAGTGAAGATTTTAGAGATGAGGATGGCTCTATTTTAAGATGCATTGAGTTTCCATTTAAAAATAGCCCTAAAAGAAAATGATTTTTCTTTGTCTTGATTTTTACTGTCCCCTTATACTTTATAATAGCCATATTTTTTCATTCTTAAACCCTATCCCTGAAAAATAGGGAGAGATAGGCAAGACACTTATTTTACTTATGAATTTAACATAGGAAACAAGAGCTTTAGCAGTATGTCCAATAATAGCGTCAAGGCTCTCTAAAATCTATATTCCCGCCCACCCCACCCCCCCCAAGGCAACCTGTGATTCTGTAAGCCATAATGTGCTGTTGTCTTCTTATCAACCATTTTCTCCTCTTTGAATATCTGAAACCAATCATTGATTTGAAATAGGAAAATATTTAGTAAAGTGCTTAAAATATGGTTGTAATAAAAATATCTTTCCCTTGGGGAGACCTGGGAAGATTTAGAATAATTGTATCTCCAATGATGTAATTTTACTGGAAGATTTGCCAGGTTCCAGGAAATTCTGACAGTATTAACTAAACCATTGGAGACTGATTTATGAGACTAAATTCCAATATGTTGCTTAACTAATAAATATATAAATCTTGATACCTAGAGCATTCAAATGATCATTCATTGTGTTTTACCAAAGCTGGAAGTGGGTTTAGAAAGTAGATTACCTGGTAAGCATAAAATTGTGAGATGCAAACTCTACAGAAATATCATGTGCATTGTGGTGCAGACAATTTCTGTTCTGCTGTAGAAAAGAATCACTTTCACTAACTGAAAACACTATGTACTAAAGAACAGTACACACCAATTTCCTTGCACAGGTCCACTCCAGTCAGTTGTATGGACTTAACATTGCCAAAGCAATGGTCTAAGGGGTGAAAGATTTAATTCTGAGAAAGGGCCAGCAAATACATCCTTCAAGGAACTGGTATATCCTTAGCTTTCAGATTTCTGTTCTAAATTATGATGGTTGTCGTTCCTTCCCTTCACTTTCCATGATTTCCCAAACTCTAACTTGACTTTCATCATCTGCAATTTTAGTATGCTTTCCTGAAAAAAAGTTAAGGATGCAAATGAATGTAGCAATGTTTATGTATAAACAATATTGTTGGTATGAGTTACTTTGGTGAAGAAGACACGGTTGTTTTCTAGATTTATTTATTTATTTACTTATTTGTTTATTTATTTATTTATTGGTTAGTTGTGGGGCTTGTCTGGGCTTTGTCCCTGAACTCCTTTGCTCAAGGCTATCACTCTACCACATTGAGCCACAGCAGTACTTCAGGTTTTCACCTGGATAATGGGAGATAAGAATCTCACAGACTTTCTTGCCTGCATTGGCTCTGAATTGCAACCCTCAGATCTCAGCATTCTGAGTAGCTTGGATTATAAGTGTGAATCACCATTGCCTTTTTGCTTTCCTATTTCTTGATGATGGCCTTTTGTTTTCCTTGTGATTTAGTTTATAACTAGAAAGGAACTTGGCGAGAAAAAGGAAAAGAGAGCTAACTTACAATCACTCTATGGCACTATGTGTAAATAAATACATAGTAGATTTAACAAATAAGATGAATTCTAATTTGACAATGAATTTCAAGTAATTTACTTCAAAGACATTTGAGGATAATAGGCTAATTATATGTTGCCTGAAGGGGGAAATATTTCCTTCGACTGACTTATTGATTTGTTGCCTTTTAACAGAAAATTATGCCAATCTAATTACAAAGAAAGGTTAAGAAGCTAATAACTTCAAACCTGAGGTTGTCCATAATGGAACAGAATGATTAATGACCTAAAAAAAACAACCTCCCACGAACCTTTAGCTGAAGACTTGGAATACCATGTTGCTAATGGGAAAGTGTGAAATATTCTGTGTACTTTCCTTTCTATAAAAAGCAATATTAAAATTGTCTGCTAAGTGGAATTGTAATTAGACACATGTTATGGCAATCACTTTATAACCAGGTCTCCAGATGTTGTTTGCTTAGTCTTTCACATTATTAATATTAAAAGAAAATCCCTCCTATGCTAACTACCTTCATTAATGCAGTTCTATCATAACCTTCTCCAAAAACAAAATGTTTAGGTCAGTAGTAAGGTCGTGAGTGAAACAGTGAATGAATGTCCCCGGAAACCTGAGATGGTCAAGGAGCCTTACTTAACAAGCCTTTTTGTAAATATCTTGACACCCTTCCAAAATAAAAAGTATAAAAGTAATGTAGAGCTGGGTACTTGTGGCTCAGGCTTGTAATTGTAACTACTCAGGAGGCTGAGATTTGAGGATCATGGTTTGAAGCCAGACCACACGGGAATGTCTGTGAGACCATCTCTAACAGATCACAGAAAAAGCCACAGTAGAGCTGTGACTGAACTGGTAGAGTGCTAGCCTTAAGCAAAAGCAGCTCAGATTCAGCACCCAAGCCCAAAGATCAAGCCCCAGGACCAGCAAATAAATAGATAAATAAATAAGGAGTATAGAGGTCTAATGCAGGAACCATGTACACTGGAGTTAAAATCTTCATACAAAATCATTGAGATAGATTAGAAACTAGTGGCTCATACCTGTAATCTTGGCTACCCAGTGGAATGAGATCTGAGGATCTCAGTTGGAAGCCTGCTAGGGCAGGAAAGTCTCCAATTAACCAACAATAAGCTAGAAGTAAAAGAGTGGCTCCAGTACAATATCAGTCTTGAGTGGAAAGAACTAAGTCATGGTACCAAGTCCTGAGTTCAAACTCCAGTACCAGAACACCATTGAGATGGGGAAAACTACTGAACATGGATGACAGTTGGGGACATGGGATCAGAGCATATAGGTAAAGCCCATTGTTGCCCCCACTTCTCCAAGTTTTTGTCCAATTTTTGTCCAAATGACTGCCACACTCAGACTGACACTGCTCTAGACCAGAAAGAGCTGTGGCTTCAGGTGAAATTGGGGGATATACATACAGGGCTAGGAGCACTGAGGCCTAGGGGAGCCAAGAAGAAATACCTAAGATTCTACAAGACTAATGGGATGAAGAGATATTGTCAGGTCTTAGTGACCATAGATGTGGTGGGAAGCAGAGGACAGAGACTGGGAGTGCTGGAGAGAGCAGCCTGATTAGCCAAGGGGTAAAATTTGATGTCTAAGCATCAAACTGTTTTCTTTCCATTTCCACCTTCCCTTCCCATCCTCTCCATCCCCTCTTCTTCCTTCTTCCCCTTTACCAGTCTTCTTTTCTTCTTTTCTTTATTTGTATTCCAGTAGTGGGGCTCAGAACCTCAAACTCTTACCCAGTGTTTTCCTCACAGCTAGCACCATACTCTTGAGCCATTACTCTACTGTTTTTGTTTCATTTTGTGTTGTGTTGTGTTGGCTATTTTTACTGGTTAACTGGAGAGAAGAGTCTACAGATATGTCTACTTGGGCTAGCTTCAAACCATGATCCTCAGATCTTAGCCTTTGAGATAGGAACACAAATAGGCATGATCCATTGGTACCTGGCAGAAAGTGAAATTTATCTTGCTTTTAATAAGAAAATAAAGATCACCCACAATTCTCCCATCCACTTTCAGAAATGATATTTGACTCTCAGTTGTATATAATTCTAATGTGGCTTTTCACTGCATACATGCTTGTTTCAATTTTCCCCTTCCATTCTGATTTTTAAAAAGTAAAACTATACAGGACATGGTGATAGATATTTATAATCCTAGCACTTAGAAGGCTCAAGCAAGAAGATCAGGACTTTGAGGATAACCTTGGCTACATAATGAAAACCCATCTCAACCAACGAACCAATAAATAATAAAGCTGAAAAGTTGGGCATGTTGGTATGCATCTGTAGTACCAGCTACTTAAAAGACTGAGTCAAGAGGATTCTTTGAGTTCAGGAGTTTGAGGAGTCTGGGCAACACAAAATGACCTCATCACAAAATCAAACAAACAACCCCCCCCCACATTATAACATTAAAAAAAATCTTCCAGGAAAGCTGAGTCGTGGACTTCTTTCTAAATCATCATTTATTCTTTTTTTACATATATATATTTATTGTATTTAATAAAAGGGTTACATGATATTTGCCAGATAGAAGGTGCATTAATTCACATACATTGATACCCTTTCACATGTCTTGGTACCTATTACCCTCCCCCCACCTACCACCCACTCCCCGTATTGGTTTTCCCCCCTTCCCTATCAAGTTTCAGATAACCAAATACAAATAAATTCAATATATCAGATAACAAAGGGAGATACTGTAACAATATGAGATACCCAAGGGACAGCAAAGGAGATGAAGGATAACATAGTACATTAAGGACAACAATCATTTGTTATATGGCTTTTGTTTCAATATCCTGGAGGTCCTTTCAATTAGCTTCATACTATATGGCCTTATGTATCTAGGTTTTGCTCTATTGCAGATCTCTGCTAGTAGAGCCCAAGGTTTCTACTGATTATGACGAATGAGGGAAACCATTGAGCCTAAGTTCCTTTGAGTCTGGCTTACTTCACTTAATATGATTTTTTCTAAGTCTTTCCATTTCCTATCAAATGGGGCAATGTCATTCTTTCTGACAGCATCATAGAATTTCATTGTGTACAAATACCACAACTTGTTGATCCACTCATCAACTGAGGGACATCTAGGTTGGTTCCATATCTTTTCTATGGTGAATAATGCTGCAATGAACATTGTAGTTTTAGTGGATTTAGTATGCCCTAGATTCTGGATGGTTGGGTAAATGCCAAGTAGTGGAATTGCTGGGTCATAGGGGAGTTCTATGTTTAGCCTTTTGAGGCACTGCAATACTGCTTTCCATAGTGGTTGAACCAGTTTGCACTCCCACCAACAGTGTAGTAGTGATCCCTCCTGGCCACATCCCCTCCAGCATCTGTTATTATTCGTTTTTCTGATCCTGGCCATTCTAACTGGAGTGAGGTGGAATCTTAGAGTTGTTTTGATTTGCATTTCTTTTATGACCAGAGATGTTGAGCATTTCTTCATGTGTCTATAGGCCATTTTTGTTTCTTCTTCAGAGAAGACTCTCTTTAAGTCTTTGGCCCATTTTTTAATGGGATGGTTGTTACTTTGGAGATTAGTTTTGGAGTGATTCAATTTTTTGAGTTGTTGATATATTTTAGATATGAGGCCTTTGTCTGTTGTTTGGTTGCTGAAGATCTTCTCCCACTCTGTAGGCTTCCTAATTAATTTACTAGCTATGTCCTTTGCCATACAAAAGCTCTGCAGTTTAATGCAGTCCCACTTATCCAGCCTTTCTCTGATTTGTTGTGATTCTTGGTCCTTATTAAGGAAGTTTCTACCTGTGCCAAGGAGACCTAGCATATCTCCTATTCCTTCTTGTAAAGTTTTCAGTGTGTCAGCTTTTACCTCCAGGTCTTTGATCCATTTGGAGTTAATTCTAGTGCAAGGTGACAAAGAAGGATCCAATTTTAGTTTTCTGCAGGTGCTTAACCAGTTCTGCCAGCACAACTTGTTGAAGAGGCTGTCTTTCTTCCATTCTATTTTTTTGGCTCCCTTGTCAAAGATTAGGTGGCCATAGGTCTGTGGTTTAATATCTGGGTCCTCAGTTCTATTCCATTGGTCTTCAGGCCTGTTCCTGTGCCAGTACCAAGCTGTTTTGAGAATTATAGCTCTGTAATAGAGTCTAAAGTTTGGAATTGAAATTCCTCCAGTGCTGTTCTTTCTGCTAAGAAGTGTTTTTGCTATACGGGGTCTTTTATTATTCCATATGAAATTTTGGATTGCCTCTTCTATTTCTTTAAAGAATGACATTGGGATATTGATGGGTATTGCGTTGAATTTGTAGATAGACCTTGGCAAGATTGTCATTTTCACGATGTTGATTCTTCCAATCCAGGAGCATGGGAGGTTTTTCCATTTCCTTAGTTCTGCTTTAATTTCCTTTTTTAGGGTTTTAAAGTTTTCATCAAAAAGGTCCTTTACATTCTTAGTTAAGCTAATTCCTAGGTACTTTATTTTCTTTGAGGCTATTGTGAAAGGAGCTGTTTTCCTGATTATTGCCTCGTTCCTCTCACTGTTGGCGTAAAGGAAGGCAGTTGATTTTTGAGGGTTAATTTTATAGCCTGCTTCTCTTCCAAAGTTTTGAATCAGCTCAAGGAGCTTGGGAGTAGAGTCTATAGGATTCTTTAAATACAGAATCATGTCATCTGCAAAGAGGGATAGTTTTACTTCCTCTTTCCCTACTTGGATCCCCTTTATGCTTGCTTCTTGCCTTATTGCACTGGCTAGGAATTCTAGTACTATGTTAAAGAGTAGTGGAGAGAGTGGGCATCCTTGTCTCGTTCCTGATTTTAGAGGAAATGGCTTTAGATTTTCACCATTAAGTGTAATACTAGCATTAAGTGTAATACACCATTTATTCTTACATCTGTTTTATTAGCTGCTTTAAATACAGAATTAAGATTTCATTAAACTATGTACATATGGTCATATAGGGTGAGACTAAATTAAATGAACTCTAGGATATGGAAACAAGAGGTTTATTTTTGTGATTGTTGTTCTTAATGTACTATGCTATTTTTTTTCTCTGGTTTTGCTCCTTATGGTTAATCTAATGTGGTTACTGTATCTGACTTTGTTACCTGGCATATTGTATATACATTTATTTGTTTATTTGAAATAGGAAAGGAAACGGGGGAAACAAGATGATTGGGAGGGGTGAAGGGTGGGAAATGGGGACAAAAACATGAGAAGGCGTATCAATGTGTGAGAAGTAATGCACCCACTTCCTGACTGTAACCCCTCTATACAATATCCTGATAATTAAAAAAAATTTCATTATCATTAGTAAGGTTTTAGAAAAATGTTTTCAATTCTTGCTATGTTTTATAAGCTGATGGATGAAGAAGTATGCCCAAACGCCCTAAACTGTTGAGTTCAACAGTCTTACCTTCTTATTTTCCTTCTTCTATTGTGTGGACCCAGGCTGACCCTTTGGCCTTAGCTTCTCGCTGTATCTCTTCCTCTAAGCTTGTTCTCCACTTGAGAACTGGCCTCCATGCTTTCACCAGAGTGTTGTTAGTAGAGGTGGTTTCTATAAAACATTCTGTAGATGATTCGAGTGTGCAGCAAGCTGAAAGAACATCATGTACCTCCTATACTAAGTCTGTCTGGTTTAAAGTCTTATTAAGGCCACATCCTATCCTATATCAGATTCTGCCTTTCTCGTTCTATCAATACCATTTCACATGTTTCCTTTTTCTGCAGAAATTACTTTAAAATGCTGTTCTATTCATGGTGGAAACACCCCTTACTCCCTAATCCTTTTTATATATGTTTATGCTTCAATTCCTTGCAAGGGATAACATAATCCTGGAAAAAAAAGTCACAGTGTTGTCCATGGATTGACACATATTTTGCCTCATTTTTTCTTTTTTTAAATTGCCTTTCTTCTTGGTATTGGCCAGATTCCTCAATATCAAATATGGCTGCATCCATATTTCTCAGTTCTTGGTCTCTGTTTTTTTGTGGTTGTGTGTATTTCAGAATTGCAGCAGAATCTCTACACAGTAGCACTCATGGCAGTCTGGCTGGGGATATTCTAGTCAGCTGTTGAGCCACATCCCTGCCCTTTACTCACTAAATGCCACCAGCTCTCCCGCCCCCACCACCACCCAGGGACTGACAAAAATGGTTGCAGACATTTCCACGTGCCCCGTGGAGGGCTAAGTTCTCCCTAAGCTGAGAATCATTGAGTTATAGGATCATCAAGTAGTTTCAGTGTCTAATAACAATTGCAACAAGGATGCATAAAATATTCCTTCATGACGGATGTGTATGTGTGTATACATTTCATCTATAGCCAGTGATTGTCTGGAGTCAGAGAAATTCTATTCATTAAGGTGACTCAGTATATATAAAGTGAAATGTAATTTGTTATGAGGTTCTATGATTTTTTTGTAAGAAGAAATCCACATATCACAAAGTAGAGTTGATTAATTAGAAAGACAGATGAATGAATACAAAGGATAGATACAAGATAGGTAGATAGAAGGAATGAAAGGAAGAAAAAAAGGAAGATAGAGACTGATTATCTCAATACCAAAATAAAAAGTAAGAAAAATTGTCTCTTCACTTTTGATCAGCATTTGGATTGAATTATGCCTAAAGTTACCCTCTCTTGGAAAACAAGACATTTACTTATGCAGTACACTGAATCTTTATTTTTGTTCCTAAGTTTAAGTAAGTGAAGATTCCATCTTTTTTACAGCTCTTTTAAGTTAAAAGTAAAAATGTATCTGCTTAGCAAACTTATTTACATTTATTTTCTTCATCCCTAGATCATCTAACTCTCTTTTGGTGTTAAAAAGGAATCCCAGAGTTCCTGTTTGCTCTTTTACTAGTGGAGTTAGCTGACTGGAGATAAGATAGATCTGAAGTTTCCAACCAAAGGTTTGTGCAGTACTTTTTGTGGAAGTGGGAATTCAATCTTGGCAAAGATACAATTCATCTTACGTTCAAAATTGTATTTTCTTTAAGCTATATTTAGCTGTATCCAACTATAATGTTCATAATCTTTGGGTATTTAGAGAGACACTGCTGTGAAGGCTGACCACTGAAAACAGAATTGTTCAGATGGAAGAGACATCCATGCCCTTTAAAGAGCCTTCTAAATGTGTTGACTTTCCAGAGCCAACATTTGAGTAACAGCTTTCTCAACTCTTAAATATTTGGGGAAAAAGTAGCTTTCTTCTCCCAGCCTTCATTCCCCAGCAAAGCCCTTATTCAGCCTCTCTGGACCATACAGCCTTTACAGTAAAGCTGCCTATTACCTTATCAGGGCCATAGCTGAGCAATCTGAATTGGAATTAATTCAGACAATAAAAGTTCTTTTAGCCAAATGCAAATAGAGCAAATGAAAATGGGAAAGTTACTACATTTCAGTGCACAGGTTGTTAGTTGCTTTGGATTTGAAAAAAAAGTCATAGATTCTTTACTTCAATTCATCCCTTCCAACATTTTTCTCCCATTCATAAACAGTTTTAAAAACTCTAATAGCACATGAGCTTGCTCTGGCCAAATTGGCTTGACATTCTGCAGATAACACATGTGTCTTTCCCTATGGATTGGAGAGCTGAAAACTTCAGGTTGTCCATTTATGTTTTGATCCAAAATAGCCAAAGACTGAGTAAAAAATACAGGGAGCTGGATTGTGAAATCATCCAGAAAACACCTCATTCAGTTATTCACTCATTAAAGTCTTTCCCTACTATTATGTTTCTGTCTTCACAGAAGACAGCCTTGGACTAATTACTTTTTCAAAGCTGCCTGGATACTACGGCTGCAATCTAAGCCTTCTACTCTGGTGTCCTGAGAAAGGAAGGGAAAGGAGGTGGATGTGGCCATCTCCGGACTTCACAGACATCCTCTCAGACATTATTCCCTTTCTCCAGCTTTTCTTTCTTGCAGTAGGAATTGACACATCCCCTACTGCACACCTTTTGACTTTTCCATTCTCCCTCAGCTACTACAGCGGGTCCTCTCAATTTCCCTGACTTCATTCTTCTGACATTTGCTGTCAGAAGAACCATGGTTTATCTTAGAGCCACCATCCCTGTGTGTGTGTGTGTGTGTGTGTGTGTGTGTGTGTGTGTGTGTGTGTGTGTGTGTATCTGATCAATGGTACTAGGGTTTTGAACTCAGGGTCTGTATGCTGCCCCTTAACCTTTTCCTTCAGGGTTGATGCTCTATTGCTTGAACCACTCCTCCATGTCTGGATTTTCCTGGTGGTTAATTGCAGGTAAGAGTTGCATGGCCTTTCCTGCCTAGAACTAACTTTGAACCATGCTCCTCAGATCACAGCTTCCCAAATAGATAAGATTACAATTGTGAGTCACTGTCACTTGGCTGACATCCTGTTTTCATCTGGATTTCTATTCGATTTTTATTTCATATACATGAAGCAGTAGAGACATAGGAACAAGTACATCATCTTTGATACCCCCCAGCTAAAGCATAGAGCAAATTTGGTTGAGAACAAGATTTTCTAATAAATGTATAATTTCTTCCTAATCACCTGTATATCCTGTGTATGTCAAGGCTCAATGTCAGATTTTATACGTTTCTAATCAGCATTATTTAGACAGAGTGATTAAGTGGAGGCAGTACTGACAAGCCCAAGAGTATCCAGATGAATTTAAAATGGGTTAGAAAAAAAACAAACAACTTGTTAACTGGGCAGCTTGTTTTAAAAGGAAATAAAAATCCCTGAGGTTATAAAATTGGGGGAAACATAATTAAAAAGACATCCAAAGGTCTAGTCTTTAAAAAGTCTTCTAGAATAAAAGATTTCTTCTTCAAACACCCACAACCAACAGCCATCATTTCTGATCTTCCCTTGGGGAAATCAATATAGTCACTCAAATTTCACAGCTGTCACTGTCCCCATGCCTGGAGCTTTGAATGAGGGATGGAAAACCAATGGAATTTTATAGTTGTTGTTGTTGATGTAATGGAGCCACAACTTGGCAGACACTTACAGTTCCATTGCACATGCACTTTGTGCCCTTTTCTGTTCATTTTTGTTTCAAAGAAGATAATTCAAGCTCCACATCCCAGCCTACCAGTCAGTCCTCTGCTTAGGCTGCACGTTGTTACTCCTCAGCAAACTTCCACAAAATACAGATGCCTCCACGTCATTCCTCATTGATTAAATCCTAGGGAGTTCATACCAGAAGCCCTGGCTCAGACGACCATTGGACATCCTACTGAGATATGGTTACTTACAGATAGTTAAAGAGGCTACTGGCACACATCTAGGATTCTCTTAGCAGAGGATCCCAATAGCTCAAAAACTATGTACAAATGGCCATATAGGATGAGGCATAACGAAATGAACTCTAGGATATGGAAACAAGAGGTTTGTCTTTGTGGTTGTAGTTCTTAATGTATTATGTGAAGTCATTTCTTTTCTCTTTTTTCCCCTTATCTAATGTGGTTACTGTATCTGACTTTGTTACCTGGTATATTGGATATATGTTTGTTTATTTGAAATAGGGAAGGGGAGGAGGAAAACAAGATGATTGCGAGGGGTTAGGGGAGGGAAGGGGGACAAAGACATGAGACCAGGTGTCAATGTTCGAGAAGTAATGTACCCACTACCTGGAAAATGTAACTGTAAGCCCTCTATACATTATCCAAGCAATAAAAAATAAAAACCTACATACATAAGGCCATATAGGTGAGGCTAAATGAAAGGACCTCCAGGACATGGAAACAAGAGCTATATAATGTGTGATTGTTGTTCTTAATGTACTATGTTATTTCTCATCTCGTTTGCTGTCCCTTGGTCATTTTCATATTGTTTCAGTATCTTATCTTGTTATCTGGTATATTGTATACATTTATTTGAAATAGGAAAAGGAAGTGGGGGGAAACAAGATGAGGGGAAGGGGCAGAGGGAGAGAAATGAGGACAACAACATGAGAAGGGGTATCAATGTGTGTGAAGTAATGCACCTGCTCTCTGGTGAATATAACTGTAATCCTTCTATTAATCACAATAAAAATAAAAGAAGCTACTGCAGGTTTTAGTTTTCTGTTTCAGCAAGAAAACGTACTATTCTTGCTTACAATGGAGAATAAATTAACCAGATATGCCACAAAGGATGTAAAAAAATGATGCTTAAACTCAGCAGCTTTATATCTAGCACCATTCATTTCCTGTGCATGGGCCAATGGAGGACTGAGGTTTGGTTGATCTGAACTGAGCTCCTCAGAGTGGATGTGCAACAGGCCTCGGATGACTTCAGTGGAGATATAGTTCAGGTGTGGCTCACATGTCTTTTCCTCCTCATAGACTCCAGTGATTTCTCAAGGCAGATTCATGACATGGAAACAACAAGCTCCACAGTGCCTTCCGTCCCCTGTAGTGTCGAGTCCACTACTGTGTCTAGCCTGATACTTTTGGGATGAGGACTCATGTTCTGTTCACAGTATGTGGGGAAAGAGGTAGATATTTTGTAACATGAAACCATGTTTGCACCAGAAGAAATATGAAAATATTTCTGGAAAATATCTTAGGGACAATTTTAGTTGCTTGTTTCTTTTATTACCATTACTGGATCTTGAACTCAGCTTCGTGTTTAGTTGGATTTCTTGTTCATAGCTGCAGCTCTCCCACTTGAGCCAAGCCTACAGTATGGTATTTTGCTAGTTAATTGGAGATGATATCTCCAAGATCTTTCTGCCTGGGCTTGCTTTGAACCTCAATACTTTGATCTTAAACGTCTGTGTAACTATGATTACAGGTATGAACTATGGGTACTTGGCTATAAACTGAGTTTCCAACTAGTTCTGCAAAACTAAAGTTATTCAGATGGGGGAGATAGACAGGGAGGGGGGGGAAAGAGGGAGCTTTCCATGGGAGTGGGAAATTATTCTGATAATAGAGGAGAGCCCTAAATGGTAGGAGGAAATGTGGTCAATGGACCTGAGCCTGACACGTTGGCAGGTGCCATTGTCATTCACACACCTTAGTAGAGGGAGGAAAAAAATGGGGCATGAAGGAGTCAAGAATCAAAGTTGTTATCATAGAATGCAAACAACAGGAAAAAATTACAAAAGGATAATTATAATGTTGCATGTTTGTGTTTTGAATTTCAGTGGTTTTATATGTGTTTAATAAATATGTTCATATGCTAGTGCATGTTTTCTCTATTTCATTGAAACATTGATCAGATACAGGATCAAATAGAATTTCTTTCTTTAAATATTTTCCCATATATTTTTATTGTAATTAACAGATAGAAGGTTCATGACTTCACAAACATTGATATCCTTTCTCATGTCTTGGTCCTCATTTCCCTCCCCCCACTTCCGCCCTTCATCTTGTTTCCCCCCCCTCTTCCCTATCCTATTTCAAATAACCAAATAAGCATATATTCAATATATCAGATAACAAGGTAAAATCCTGTAACAATAAGAGATAACCAAGGGACAGCAAATTTCTAAATACCCTTGGACATCACATGGCAGGATTACCATGCAAGTTGTGGCCTAGCTAAAGTGTCCAGTTGTCTATCAATATGCCAATATTTTGTGGAGTTTTTATCACGTCTCTCATAAGCTTAGTGGATTACATGGATTATTTCATTCTTGATAAAAACCCCATGAGTCTCTGCTTTGAGACTCGCTCAGTTGATGCCTGAGATCTGCAGGACTCAGTTCGGCTTAGGATGCAATGATGACGCTGTTGTCTCACCTGTGTGTGTGTGTGTGTGTGTGTGTGTGTGTGTGTGTGTGTGTGTGTGGTTGCCATTGTGCCTCGTTGTCCACTCATTTGAGCAGATGTGGCATGTCACATGTTGGCACTCTCTCTTGAAAGACTGTTCTGCTGTCACACAAAGGACTATTTCCAGTCTACTGTGCTGTAATAGCCCATTTCTAGGGTTTTCTTATGCTGCAGCTATCTCTATGTCAGATAAGTGTGTCTGATTCTGCTACATAAGTTTCTGGAAACTAAAATGTGTTCCAAAAGCTTGCATACGTCAAGTTTCCACTCCCAAGTTCTAAGAAACTACCCTTAACTTCTGACTCCCTTTGAGACACACTTTTCTATTACAGCCCCCTCCCACTTTGGTATTGATTGTTTCCAAATTGCTAGAGGGACCTTACTGCTAAATGTAGGGCAAGGATCTCCCAATCAATAGTCATTAAAGATACATTTATTGTGGAGGTAGTAGTGACTTCTGAAGCCAGAATGATGTCCTTAACAATGAAAAGGGGGGAAAACAGGAGCTCATTGTGCTAACAAAAGGTATCTCTCTTCAGGGACAATATAGATTCAGCTGAAGAAACATTTGCAAACCAGGCATGGCTGCTTCCAATATAGATGCAAGCATATCCCAGGATTCTTAAGTTCTAGGGCTGCTCTTAAAGTGGTAGGGAGTTGAACAAGTGTGTGTGTATGAGCGTGTGTGTTGGGGTGGTGGTGGTATGTTTCCTCCTTGACCTGAAAGTGAACATTTAAGGAACCAATTTGATGAGAGAAAAGAGAGAGAGAGAGAGAGAGAGAGACAGAGACAGAGACAGAGACAGACAGAGACAAGAAACAGAGGCAGAGAGAGATAGACAGGCAGAGAGACAGAGACAGAGAGAGGGAGAACTGTTAGTAACAAACAGTGATTGGCTGATTTTTGTTACAAAAAAATAAAGAAGTCTCTGCACAAGTATAATGCTGCTGACATGATTTAGAATGTAAGAATATCACAAGAATAGCTTCCTTCAGCCCAGGAAAAATGTGAAGCTCAAGGTCACAATTGCCTACGTTATTTTGACCAGTAGGGCAGCTTTTTGCAGAGTTCTTGATGTCACAGAGATAAATAATGCCAGTAAAATCCTTTTCCTAGCTATTGTCATTCTTAGGCAAGAAACAAACATGAGTTTACCAAAAAACAATCAATACCATGCCACTCTTCTTAGCCAATGTCCCTGTAACACCTACCGTGCCATAACTTTCTTGTTCTGTTTTTAATCCAAAAAAAAAATCTCAGATCCTCTCAACTGCTATTTGAGAGTATTCTTGAGGTAACTGTTTTGGCTTTCTCTCTAGAAAGCTTGAATAAACTTATTTTAAACTTATAAGCCTTTCATTATTTTGAACTAATTTATTGTTATTATGAAAGAGATGTACAGAGAATTACAATGTCTTGAATCAGGTAATGAGCACATTTCCTTTCGTACAGTCTTTCCCGCCCCCATTCTTTCCTAGTCCCTCCCTCCTGTCTCCACTCACAAGTTGTATAGTTTTCTCACATTCTCATCCAATGAGCTCCATTCTACCCTTTTCCTCCTTTAGTCGTACATTCAACATGCCTAAAACTTCCATGTTAGGTTGTCCGATGATACAACAAGAACATTTTCACAGAAACAAGTGAATGTGGAATAGTCTGCCACAAGTTTAGTTTTATTATTTGCTGGATTGAATGATCATAGGAAAAATGACTAGTAGTCAGTTGTTCGGACATCTGGGAATGAGAGCTTAAAATCAGTAATTCCAAACCTGTGCCTATCAGTCATGAGTTGGGTGTCTCCCATTTCTTTTAACCTTTGGAGGCCTTATTTGCTAGGGTAGAAAAATTCTACAGCTGTTAGAGACTGAAATGCAGATAGTATATGATGATGAGTATATCATCCTTATTGTGTGCGTTTATGTAACTGTTTCTATCACATTTATCTGCTTCAAAGTACCAGTCCATTTAAAAAAAATAGACCATCTATAAATAGATAAGATGGACAGGTAACTACACATTCAGGTCCACAGACAGATGGTCAAAGCCACATTCCACTAATTCCATACTGCCACTAATCATATGGCTAAAGAAGATACTGAGATTTTAAAACTCAGTCAATATCCAAGGGTTTTATTGTTAGTGGTGTTTGTTTGTTGCTGGTCCTGGGGCTTGAACTTGGGGTCTAGATGCTGTCCCTGAGCTATTGTGCTCAAGGGTAGTGTTCTACCGATTGAGCAACGGTTCCACTTCTGGCTTTTTTTGGTGTTTACTTGGAAATAAAATCTCATGGATTTTTCTGTCCAGACTGACTTTGCACCTGCAATCCTCAAATCTCAGGCTCCTGGTAGCTAGGATTATAGGCATGTACTCAGCTACTATTAAATTTTAATACAGAACCATCTCTCTTTACATTCACTCAACCATCTATAGCAGACTGAAGTCTCTGAAATTACTCTATCACGGGTGGCACCTAACTAAAATTCCATTTATTTATATAGTCATAGAAAGAAAAGTAAGACCTCACTTATGCAGACCTCAAAACTTGAGCTTCTCTGAAAATAATGAGATACAAGTACATTAGTTAGAACAAGTAACTGAAATACAATTACCTCAAATATGAGGGATTCTGTTTATACTTCTTGAAGATGTGCCTGGAAATGATGATTTCAGAGGTCCACAGTCACCAGAATTCCGGGTTCCACTTAGTTTTCTGCTTCATTATCCTGTCTGTTGGTCTTGCAGATACCATATCGAAAAAAATAACTGGATGTAGTGTTGTTTTAAATAAGACTACGCTGTTGCTGCTGCTGCTGTGGAAAAAGAGATGGTGAGTAGAGGCAGAATAGGCAGCCATGGCCACAGAATAAGTAACCCAGGTGCCATAAAGGCGACATGGCCCAAGTACTTTCCTGATTAAAGAACCCAAGGTTTTCATGCAAGGCTTTCTGCTCCTTTTCTCAAGGTATAACCAACTGTCCATGTACATATGAATGAGATACATTGTTTTCACTTGCTAGGGTAAAACTAATGTAGTTTCTTGTCTTTCTAGATGAGAGAAAGAAAACTAACAAAATAAAAGTAGCCCAGGCATACCTTATAATCCTCACACTCAGCAGGTAGAGGTAAGAGGATGGCTAATTCAAAGCCAACCTACGCTATACAATACCACCTTGTCTTAAAAGAGGCACAACAAGAACACAATTCTGATGTTAGTTCTCAATGATCAAAGAGCCAGGAAAGAAAAAAAGAGAGGCTCTCCAGGTCAAGGGCATACCCAGAGTGAGATGGGCAAAATGACAGCAGGCCCATTTCCCAGAAAACTAGTCCTTGTTTCAGGCTGTCAAGGGCTGAGCGGCAATTCACCTGTGAGCATAGTAGGGATAATGGCAAGGGCACAGTCCACGTGTACCCTTATATTCTTTGGGATCTTGAGGAAAAAGCAGTAAAGCAGATATGGGATGGATCTAGCTGCCACCACCCTGGATTTTAACCAGCTTTTCACAAGTAACCGTCTAATATCTTCAAAGTATGTTTGTTTGCTTTTGTGTGTATGTATGCTGGAACTGGGCTTTAATTCAGGGCCTGAGCCCTTAAGCTTTTGGGGCATGGCTAGCAATCTACCACTTGACCCACACCTCTACTTTTGGCTTTTTTTTGTAGTTTCCAGTATTATTGTCCTTTTTTCATATATTTTTATTGTAATTAATTGAAGGGTTACATGATATTTGCCAGATAGAAGGTGCATTAATTCACATACATTGATACCCTTTCACATGTCTTGGTCCCCATTTCCCTCCCCCCCACCCCACCCCTCATCTTGTTTTCCCCCTTCCCTATCCAATTTCAAATAACCAAATACGAATATATCCGATATACTAGGTAACAAAGTGAGATACTGTAACAATATGAGATAACCAAGGGACAGCAAAAGAGATGAGAGATTTGGCTTTTTTTTTGCCAGTCCTTGGGCTTGAATTCAGGGCCTGAGCACTGTTCTTGGGCTTTCTCAAGGCTAGCGCAATATCACTTGAGCCACAGCACCACATCCAGCTTTTTCTATGTATGTGGTACCAAGGAATCGAACCCGGTCTTTCTGCATGTTAGGCAAGCACTTTACTACTATGCCAAACTCCTGGCCCCTACTTCTGGATTTTTGCTGGTTACATGGAGCTAGTAAGTGCCTCATGGATTTGTCAGCCTGAGCTGACTTCAAACTATGATCTTCATTGAGATCACAGCCTCCAGAGTAGATAGGATTATAGGCAGGAATCGTTAGTATCCAGTTGGTGAAATACATTGAAGACCAAGTGCTGGTGTTTCATGCCTATAATCCTCGGTACTGAAGAAGCTGCTTTTGGAGGATTGTGGTTTGAAGCCAGCCCAGGCAGGAAAGCCCGTGAGACCATTATCTCCACTTAATTTCCAAAAAGCTGAAAAGGGAGCTGTGGTTCAAATAGTAGAGCACTATCTTGAATTCAAATGATCAGGGATGACATCCAGGCCCTAAGTTCAAGTCCCAGGACCAGCACACACATAAAACCTGACATCATCTCACATTTTAACTATACATTTAAGCCTGAGTTCTAGTTGCACTATTTTAAATTACATCAGCCAATGGTTCATATTTAAGGTCTAAGCTTTAACAAGATTGATGAAACTGTCATCTCCAGAAGGGAAGGTTTAAAGAAAAATGAATATCATTTCAAGGGACAGAGGTATAGGAAGGGGTTGCCTCAGGCACTGATACTTCACATTAAAATCTTATGAAGGATTGGGGTAGAAAATTGAGAGAAACTGCTAGTTAGACACATCCTCAAGCAAATATGAGTACTGGTAGTCTGTGCTAAAGGATGAGTGAAAAAAAGACTTGGAAAAATGGCAATATGTATATGTTTAAAAAAAACTCAAACTGTTGGGAAGAGTGGACAGATTACATTTAAATGAATTTTAATTTGGACTAACTCAATGTTGGAATCATGGAATTGAGTTATAACACTGATGTTCAGAAAAACATCAGTGCTATTGAAATTAAAGTACATTCAATATATTTTTAAAATACAGAGAAGTATTTGGAACAGGAAATGCCATCTGAAGTTGTTAAAGCATATTTATATTATTGATTAAACAATGGCACATTTAACTGTGGATCATGTACTCAGATCAAACTTTCCTACAATACTACAGCTGTTTTCTAGGAGCTTAAAGGAATTTATAATGATTCCAAGTCATATTGTGCAGTTTGTAAACTTTAGGTGAATTGTTCTATGAGATACCATGGTATTTAATTGATTCATGGAAGCTAGCTATTGATTCATGACATCTAGTTATATTCTGCATTTTTTGGGCAATTTGCTTCTATCTTCTATTTATGTGTGTATATATCTGTATCTGTGAAACTATATATCGGTGTATCTATTTACCTATTTATAAGATATGTACTGATATATCAACCTTTTTAATTGTATTTTATTTTCAGGGCAATGTATAGAGAGGTTACAGTGTTGTATTCATCAAGTAGTAAGTGCATTACTTTTCACATATTGATAACCCTTCTCATGTTTTTGTTCCCCTTTCCCTTCCCCACTCCTTTCCCAATCATCTTGTTTCCCCCCCCTTCCCTTCCCTATTTCAAATAATGATATATCAACTTCTGAGATATAAACATGGACATCTGAAACCAAAGATAGTATTTCTTCTTTATATTTGTTACTCACTGCCCAAAGTTGGAATAGAGGACTGTCTCAAAATGCATTCCTCCTCTTACACCCTCATGCTGATCACCAAGAAGCCCATATGCGCCACCTAGACAGCTTTTGAAGCATCCCTAGTATCTGTTCCCAAGTATTCAGTTTGTCTACTGTTGCTTTTAACTCCAGTGTCTATCGGGCCATTTCTCTCTCCACTGCATTGAATTTGCACACATTTTCTCTAGATTCACATATATGAACTTTTCCCCCTCAACGGAAAACTACCCAGACTCTTTATTGTTTACACGAAAAAATCCTGACCCTTTTACTCTGACCTAGGAAGCCATTCGTCACATTGTACTCAGACTGTCTACATGGCACATCTGCCATTGTTGCACCTGAATGCCTTCATTTTACTTCTTCCTGACTTTGTACTCATTCAAGTGCTCTGTCAACCAGAGATGTCTATCCCATTTTTCTCTTTTCTATGTGAATGGTTGCCATTGGTCTTTCACTCTTTCCAACTTGGTACTAGTCAGAGATTTATCCTCCAGGGACCTCCAGGATGTAGAACCAGAAGCCATATAATGAGTGATTGTTGTCCTTAATGTACTATGTTAACTCTCATCTTTTTTTGCTGTCCCTTGGTTATCTCATATTGTTACAGTATTTCATCTGGTTATCTGATATATTGTATATATATTTATTTGGTTATTTGAAATAGGATAGGGAAGGGGGGAAAACAAGATGAGGGGCAAGGGTTGGGGGAGGGAAATAGGGACCAAGACATGAGAAAGGGTATCAATATATGTGAAGTAAAGCACCTTTTACCTGCTGAATATAATGTAACCCTTCTATTAATTACAATAAAAATATATGAAAAAAAGAACTCATTCCTCCCTTCTTCCCCTACTCTTTTTTATCTCATTCTCTTAACAGCACTAGTACAGTGACTTCTTTGTGGTAAACTTCAGTGAATGTCTTTTGGATGAATTGTTTCCTGGTACTTCTGAGTAGTGGAAGGAAGTGCCTTTGTCTCTTTGAGGGTTAGTTCCTGCCTTATACAAGGCTTTTATTTTTTTTTCTTAAGCACCTATGTCACAATTAAAAGTGAAATTCATTCTCTACTTCTTGTTTTTATCAAGCTATTGAAAGAGGATGCCACATCTCTACTCTGCAAGTTCACATTTTATTAACACAAGTCCATGCCCTAGTGCTCGGTGTTCTTTGCCCATCTGGCTAAGAAACTTTATTTTAGTATGCCTGGAAAAGCCAGACTATGATCTTAAAGTAGGTTACAGGAGAGTTTAGAATGAATGAGGAACATTAAAATATGCCACACATTAGAATTCATTTTCCTGAAAAGAATCATGAGATCCAAGAATCTCATCAAGGTGTTCTATATATAGCGCCTAAATAATGTCACTTCTAGAGTTTTAAGTAGCAGGGAAAAATTAGGAGCTGCAAATATTAAACAGTATAAAACTTCCCATTTAAATACTCATTCTAAATGAGTAGATTGGGTTTACTCTCGAAAATGTCTGGTGATGACAAGCATATGAAGGTAAACAAGAGAATCAAGTAATAGATGCGAATTTGTCCCCCAAGTTCACCTCAGGGTGAAAACCTGTAGATTTCCTTCCCATGTTTCCAAATATGTCACTGGCAGAATTTCTGAGTTGACTCATACTTTTCAAGGAAGGAGTTTTATAATCTGAAGAATCAAGTGAACCTCTCTGGTGAGATACTTCTCTATAAGGATCAAATCCTACAGTGGTATTGTATCTGTAGGAGCATCAGAAGGTGATGCTATCAGATTAAGATGGCGTCCTCTCCATCATCCCCCTCATTCAAAGTCCCCTCCTGGCCTCAGGTGACAGTGGATGAACTATGAAGAACAGCAAGAATGTGGAAAACTTAATAGTGACTGTAATGATTTCAGGTGTTCCAGATATATTTTTCGCTCCTCAGAGGTAAGCGGCATGTACTCTAATATTTGTGCTTTAGCCTGTGAGTGTTCTGCTGATTGGATTGCAGTCAATTGACAGCTCTGCAATCCTCTATAAGTCCATTTTATAAGCACAGTTTTTTTTTAATTTCTAGGGTTTCTGTTTTATTCCTTCTGAAATAAAGTTTATTTGGCTCAATAATTCCTCTAGCATGTATTAAATTTAATTGAAAGGATCTGCCTGATTACTAATAATTGGGTCATGTGTGTACATTCTGATTCACTCCCTTGCTCTTATTTCTTGATATGCCTCACCATGTTATAAAATTTAGCTATAGTTTGTATATAAATAATCATTGATATTCCAGATGATTTGGGGGCAGAATAATATTATCAAAGCAAGGACAGAGATATCTTAACCTATGTTTTTAGATAGCTGAATGGTCACCTTTTTCATTTGAAAGGTGGTATCCTTCCAGGTTTTTCAACCAAAAGCCTAGGGACAATTTTTCCTTGGAGCCAGTATCAGGCTTTGACTTTTAGATTATCAGTTTTATGAAGATGCTCAACTCATTTCTGTATGCCGTAGGACTTCTACATGGGCAACTTGAGAATTAACTAAATATATTTTGGGAAAAAAACCAAAGTGTGGTTACATGTCAAATGCCCCAAAAGGAAAAAGGCAATATATGCCTCTGGCTCACTGCTTGTTTATTTTTTGTTTTTTTATTGTTGTTTTTACTAATAATTTAGCTTTTCACTGTCTGGCTGCCTGTAAAGTTCCACAATGACTTCACAAAGTTGTGCTTTGTGTAGTAGTCTGTCTTCTGAGGTGCATCAGTTCTGAGGAGATCAATTCAGACCAAGTCAGTCTGGAAGGGGACAATCACTTCCACAACCTGAGATGACTTTCTACTAAAGTCCAAGTAAAAATACACTCACTGTTGTTTTGTCCTATCAGCTAGAGACATTTCAAGTAAGTGTGCATAGAATTGGACCAATGTAACTCCTATTATTCTTTTGTTGTCCTTCTTGCAAGTGTTTTTTAATTTTCTCTCAAGATATTTATTTGTGTGCCTTCTGTTATATCTTGCTGATCATAGACTAGCCTATTCATCTTACTTTTCAAATATCAACTCATTTATTGCCTCTTTTTCTAATTCATTCTTTAGTTTCTAAATTTTATTTTTGAAGATATTTTCTCCCTTAGTTTTTAACTAATTTTCTTCCAAATTAGTTTAATACTTTTAGTATTTCCACTAAATATTAGTGTAAATATTTAACAGTGAGAATTTTTCTCTGAATATGTATGAAGACATATGATACACAAACTGATAGTAGACTTATTGTTGTTATACTTAAGTTTTGAAATTATGGTTACTTGATATTTATTAGACTCGATTGTCTGCTGTTAATAATGGCATTGAATACTTCATGAAGGATGTCTTTCAGGGGGAGCATTTCAACACCATGGAGTAGGCAAAGATGTTTTGGACAAGGAACTTGTCCCCCCCTAAACAAAACAAAACCAGGAAATGAAGGCAAAAATAAATATAAGGGATTATATCATATGTAAAAACTTCTGAACAGCACAGAAAACAATAAACAGAATAGAGACAGCCTACCACATGGGAGAAATGTTTGTAAACTGTATTCTGAGAAGGAATTAATATTCAATCCATATGAAAAACTCAAAAAACTCAATGGCAAAAATAAACTTAGCTATTCCAATTTAAAAACAGATCAATAGGGCCAGGAGGGGTGGTCTAGTGGAAGAGTGCTTGCCTAGCATTCACAAAGCTTTAGGTTCAATTCTTCAGTACCACATCCATGGACAAAACTAGAAATGGTGCCTGAGGCTCAAGTGGTAGAGCGCTAGCCTTGAGAAAACTCAAGGGCAGTGCCTTGTCCCCGACTTAAAGACCCAGGAATAGGGAAAAAAAACCCAAACAAACAAAAAATACTCTGATCAATAGATGATTTCTCAAGAGAGGACACAAATGGAAAAAAATATGCTAATCATCAAGAAAACACAAATTAAAACCACAAGGAGATATGATTCACCCTAGTTAGGATAACTAGTATTAAAAAGACTAAAGAGAAATAATGCACCTACTACCTGATGAATGTAACTGTAACCCCTCTATACCTTATCCTGATAATAAAATTTAAAAAAAAAACAGAAAGACTAAAGATAACAAGTGCTGGTGAGAAGGTGGAGACAAAGGAAACATGGCACATTCTTGGCAGGAATGTAAGTTAGTGTCTCCATTATGCAAAATAATATGGAGGTTCCTCATAAAAAATAATCCAGCTATTCTACTTCTAGGTATGTACTCACAGGATATGATATCGGTATGCAAAAAAGGCATTTGCACTCCTATCTTCATTACAGCATTGTTACAATAACAGGATATAAAAACGTGTTTTCCAGTTTTTAAATGGAGAAGGAATTCTCCACACAGTTTAAAAAGAGTACTGATTTTTATTTTAGCTGCCTTTAGCTCTGTGCAGGCTGCCACTTAAAATGTAACTGTATAATTTTGGTTTTATTTTCTCATCTATAATAAGATTTCTGCAAAGTATCCATAGCTACCTAAACAATGAACCCAACTTATCTAAGTAAAATGTACTTCGATGTCCAATGCAGTCCTTATATCTTCATAGAACCAATAAACTTACAGCTTCAGTTGAAAGACAAGTCTGAGAATCTGAGAATCATGGTTTGAATCAGCCAAGGCAGGAAAATCCATGAGACTCTTACCTCCAATTAATCACAGAAAAAGCCAGAAGTAGTGCTATAGCTCTAGTGATAGAGTGCTAACCTTGAGAAAAAGGAGACAGTGCCCAGGCCCAGCGTTCAAGGCTCAGTAGTAGCAGAGAAAAAAAGAAATAGTCACCTTGAATTCTCATTATTGCTTAGTTCCTATGGCTCAATAATTTATAGATCCCTAATGATAAATGTAAAGTAAAATATATTTTCCAAAAAAGAATACAGATCCCTTTGAAATAAATAAATAGAAGTCATCCAGGGCTTTTGATCTTCTGAGATTTTCCTCTTTTTTTTGCCCACATAGGTAATTTGCCACTTTATGTCCACACTGTCCACCAAGTGTTTCCATGTGTTTTTAATTTCTACAATTTACTCAGGATGATTTTGATAGCATAATAAACAACCTCACTTTTACTGAATTGACTGGTAGAGAGCAGAGCACTGGGGACAGGAAAGGAAAAAGCCATTGGCAGGGTGGGAAAAGAAAGAAATCATTTCTCAAGCAATTTCTTTCCCAGAAGGAAACCAAACAATTGCTACTTTAATGTGATGTTAGGAACAATCATAATTGACATTGGAACAAAGGGCATTTGGGGCTCGTCCCAGATGATTTAATCTTGGACACTTCTCCACGTGGACAATAATGTATCTTTTTGTCACTTTGTAAGCTGTGGTCAGAGCCCTTGTAAGTTATATCAGAAGGGATGAGCCAGAGAAGACAGTCATTGCAAAAAGAAATCTTTCTCTTTTTAAAAAGCTATTTGCACATTTATATAGTCTCTCTGTCATTGCACTAATTTCTGAGGAAATCCAAGAAGACAGCCACTCAATTTATTCTTCAATTTGCTCATCAAGACAATCAGACAGAGATGAAAGGAACAGAAAATCACACTGTAGAAGAAGCAAGAGCAAAGGCAAAGGACCCCACTGATGGGGAAAACTCCATTTGTGGCTGAAAAATGAAGTCAAATAAGCAGGTCTGCTGGTATCACAGGCCAGTGGAAGGCCCCAGTGACAAACAGCTCTGCTAGGTCCCTGGAATACCCATTTAGCTAGTCCACATGGCATTTTATGTGCTGTGAAGAAACATACATGGTGTCAAGAACAGAAGTAGGTAGAATATCTTGTAAACGATTAAGATTGCCTTTTTACTTCTTCATAACATGAAGCACGAAGGATTCTAGGAGAACCATTATACTCTAGGAAAGGCCCTTATTTAACCTTTGGCTTTTAAATTTTCTAGCCTTGAGAAGGAAGACCAAAGTTTAGTAAAGGCTGGTAAGAGCAGAGGTGAAATGTTTTATGGTGACAGTGCATAGTCCCCCTCCTAGTTTAGATACCAGACTTTTGGAAAGGAACTCTTTTCATTCTCAGGCAGTGAAAGTTGTCCTTGTGCTTATTCTCTCTCCTCCTCTTGCTCTTCCCCTGTCTGTCTGTCTGGCTGTCTGTCTGTCTGTCTGTCTGTCTGTCTCTCTCTCTCTCTCTCACACACACACACATACACACACACACACACACACACACACACACACACACACACACACATTATAAAATTGGCAATACCTGGGATGAAGAGAAAATAATTTCTGGTTATAGGAGATCCCAAACCAGAGTTCTAAGAGTGGCTCTCTTCTGGAATGTGGCCCAACAAATCCTTATTTCTGAGTTTCACAGAGAAGTTAATGAGACATGCTGTCTCCCAGCACACATGTCTTCCAAAAATGGACTTGATTTTGGAGAAGAATCAAATGCCTTTCAAGGCCAAGTCTGGAGAATAATATAAATGATGAGGCTGTGTTTTGTTTTGTGTTTAAAAGGCATTTATCCAATAAGATATTTTGGGAGTTCTGGGCTAGGTATATAGTAATGAAGAAGTATACATGTCAACTCTACTTATGGAGTGTCTCATTAAGAGACGATGGACAACCTAAAAATGATGACTTTCATTGGTTTCTGCTTTCCATAAGACAAAAAAAATCATATTTAGTGTGTCTGTACCAGCCAGTGATTTATCAAAGCAGCAGTTCTAACACCTTCAAATTCACCTTGATTTATTCACTTTCACCAGTTGGTAAGGATAATTAAAATAAAACAGGGCTTTATTCAAGTGGAACCATTTGCTTTTCAGTGAGCTGTAGTTATGCAAGGTAATTCTCACATCAGTTTGCTTTGTAGGATCATTGCTAGGAAGGCCAAAAGAGATACAGACATAATTATACCTGTGTTTTCCAGGCTTGAAATATAGCTTAGTTGTGCAGTTCTTGTGTAGTATGTATAAGGTCCTAGAAATCAGTCCATGATACAAAGCTAGGTCAGCAGGTACACACAGTTTGGGAGTTGGGGAAAATTGCCTTTGGACATTCACAAACTGGAGTGGTTTACCTGGGTAGGTTATTGCTTTTCAACAAGAGACTTCTCTGAAGAAGGAATAAGAATGACCACATCATAAAGAAATGTTCAACATCTCTGGCTATAACAGAAGTGTAAATCGAAACAACATTGAGATTCAACCTTGCCCCAGTTAGAATGACTATTAAAAAGAAACGTAATAATAACAGACGCTGGTGGCTATGGGGTCAAAAGAGAAAGCTACTACACTGTGATGGGAATGTAAACTTGTTCAACCTCTCTGGAAAGCAGTTTGGAGGTTTCTCGAAAGAATAAACATAGAGCTACCCTATAACCCAGTAATCCCACTTCTGGGCATTTACCTTCTCCCTACCCCCCAAAAAAACAAAAAATCAGCCAACAAGGGGACAATAAGCTACAAGCACAACCACGTTCATTGTGGCATTATTCATACTAGTTAAGATATGGAATTAACCCAGATACCCCCCAGTAGATGAATGGATCAAGAAAATGTGGTATACAAATTAAATTCTATGCTTCCATCAAAAGGAATGGCATCATCCCATTCATAAGGAAATGGAAAGATGGAAAAAAATACTAAGTGAAGGAAACCAGACCCAAAGAAACATAGGCTTCATGTTTTCTCTCATTTCTAATAAATAAAATATGTCTAGGATATTCTTAGCAGAGGATCCTTTAAATTTTCTAGGAAGAAATGAAATAAGAGGAAGAGAATATTTAGGAATAATAGGAATCATATTTAATACTTAGCTCTGACATTTAGCAGAGTCTTATTTGGTTGATTACTTAAAATATTTTCAGATCTGAGTCATTTCTTTGACAAACAACTGAGTCTGAATTATAAGAGGTGTCTTAGGGTAACACTTGTGAAAAATAGAGATGGGAAAAATGGGGACAGAGAGGACCAAGCTCACAATGCATATATAATAACATTCCACAAAGTATTAACCTGTTGGAGAACTCTACAGCAAAGTTCATCCTTAAGCAGAGTCTTGTTTTAGGTGGAAATAGCCAGGTAAAACACAGATACTATGTTCAATTATTCAAGAAGAGACAGGCCTTGACTCAAGATCCAACAGATGCCATAGCAAGAGCCTGCGCATTTCAGTTCTCTTAAGTTCTAACTTAAGGAAATAATGTAGTACACCTCCTAGTTGATGCTGTCCCAAGCAGGATTCTTCCGTATGAAGCAGCAACTAGACCTTGTAGCATCTATGCCTACATATTCTGCATACAGAATATGAAGAGAAAGAGACTAGTTTCTGTTTGAGAGAAAAGTTATTGTATTCCAAAGCCATACCTACTGATAATAGGAGAATTCTGTGACTCACTGTGTCCTTTAAGAAGAGAGGAAGGAGAGAGAGAGAAGAGGTAAAAAAAATGCCAGGGTACTACTGAGGTCTGGAAGATTACAGAATGAGAAAAGCCAAATGGGAAATGAATCAGAGTTCCTGGTCTAGCAACAACCATCTGTGGAGCAATGAAATTATGCTCTGCCCTGGATTATACCAAAGTAAGTTTCCATCAAATCAAGGAAGTTACCCAAGGATCTTCAGACAATGTCATCCACTCACGTGGTTTCCATGAATTACATGACTTCTCAAAGAATTCTGTCTCTCTTCCCCAACTTAAATGTATATGGTTATATATGCATAGTTTTTACATACACATGTCACTTTAACACAAAGCATTTTCATGTTGATAAATGAAATTCAACAGGTTGCACCTTGATTTTTCATTCACTGCATTTTTCTCCTGTGAGCAATCTCTTGTTGAATGGTGCATTTATCCATTAAACCACGTAACTCAGAAAATGTTGAGATATAATGTTATTAATCATCTTGCAATAACAGAGTGTTTAGAATTAGCAATAAATTGAGGAACAATGCTAATTTTTCTGTCGCTGTTTGAGTTAAAAAGTGTGCAGTGATAGGGATAAAATCACTGTTATAGAGAAGAGGCAAGTAGAGCCAAACTTACATGAAAAGCATAATATCAGCAATAGACCATCAAGTCTCATTTAGATATGATAAATCAAGTATAAGCAATATCAAACAATACAAGGTTGAGTAGTTAGATTAAAAGCTGAAGGTGGCATTCGTTTTGAGAATTGGATATCCTCTCTGTGGAGTTATTTACATCCCTAGGGAGATGACAAGCTTATTTGAAGAGGAAGCTCATAAATTGTGTATCATTTTCCATGCCTCTGCCTTGACCATATCAAAATTTCATAAACCTAGAAACTGTCTTGTTTCTTCACTTCACAAATCTATTTTTTTCTTCCAAAATCATGAGATGTACTCATTTCAACCCAGCTTATCATTCAGCCCTTCAAAGACTTTCTAAGCCTCTAGAAGTCTCATGAAGATTTTTTAATGTGAGATGATTCAGTAAGGTAATAACTAAGTAAGTGATAATTTATCCTAGTGAAGACTTTGGGTTACCTATAAGGGTTCTATGCTGGGCCAAGAGTTTTGCCGAGTGGTAGAGTGCTTGCCTAGCATACACAAAGACTCTCAGTGCCATATACATGGAAAAATCAGAAATGGTGCTGTGGCTCAAGTGGTAGAGCACTAGCCTTGAGGAAAGCCCAAGGACAGTGCCCAGGCCCTGAGTTCAAGCCCCAGGACTGGCAAAAGAAGTTCTATACCCCTGTTTTCTTTTGCTCAGATATTCACTTGGTATTTATATGGATGAGGAAAGTTAAACATATCGATTATGCCCCTTTCCCCACTCAGATTCAGTTTAGGGCAATGTTTCTCAAAAAGACCCTTTTGACATTGTAGGGTATCATTTTTCTTTGTTTAGGGCTCACTAGTTATTACTGGACATTCAGCCGTTTAGGCATTTCTTAAGTATCAATACAATCATTCAGTCATCATGACAACCAAATGCCCTGTACCACTGTATTCTAGTTTGTGAAAAAGTGGTCTCAGTGCTCAAAGAAGGAATGTGGATTATTAAGGAAGTGGAGGAAATTCTACTGAGTAGCCAGGAAAAGTTTTTTCAAGTTGCCAAGAAAATCATAATAAATCTCTGTAATCTCCCCTGGATTATGAAGTGTCTATATGTGTCATCTTGAACTACTGCCACCTTACTACCATCTTGAAAATTAAGTCATCCCCAAGCATAATAGGCTAAAGAAAGAGTAAAATCCCGAATCCTTGAGTGGCTAAATCCAGTAACCGAAATCTGTTCTTTCCTTTCCTATCACATCAGATAACAAAAACATCTAGCACTTAAAGAACTGAGCTGAAGTCTCTGTTACTTGTAGCTAAAGGCTCCCTGGATAAACGACACAATGTGTTTGCCCCTTAAACCAACCAGGGAGAGAGATAAATCTTCAACTACCTAGCACACTTTTTGAGAGGTAAAACTAAATCTGTATTACAAGACATTCTCTTTCTTACTCCTGCTAATCCATTCAGAGAATTGATTTAGAAGCAGAGAGAATCATTTGGAGAAAAAAAGCATGCAGTTTTGTTGGCTCAACCAAATATATATTGACTTCTTTGCTGGAGGAAAGGAGAAATAATTTCTGCCTCCTGCAGCTTATTGGTAGAATAAGTACTTTGCTATTTCTAGATTGATTCATTATCTTCATTATTCTCTTCCTTTCATTTTTTTTCTTGCAGTGAAAGGATGGGAAGTACTTTTGGGGGGTACAACTGTACTTAAGGACCAACCAATGGTTAAATTCAGCATTTTAGGGGATAAAACTCAATAGAATATACTGAAAGGACTTTTTGATATTATAGAAAACTTTCTATCCAGAGAAAGAGCTCTCCCCATCTAAGCAGAAGAAAGGAAGCATTAGCTAATTATTTATGACTGATTTCCCAGTTTAGGTCTATCTCTGAATTACTAGCCACAGGTAGGTGTGACAATCTATACTGCGAAATCAGAAAGAATGGTAAGATGAGAAAATTGGCTGAAAGTAAAGGACATTAGCAAAGTCGAATCTCTTTTCTGAGTAATTTAAGGTGTAGGTTACTTGAAAGCATTGATTATAAAGCTAACACGTTACTTCAGAACTTATGCAGAAATAGAGATTGCATGTCTTTGATGTATTCCTTTCAGACAAGCCTTCATCTAGAAGATCACAGTGGATGAAGAGTTTAGTTCTCTGGGTCCAGATTCTGTCCCTTGAAAAGGAGAGAAAATTGAGCTGTAAACTTGATCCAGGAATACAGAGATGAGAGAGAAATCTGCATTCCTTTGAAGAGGCTTTGGATATCTATCACACAGGACCAAAACATAGTCATTCTGTTCCCACAGCAGTTGAACAATTGACATTGGCTGACACTGAGAGGAGAAAGTGATGGGGTACCAGAAAGTAGGCTTGAATGACAGGCACAACAACTTCAGGAGGATTTTTGGAGGACATAAATGTTGTCCTCTATTGGTTAGACTACTTTTAGCTCCCCTCCATCCTCTCATGCAAACAGCTTCCTAGGGAGTCCACTTTGTGACCTCTTCCATTTGCAGGCCGGGCTCTGGAAGTAACAGAAGTGCTCCATACTCCATTCCTTTAGTCTAGAATAATACCCCATAAGCTTTTCTCAGTTTATCTCAATATTTACCTACATAGAAATTGGATGGTCTTCCTGTTGTTTTATATGAATATGATCTATTATATTCATTGTTTGGTAAAAACTTGCAATGGGCACTGGTTTTTCTCTTTTCTATATCTACCTTTGCCTACGAGTCTCTCTCCATCTATCTCCCTGACATCTCCGTATCTCATCTGACTTCCTGTGATTGCAAGACTTTTGTCACTACAGAAGCCTAACACTGAAGAATCTAATCTTCTTTTTTATAACATGTGACATGAGCATTAGCAGGCTAGTAGGTTACACTAGAATTGAGTCTAGAGGTTGTTAAGGAAAAGAGTAATAGAGATTCCTTTCCTGTGTGTGCTTTTTTTCCCCCTGATGTAGCCCTTCCAGCAGCAGTTGATGTGTCCTGATCGAACAGGAGAGAGCATTATGTAAGGCTAGTTGGCCTTGGTTTTGGTTTGTTTTGGTCTATGCACCTGGATTCCTAGGTTGCTTTATTCCTATTTATTTTCTTAAACTGAGTCTTCAAACTTCTTTGTGTTCTCAGGAATGTATTTAACATTTTCTATGTTGTTTAGTAGGTACCTAATGGTCCATCAAAGCTGATTTCTTCACTCTCTGGAATTCATAGACAAAGATAATTCAATGCAAAGAATCTTTAATATGTGGTTTTCAACTGGGATGGTTTTATCCCAGGAGGGACATTTGACAATGTCTAGATATTTGGGGTCGTGATTTAGATAGCAAAGTGCATGTTACTCTTTGTTACCAGTATCATCTTGGATAGGTGTTGGGGAATCACAAGACAGACTCTTACAACAAAGAAATACTTACCCTGAACATTGAATTCTGCTTCTATTAAGAAATTGTTGGGGGCAGGTTGTGGTTAGGCATGCCTGTACTACCAGTATTTGAGAGGATATAGCAGGAGGCTGGAACATTGCAATCTAGTCTTGTCAACATAGTAACAGTTGCAAGAAAGCTGCAAAAACAGCTGCAACAAAGCAAGGAGTGGGAGGAAGAAAAGGAAAAAGGAATAGTTAGAAAAGAGGAAGAAAAGATAAAGAAAATGAGAAAAGGAAGAAAAGGAGAAATGTTTTAAAGGCCGACAATCTGGCCTGGTTCTTTACTTGTTGTATAATCTCAGACAAGACATTTAACTTCTGTGTTCTACTTACCACATTTAAAAAGTGGGTTGAGGACTGTTAGACAGTAAAGAGCACATTACTGCCATTTGGTTCTGGGAGATGGTTTACCTTCTCCCTTTTCATCTTTCCTTCCTGGTCTTCTTCCATGTTACAGAGAGGAGCTTGGAAATGGCTCAGAAAACTCTTCACTAGGATCCTACCTAATATTTTAATTGCCACCATCTTTTCTAACTCAGTTCGACTTCCTTTCCCATCCCTAGGAGCAATCGCTTCATCAGCTTCCCCGGACACATGAAGCAGTACATGTAGTACATAGCTCTGTTTTGTTATTAACTTTACATGTTTACATCCCCATTAAAATCCAAGGTTCCACAGGAGCAGAGCCCCTGTCTTACTCCACCACAGCCCTCACATGGCACATGGGGCCAAACAACATATGGAAGGTGCTATTAAATGTTCACCAGTAAATCCACTGAAGGAAAATTGCCTTGGGCTTCCCTAAGTATGGCAGCAAGTCATCCAGGGAGTCATTCTGGCAAAGTCAGTAGACTTGAAGACATTTCCCAACTTAACCAGCACTGTCCTTGTATGTTGGGCTCTCTCTGCCATGTCCCACTTTCCAACTGCCACTTCAGCACACATTGTTTTGGCAATCAACCCAATGAGCGAGACAACTAAGGTGAGTTCTTAAATAGGATGTTCTCTCTTGGCCCTCACTTTGTAAAACCAGTTCACTGTGGTCCAGGGGCAGTATGCTCAATTTTAATCATGGTTTCCTGTGACTTATTCAAAGTGCTCATTCTACCTTTAAGTCAGAGGAGAGTGTGGCACTTTGTGCTCAGGGACCGACATACACTGTTGTGCTCCAGGTGTCTTGTAATTACTGTTGAGTTCTCATGATTTCTTCTGTTATTCCTCCAAAGTTCCAATCTGAAGCTCAAATTTGATTTTCCTCTTACATGTGCAGCTCTTAAGTTTGTCTGTCTGGATCTGAATGTATCTATGTGTCCACGCATCTATCACTGTATCTTTATATGTATGCATGTATATGTGTATGTATCTATCCACCCATATCTTCATTTACCTACATGTGTCATCTAACTTTAAACCCTCAAATGGACATGCAAAGTTTGGAGGTAGATATGGAAGTAAAACTAAAATTAAATGTTTCTACTGGGGCTTTCTGGATTATTAAAACATTTAAAACAATTTCCCACCTCAGATTCTGCCCCTGCCCCATCCCTGGAAACAATACTTTATATATTGTGCATTCCACATAGACAGTACAAATCCATGTGTGCACACACATGCACATGTGATGCTGTTACACAATCAGCATTTTATTCCTGCATTTCCCTTGAATAATTTCCCTCTTTATGTGTTCAATTCTTTCCTGCTCATTTATGTTCCACCTTTCTTATAACCACTCCTATCATAGTCTTAACTCAGCCCCTGACTTCAGCATGTTACTGAAATGATTTTTTCCCATGGTATTGAAACTAATTATTTTTTATTGTATCATTACTTTCAGACTGTGATACCCCCAAAGGCTCTAGATTCCTTAGAGATTGGTAAATTCACTTTGAGAAAAAGTAAAGGTACAGTAAAAACCAAGAGTCTGTTTATAGCCTGTTTGTTCCCCAATCACACTCTGAACTAACTTCAAGAGAGGGCAGATGAAGTTTGTTGTTTATGACTGCTCAGGAAAGCTAATGCCACAAGTGATTAGTGATGTCTAGTTTTACCAGCAAACCTCTCAAGTGTCTACTTTCCACAATCTATCGTATCCTTGAATGATTTGTTCATTTTGGAAAAATAAAACCTCCAAGATTGGTATTGAAGCCATTAGTTTGTTTCAGAAATGTGGAGTGGCATTAGTGAACACTTTCTTTTATAGTCAAATGCAACATATTTTGTTTCTCTGGCCTGAATCCCTTTTAGAAATCAAGAAGTAGATGTACAATGTTCAATTTCAGAAGGTCCCGGGAGCCACTTGACGGCAGGCTTTGTTGGACAGCACTGGGGCTTGAGAGTCTACAATAGGCTGGAGAACAGTGCAGATGTATGTTGCCCACATCTGTCCTTGTCCTGGAAATTCTTAAAAGGGCTAGCTCTTACTCTCTGTTCAGATCTGCTGACTGTGCTAATTTATCAGTAGGCAGACAAGGAGAACCACCAGTTATGAACTCAGTATAAAATGCTATTTTCATATCTTTGCATAAATTTCCATAAAATTGTAGTAAACTAGTATGCTATGCTCCAGAGCTCTAACTTCAAGGACAGAAATAAAAGAACATAATTCCTCAGGCTGTGTTAGTATATAATATTCCAAACTGTAGGACTCAAACTAAAAAATTCCAACACTGGTCAATGAGCATTTTTTTCACAGATGAATCAGCAACACATTCAATGGCAAATGCAAAGACCCTGTCAGTGAAGTGCAGGAGGAGGCCAGTGTGAAAAGGAGCGAGGCAATCTCTGAAGTCCTAGCACTTGTCTTTTCAGTGGGGGAGTCGAGACATGCATTTGGTTAGTCATGGAACACAATGGAGTGTGTGTTGCACTAGCAGTGTCAGAAAAAGCACAGGGAATGGAATCTTGGGAGTGGTAGGGAGTGTATTTATTTAATCTTTAATAGGAGAAAAAGTGGAAGAAATGGAATTCTGGATTGAATTAATATCAAAGCAGAGGCAGACAGAATGTTAGATCCATTCTCAAACTGTTTCTCCATACCAGCTCTAAGGGAGAGTGAATGATGAGTTAAATTCAGAACTTTCCATACAATAGTGAGAAGTCCATAGTATATTTGTAGAGAATATGTAGGCTGGTTTGGTTGGGATATTGATATAAAAAAGGAGTGTAAGCCAGGCACAGTAGCTCATGCCTATAATCCTAGCTACTGAGCAGGATGAGATCTGAGGATCAAGGTTCAAAGCCAGCATGGGCACAAAAGAACCTGACTCTTATTTCCAATTAACCTCTAGAAAATGGGAAGTGGGGCTTGGCTCAAGGGTAGGGTTGTAGCCTTGAGATGAAGAGCTCAGGGACAGTACCTAGTCCAAGTTCAAGCACCATGACCCCCAAAAAATAATTTTAAAAAAGGGCTGTAAGGTATAACGTAATTAGAGAAAAGAAGGATTTGAATTAAATGCTTAGAGAATTGTTTTATGAAAGTAATTGAGGAATATGTTAGTATGAAAATGACAAGTTTTTAATAAATTTATTTTTTTATTATATTTTAGTAGCCATATAAAGGGATATCAATTCATTATGTCCATTTATGTATATAATGTATCTTGAAAGTGACAACTTTGTGTTTTAGCGGTGTGGCCCCTTAAATTTACTTAAAATCTTTTAATGAAGCTATTCTATTATGTAGTAATAAAGTGTCATTTGGATTCTATTTGTTTTTTTATGACCTCAACATGGTCTAGACTAAAATTTACTGTTGCATTATCTCTGAGAAAATAACTTACTTTTCTAAAGGACCAAAAAGCGTAATTGAGATTCTTGGGAGAACATTTTCATTTCAAACTGACTTCAAGTATTTAAAACATTTGATTTTCATAACTATTGTATATGTGCTCTTGGCTAAGTGCTTATTAATGCTAAGTTAATTGAAACATATTATTAATATATCCTGCAACTTAGGTTCTTAAACTGTGTGATATACCATTACTTTAACAAAAGAAGAATCTGATTGGTACATTTTTATTTTTATAATTTTTTTTGAGGTAGAGCTATTTGGGGAATTTTATATCAAGCTTGGAGCTACAATTTAAAAGAAAATTTTATTCTTGCATAGAAAAGCTTTTCCTAAAGGGCCATACATCACATCCACTGTTTTTGCCTTTATGGTCATATCCCCTCAGCATTTTGAGTTTTGGGCTTGAGGCAATCAATATTTCATCCTGGCAATCAAACCTTTTCCCAATTAAAAAGGTGGGGGAATGATTTGAATAGTCTACAAACCCACACTATGATTTAAAGATTGACTACAACAGTAATCACATATATAATTAACGTCTTTTCATGCTCAATGTAACCATTTACATTTCTACAAATGTGTGAGTGGGATTTGGGAGTAGGAATTACATCTCCCTCACCTTTGTAATCCAGGGTCTGACAAGCCATTTAGAACAAGATAGTTACTTAAAAAGCAATGATTTGAATTAAAGTCATGAAATTAGCAGAATGTTGGATGAACTCATTGAGCTGCTTTCAATAATCAAGACATAAATAACTAAAGACAGTTCTCTAGTGAGTTCTTAACTTGGATTCTCAGAATTTCAATAGCATTACTCTCATTGCACATAACCAAACCACCACAGTGGGCAGATTTAAAGTCTTGAAAAATATTTATGTAAAACTTCTTGTTCTTAACTTGAATACCGATTTCCCCCAAACCAAATAAAATAGAAGCCATTTTTTCCATTTTATTCTTTTGCTTTCCATTTAAATATCAATTTCCCAAAACCAAATAAAATACCCAGCCAAATTTTTCATTTTATCTTTTGAGGCAACATTATAGTGATTAGAAAGGTACCTGGAATTGCTGCTCTATAAAACTATGGCCTTCAATGCACTGATAATATAAAATGTGCAAATAAGTGGTGATCAGTAATAACTGCTGACCTGTTAGTCATTAGATATAGGGAGGATATAAACTAAATGTTTATGGTATGTAAGCCTCAATGTGGTTACCCTTCAAAGTAAGGAATAGAGCTCTTAACTGGTAAAGTATTTAAAAAGTGAGGATTTTAAGACCCAAAACACCTAATCAACAAATACTGAGCTTCTACTATATCTTTTATTATTAAAAGTTGTCAAGAGGAATCTGTAAATCATACTGACTGAGCTATTAGGCTCAGTGAAAGAACAGAGAAGGGGTAAGTCTCTCCCTTCAGTGACCTGTTTCTTCTACATACTGCTCACTTTTGCATCAAAATTATGTCTTTTAGAGCTCATAGTGTTTTTTAAAATTTCTTTTCTTTTTTCTTTTTTTAGTTTATTTTTTATTGTAATTAATAAAAGGGTTACATGATGTTTGCCAGATAGAAGGTGCATTAATTCACATATATTGATACCCTTTCACATGTCTTGGTCCCCATTACCCTCCCCTCCACCCCCCCATCTTGGTTTTCCCTCCTTCCCTGTCCAATTTCAAAGTATTTGGTTCTTTTCTTTTTTCTTCTTAATTGTAATTAATAGAGGTGTTAGTTATATTCACCAGACAGAAGGTGCATTACTTCTTACAAATTGATACCCCTTCTCATGTTTTGTCTCCATTTCCCTCCTCCCCACCCCCTCCCCTCATCTTTTTCCCCCTTCCCTTTCCTATTTCAAATAAACAAATAAAAGTACATACAATATACAGATAACAAAGTCAGATACTGTAACAATATTAGATTAACCAAGGGTCAACAAAAGAGATGAGATATAACATAGTACATTAAGAACAACAATCACGAAAGAGCTCATAGTTTTTAAAACTCTGTGAAAGCTGGTTTGATGATGTTTTTGCTTTTCTTGACATTTTGAAATGATTTTTAGTTTCTCCTCTTCCCTGCATCAGCTGTGAAGAACACACATAATTGGAGGCAGAGATGTGTTCCATGAATTGGAAGCTCAAGGGCCAGGTTTCTCAAGGTGCATGTATGTGCTTCCTGAATGCCAAAAAGAATACTGGGTAAACATGTTTTCAAACCTTAAGTATAACCCCCAATGTTTGCCATGTCAATTAGACATTACCATTGTTTCATGAAACTACTAGTAAGCATTTAAGTTGGGAGCTGATAATTCATGCCAGCTACTCAGGAGGCTGAGATCTGAGGATTGCAGTTCAATGCAAGCCTGTTAGACTCTCATCTCCAATTAACCACTAGAAAACTGAAAATGGAGCTGAGGCTCAAAGCGGTAGAGCACTGGAAGAGAGCACAAAGTTCAGGAACAGTGCCCAGAGCGAGTTCAAGCTCCATGACTGACAAAAAAAAAGTTGTTCTTAATGAACTATGTGCAGTTATTTTCTCTTTTTTCCCCTATGGCTAATCTCATATGCTTACTGTATCTGGCTTTGTTATCTGGTATATTGTATATACATTTATTTGATTATTGGAAATAGGGAAGGGAAGGGGGGAAAACAAGATGATTGAGAGGGGATAAGGGGAGGGCAATGGGGACAAAAACATGAGAAAGGGTATCAATATGTGAGATGTAATGCACCCTTGATGAATATAACTGTAACCCCTCTATACATTAACAATAATAAAAATATTAGGGCCTGGAGTTTAGCCTAGTGGTAGAGTGCTTGCCTAGCATGCACGAGGACCCGGGTTCAATTCCTTGGTACCACATACACAGAAAAAAGCCACAAGTGGTGCTGTGGCTCAAGTGGTAGAGCTCTAGCCTTGAGAAAGTCCAAGGACAGTTCTCAGGCCCTGAGTTCATGGCCCAGGACTGGCAAAAGAAAAATAAGCATTTAAATAATAGAAACAGCATTGAACAAATTATGTGAGCAAATGGAAGATTTGGATTCTACTTTTCAATTATTTTGTTATAAGAATTTGATATTATCTCCAAATAGAATAACCTACCAAGTTAGGTAACTGAGACTTTTCTGTCCATCTAGATAAATGATCCTTACAACTTCCCCACATTGTTTTCTTTTGTTTTTGTTTTTGTTTTTGTACTTTATCATTGACAGTCCTTAATCAGACCTCCAAGTAGTCTCTTGGTACATACAATTGAGATATACTAGAGTCATTAGAAAGATTTATTGTAGCTCTAGAACTTTTAATACAGCCCCAAATTCCTCATAGTTCATAGTGTTTTGTGTATTAGATCAATCATTTGGGAGAAGACAGACATTAAATACATGTATCAGCTCTCTACCACATACTGTACAAGGTTTGAGCAATTTCTGTGATCTCAATGCATGGATGAGCTTAGAATTTACATTGCTTTGCTTTAGAGGAGTTTCTTGGTTTTACAGGGGTAACATTTTCTTTTGCTAGGCTATGCTAGCATTTTAGCAGCTATGATTGGAGGCTGCTGAACTGGGACAGGTTGTGAATGCTATAATTCTTGCAGTGTTGTCACTATTTGTTCTCTGATCTAGCAAGAGATTCAAGGTACCATTGTTAACTACTTGTCACAATACATGTAGCTCCCAGGTAATTAGTCATCTTAGCGCCTACACTGAGTACTATTTTACCAGTGAATGTGGTCAAATCTCAGACGTAGAGTCTGCTTTGAGGACATAGATATAGGACTGAAGAACGGCTCATTGAACTTTGCAAACCTAAATTAACATGCCAGCAGCAAGTAGAATAGTAAGCACAAAGCACCCGCAATATATGGTGGACTATTTATTGTGTGTTTATTCAGACATTAAGACTTGACTGTCATTGCTCTAGCATGCGTCACCCACTTGGCAGATGTAGAGAGGGGAGAAGGTGTGACTTGGAAATGCAATAAAATAAGATCCTGGTAGCAAAGTGGACAGTTTTTTTTTCCATTTGAACTGTTTAGAATCCTTATCCTTTGAAATACAATGACAATAATGCTCTGCCAACCTTTGCAAAGCCAACAAGAACTGACTTGTGTAGAGTTCTCCAAGACTCAGAGTGCCAGACTCATCTCTGACTTCACACTTTGTCTTGTAACTACTGGGTTGTTCCTATTCCTGACAACCCAGACACTTGAATATGTAAACATCAACGGAATAAAGCTCCTGCTCAGGATAAGTCTATTTGAGGAATTCAGACAACACTCTGTGGTACGGGGTGAGAATAAACAAGGTTGATTCATCGTAAAGGAGGAATAATGGACAGATTTCAATGAGGCAACTGTACATATCACTGTTGCTTAATTAGAGATAAGAGTCTCTCAGATTTGTCTTCCCAGCCTGGCTTCAAACTTGTATCTTCAAATCTCAGCCTCCTGAGCAGTTAGGACTGCAAGTGTGAGCCACCAGCACCTGGCCTTCCCTTCTATAATTTTAATATTTTTGGCAGATTATTCTTTTAAGTAGCTATGCGGTTTGTACAATTGCCTAGTTAAAGGGGAGTACAAGAATAAAGAAAGGAGAGCAGGGCGGGGGAAATGCCAAACAGCAGTGGCTAACTCCTATAATCCCAGCTTCTCAGGAGGCTGAGATCTGAGGATCAAAGTTCACTCAAAGTCAGGCAGGAGATTCTTATTTTTTTCATATATTTTTTATTGTAATTAATAGAAGGGTTACATGATATTTGCCAGATAGGAGGTGCATTAATTCCCATACATCGATACCTTTCACATGTCTTGATCCCCAATTCCCTGCTCCCCACCCCCACCCCTCATCTTGTTTTTCCCCCTTCCCTATCCAATTTCAAATAACCCAATACAAATATATCTGATATATCAGGTAACAAAGTGGGATACTGTAACAATATGAGATAACCAAGGGACAGCAAAAAAGATGAGAGATACCATTGTACATTAAGGACAACAATAATTCATTATATGGCTTTTGTTTCTATATCCTAGAAGTCCTTTCATTTAGCGTCATACTATATGAAGGCCCTGACATTCTTATCTCCAATTAGTCATCATCAGAAAACTGCTGTGGCTCAAAGTGATATAACTCTAGCCTTGAGCAAAACAAGCTCATGGACAGTGCTCATGCCCCCAAATTCAAGCACATGAGCAACCAAAAAAAAGCATTAAAGAGAAAAGAATGTACTTATGATAAATATTTAATGCATATCCTATAAAATTAAGAAGGGCCTGGTTTTGGTGGTAAGGGGAGAATAATGTAGACAGTGACATCAGTCAAGATGCACTGTATTGTAAACTGATTTGTTGAATGGTAATTCCTTTGCACAGCTACTTAGACATAATAAAAATATAATTGTAAACTATAAATAATGTGATAGTTCACAAAATATACAAGGCAGCACATATGCACCAATATATGTAGCTATGAAGACAAAATACGACTTCAAATCATTAGTAGACCCGCCTATGTCTGGTGTTGACCATATGCTGAAATAGAACTTAAGCCCTAACCGCATATATATTTATATTACAATATTTATCAAGCAATTGAAAGAATCCTAACAGGTAGAAAGAGAAGCTGGGGGAAAATTTTAAATTTCAAGAAGCAACAAGATACTGGGAGGCTATGGGAATATATGCCCAACTTGTAAACTGAGCCTTAGCTCTTGGTTACCCCCAGTCCCAAGTCTTGTTCCTCCCAAGTTTTACAATCTAAGTAGCAAACAAAAATTGAGCCACTCCTCCAATTTAAAAAAGGCTTCCCATTTATGCATGCTGAGCACCTTACACTGGTTAGAATAGGATTTCAGCCTCATGACAATGCCTGAAGGAAGAAACTAAAGTTCCATTGTTCCTGTTGCCCTTTAAAATGGATGTTTTCTCAGCCAGAGACACAGTGGCTTATCTTTGTATCCATGGAAGATAATAGACACCCAGTAACATTTGCTGAATTTATGCTGTTAAAACTGAGAGAAGGGATTTGTGACTTAATTATAGAATCGCAATGAGATGAGCTCATTTCTGCTAGCCCTTCTATTTTCTCTCTGCCTCAGATTATTTCTAGTGTCTCTTGTGGCAGCTGGCATGAGACTCTATACACAGGAAGACAGGAGGGATTATCTCCATCCAAACTGAGTTATTGTTCTTGGCCAGACTCCATAAGTTCCTTTCCTAATTCTTCCTCAATCCCCACGACTGCAGGATGGTCGGTGGGAAAAGCCCCTCACATGTGTTTCTGCTTCTTTGCCCACCTTGGATTGGGCTGTGACGTGGTAAATGAGTGCGAAGGACTTTCTGGAATGGACAAGCACTTACAGGAAGACTTAGAGGGCATCTGAAAATGGTATTGGCTCTAATTAAGAGTGGTGGTGTTGGAATGGGCTGAGTGTGCAGACATGAACAGCTACTATAGCTGCCTTCTTTCCTCTAAAAGATCACTTTTCCATTAGCCATGCAGCCAGGAAAGGAAGGGAGACAACTGACACTGAAGCAAAATGCTAGCTCTTCTCAAGGTCAAGGATGTCCCTTGGTTACTCTGCCCATGGAATGGCCTCTGACCCATTGTCATGGTGTGGTATACTTCAGTCTCTTCTAACAGCCACTTCCCCCTCCCCGCAACAGAGAAGCCAGTCGTAGCCTCCAGAATGGGGACAGGCATTGTGCAAGTGAGCTGCGTGGATTTCCCAGTGACATTTAACTTAAAATAAATGGATCACGCTCACTCCAAACTGTTTGTCAGGTACCTCTGTGCAGAACGCTCCCCCAAAACACAAAGGCTTGGGCAATAATGTCAATTCCAGTACCAGGCTAGGAAAGTCTCTTACTGGCTGTATGACTTTAGGAAAATCACTGAGCTTCTCTGGTCACTCTCAATATTATATTCTACCTGCCTGAAGATTCTATGCCTGGCTTGGGCTTTTGATACTGCTTTGGGAGTCTCAGATTATCAGAAAGTACACTAAATGGCTCAAAAGTCTCAGCCTAGAGTCAATGTGGGGGTTGTGTACGAGTGTGTTTGATCGTCTATCATTGGTCCCCTTACTTTTCAAACTTTCTCTATAGATCTTGATTATATTTAGATCTAAGAAACTTCACCGAAAGGCTACATACAAGTTCACAGACACTGAAAAATGTAGAAGGCCCTCTGGACAAGTCATAGCCAGTGTCCTCTCAGGTAGATAAAACTTGAAAGGTATTTACTTCACACCTAAAGGGACATTCATGGATAGAAGTTGCAATAGGCAACATAGTATCACAGTATGTGAGGGAAATAAACAATTACAGACTAAAGGCAGGGACACAAGTCTCCTCTTGAAGAATAATCAAAGAAAAAGGGAATAGAGGCCTCTTTTGGCTCAAGTGGTAGAGCACCTGCATAACAAATGCAAGGCTCTGAATTCATGCCCCAGTGCTGCCCCTAAAGAGAAGCTAGATTTTATTTATGGTTAGCAAAAATATGCTTATCAGGAAGGACAAATTAAGCTATCAGTCTCTGGTGATCCTGAAAGATAAATCTTAAGAAAAAAAAACCCTCATTGTGGCAGAATCAAGTTGTATTGGCATTCCTATGCCTCACTAAAAATAAATACTTTAGAAAATTATTAATCATGGAGATTCTATCAGAACTATCTTTTAAAATGTGGAAACTTTAACTGAAAACACTAAATAAAAGTCAGTGGTAGTCTTCTATGCTTTACTGTATACTTTGATGTATCTTTTGACTCAAAACCAAATTATTACCAATAATTTTTCAAATTGTCTAGAGATTTGAAAAGTAACCTAGATATGAAATTGTTTTTCTGTTTCCTTCTTTTATAAATGTTACAAAATATATTCAGGATAATAAAGGCTTATTCATTTTTTACTTGAAAATACTTTGACATTTTTATTGATAGCTTCAAGAATGCTTGAGGACCTCTTGGTTTATTTACATCACCCTCAAATGATTCTGTTGGGATAAGACTATTAAGTGTCAGAATTCTCAATGCTATGATTTTTGTCTTCTACCCAATTTATTAAATTTTAGTATTTAATCTAGTTTCATTTCTGGTTATTATTTTTATTGTTATTAAACTTTTGTGGTGCTGGGAATTCAACCTAGGTTCTCACATTTGCTTGGTATTTGCTCTGCCTCCCCAGTTCATTTTCATCATTACATTCTTCCATTTGTAATATGAACAAAAGAAAGGGGAAAAAGTGATAGGAATTCATTTAATGAGGACCCAGTAAATGAATGCCTGTGTGACATGGAATGTACTAGAGAATATGTTACAATAGAATGTACTGGAAGCCTGAGAGAGAAGAGATAACACTGGGTTTTGCTGAAATACTGTACTGAGTGCAACTCTGATGCCCATATATTGAGTGAAATGGACAGTAAACACGTTTTGTTTCAATATACTTCATCCTGAACCGATGCTAATGCAAAGGTGACTGTATAGCAAGTGGTATGTAGCAACTCCTCTAGATTTGGGATGACTGAAGAGCAAGTTTTCTTATTTGCTCTGTAATATCCCAGCCTTTTGGGGGGGCCCAGAACCCCACAGCAATAGAGTCACCAGCACGCAGTGAACAGAGCTAGGAGTCCGTTTAATAGCAATGCAATGGCTCCTCTCCACCTTTGGGCTGATAGAGAGCAGCCTTGAACTTCAGTGGGGCTGAGATTATTTTTAAATTTTTTATTATCAAGGTAATGTATAGAGGGGTTACAGTTACATGTGCCAGACAGTAGGTGCATTACTTCTCACACACCCCTTAAGTTTTTGTCCCCATTTCCCTCCTCCCACCCCCTCCCAATCATCTTGTTTTCCCCCTTCCCTTTCCTATTTCAAATAAACAAATAAATGGATATGCAATATCTGAAAGTCAGATACAGTAGCAATATGAGATTAACCAAAAGGCAACAAAGGAGAAGAGAAATGACATAGTACATTAAGAACAACAATCACTCAAGATAAAGTCTTGTTTCCATATCCTAGAGATCCTTTCATTTAGTCTCATCCTATATGACCTTCTGCACCTAGGTTTTGCACTATTGTAATCCTTTTCTAAGAGAGTCCTAGGTTTATACTAATTATTACAAATAAGGGAAACCACTGAGCCTATGTTCCTTTGGGTCTGGCTTACTTCATCACTACTACACTGTTGGTAGGAGTGCAAACTTTTCAGCCACTTTGGAAAGCAGTATGGAGGTTCCTCAAAAGACTAAACATAGAGCTCCCCTATGACCCAGCAATTCCATTCCTTGGCATTTACCCAGTCGTCCAGAAACAAGGACATACTAAATCCACTAGCACCACGATGTTCATTGCAGCACTATTTACCATAGCAAAGATATGGAACCAACCCAGATGCCCCTCAGTTGATGACTAGATCAACAAGATGTGGTATTTGTACACACTGGAATTCTATGCAGTAATCAGAATGAGCAACATCGCCCCATATGTAAGGAAATGCAAAGACTTGAAAAAAATCATATTAAGTGGGGATGAGCTTTTAAAGGTAAATACCACACACAGGTGGTAGTGTAGTCACCATATGACATCACCTGAAGATGCCCAGTCAATAACCATAAGGATGAAACCATAGACGTAGGCGGTCATAACCATTCGCAGGTGGTAGAGCAGGTTAAGCATTTTTACAAAAGCAACAATTTGGCAGCTAAGCTTGCCAGGTTATTACAATAGCCACACATGTAGAAAGGAGCCAGGACTGCATTTGCAGTTATAGACTCAGGAAGTAAAACCAGTTTTTAATTTAAATCTTTATAATTATTTTTAAGTAGTTGGACAGAGGAGTTTCAACATGTTAGTGTATAAGTACAATGTACCTTTTTAGATATTATCTTTAGTTGTACAAAGGGATAGGTATTTCTTCACTACTCCTTCCTGAGAAAAGTTTTTCCATTCCTGATTTACAAATGAGAAAGGGAAAGATGGGTGGAGTCACTCTCCCTTGGCTTATACGTCTCCTGAAGATCTTGACATTATCTGATAACCTTGGAATCAAAAGGTTGGATCTCCACCCCACACTGCAAAGCCAGAGCTTGAAGGGGGCTAGGCCTGTAGTCTGTGCTTTAACAAGTCCTGCAGGCAGTTCTATTCTACCTGAAATCAGAGAACCAGAACCCTAAGTGTTGGGGAAACTGATAAGGAAAAAAAGGAACAGCGAGAACCCACTGTTCCTGGCATGTTTTCCATAATTCCTAGCAGGAATAGAGTCAGAAACCCTAAGTTTATTCCTCAGCACTCCTTGCACAGCCTTAGAAAACTCACACTACTTAGAACTGTAATATCCCAGCCATTTTAGGAAGCCCTGATCCCCCACTGCCACTCAGAAAACAGAGCTAGGAGTCAGTTTAATACCAGTACAGAGGCAACTTTCCATGAGATGTCCAAAGATGTTACTATGTAATTCTGTTCCAGGTAACTCAATAATCTGATAGTGAAATCAATACATATTCCTAACCTATGCTGGTGTCAAAGCTAACTCTATGCAACAGTAATAAGCAGTATAAGCAATTCAACAACAGGCATTAAGTTCAATTATCTCATTTTGCAAATGTGAGAAATCTAAGGTTTATAGAAAGTTCCTCAAGGTCACACAGCTGAAGGCAGGTCCAGAATTCTGGTGAACTCTATGCAGTTCAGGACTTTCTCCAAATACACTGTGATAAGTCTGTCTTCATTTAAAGGAAATACCCAGTCATTTGAGTTGAATAATATAATAAATGTTAATATTCCAAGCACTATTTATTTTGTCGATGAGGTTAGAAGTTTGGCTTGTTTGTTTTTTAAAGGCAAAGACAGTAAGCCAGCCTGAGTATATGCATGATGCAAATAATGGATCTAACTTTCTTGGCCACAAGTTCTTTCACACAGAGCTTTCTTCAAGTATGTTTTCCTATATTTACCAAATGAAATGATAATTATGCCTTCAAAGGGTTGCTGTGAGAATAAAATACCTGACACTCTGTAATTATGACATTTTTATTAGTTCTTCATTCAGTAGACAAGAGCTATGTTTTTCTTTTGTTGTATGCTGTTAGGAAAATAACACAACGCTCTTCAGGATACCCCCCCAACATACCCACACACACACACACATACCTCCCCCCCCACACACGCACATTATTCATATGGAAAAGGCAAATGGCCAGTCTTCTTTTGTGTAGTTCTAAGGTGGAATTTCCTACAACACAAAGCAGTCTTTAAGTAACTGCTTTGAAGTCACATTGCAAGGTAAAAATATGTGTTTGGTAATTACTATAACAGACAGAAAAAATTGCAAAAGGCTTAAATAATTTACTCTGTAGTGGGATTTTTAAAGGCCATTTTGTCAGCAGGGTATCTGACAGGTAGCTGGTGTATTTTCTGGGATTTATTTTTGATGGTCAATAGCATAATTGATATGTTTTTCATTGAGGACTTTATCAGTTTGTGCTATTCTTTAACTGAAACAAGTTCTTGTCCTGCCATCCCAAACTCTCTATTCATTAGTCTGTTAAAATGTGTATAAATATTGTACAGATTTTGAGGAGCAAATGCTTAATTTACATAAAGAAAAAACATCTAAAATTAATATTCATAGTCTTTTCTACAAAATTTTGATAATTTAGTTGTGTTTGTAGGATATATATGTAGTGACTTGAATTACCTGGTGATAGAAATGGTCTCTGAAAAATCACTCTGTTGACTGAAATAGAAGTCACAGTGGAAACATCTATAAATATAAGGCCCAATATTTTGCAAACACTCAGGAATCCTGGCTCTTTTTAGCATCACTGCCTTGAATTATGTAGTTCAAACATGCTTCCTCTTCTGCTTGGGACTTTCCAGAAATTCTTTTGTTTGCCTTCATCCCAAAATAAAATCTTACAAATGTTGGGTGAAAGGTGATCCAATGAATGACTGAAGTGAGGATAGATAATATTTATAACTCTTTAGATGCTTTCTTTGTAGTTTCATGGACTAATAAAAATAGAATACTAAGGAGGAGGAAGAAACAGGAATGTTTGAATTCGTTTTCAAATAATGGCACTTTGCATGCTCATTGCTTTTCTATTCCTTTATGTATTCCTGCTCATTGGCCCCATGGAACCCATCAACTAGCAAGAATGTTTCTATCCATAGATAGAACCTGTCCTTACTTGGAAGGTGGATATTCCCCCTACTCTCTTACTGATATGTTTGAAGAAAGGAATTTATTTATGTTAATATTTTATCATTGTTCTTTCTGGTTACGAATTTTTGAGTCATGTTTGAGAAACCATTGTATCCTCTATCATCAGAATACTGCCCACGAATGTTCTTGTTTGATTTTTAATATTTAGATTGCTAAGCTACTTGAAAGTAGCTTCTGCACAAAGTACAATGCTACGATTTATTTCATTTTAGTAAACAACTGCACCTCAAAAACTTTTCCATTGTTCTATGTATATTTCTTGTACCTCTCACCTAAAAAATAAGACTTCATTACTAGTTTGGGGAGGCATTAATTTTGTTTACATTCTCCAAGTTTCTCTTAGCCATTTGGAACACTGATATTTCTCATTATAAATTTAGAATTATATTTTTACAAACATCCCAAACTGCCTACCAAGTACTGATTGAAATTGTCCTGAAGCTTAAATCAAGCCACAGAGACTTTCTCTCTTTTAAATTTCTGAGATCTTAATCCATGTCCTTGATATGTTGCTGTACTTGCTGAAGATGGCTTTAATTTTTCTCAATGTGATTTTTGTAACATTTTCGTGTAGAGTTTTATAAACAAGTGTTAATTAAACACATGTATTTGTTTCCTTTTTAGAAGAACAGTGACTACTATTCATATGGTATTTGTTGGAATTTTGTAGATAATTAAGTTACTCAACTCTTTTGTAACTAATGGTACATGCACTTCAACCCACATGACTAATTTTTGTGCAATTGATTTTTATTTTGTGTTTATGGTTTTGCAAATTTGCAGGAACATTTTGTTGCCATATTTATTAAACATAAGTCTCCCTCCATTGCTGTGGATTAGAAACATTACTGATTCTAGATTACTGTTCCTAAAAATAAAATATGTACTCTAAATACCTGCAATGGGAGAAGCTTCCATGTAAAATATCTTCTTTTTTCATTAACTGAACAGCTACAGATCCAAATCATACTTGCCATTTAATTTAAATTATTTTTGAAACCTTGCTGCCCAAAACTCTCAGCTAAGTGTAATGGATTCTCCTCATTCTCAGTATGAAGGAAATAATAACCTTAGAAATGAAATACGTATGACATATATCCTATGTCCATAGTTCTTCATTCTTTCTTGTACTTTCATGTTAGATCAACTTATGTAGATGTGTTAACTATCTTTTAAGAGCTCATGACTACAATTTTTGCTCCCCTGGATATTTCTTTTCTTTTTTTTCATCTTGAAGGACATTTTCACTACCTCTAGAATTTAAGATTGCCGGTAATTTTCCCAGCGTGATTAAAGGTGATATGTCAATGTCCATCAGTTGCTATCTTTTCTGTTGAAACATTAGTCACACAGTTGTACTGCTCTGATAAATCTGATGTGTCTTTTATCTGCAGATGTTTACAAAATAATCTCTTTTGTCTTTTTTGACATGGTGTTCTTATTTTTCCTTAGAATTTTAAGCACTTCGAAAACTCTGTGCCATAACATCTGTCACAAACTTTGGAAATGTTGGGACATCATTTCTGATAATATGGTACTTTCCATCTTCTTACCTGGAACCTCTGACCTTCACATCTCCTATGCTCCTAGCTACCTTCAATATTCCATTGTATTTTCTCTCCACAATGGAGCCTGTGCCTAGTGTCAGCATAGATTATTGAGGGAGGGAAGTCATCTCCTAAAATAGCACTGGAAAGCCAGGCATCAGTGGCTCATACCCGCAATCCTAGCTGCTCAGGGGACTGATATCGGAGGATTACATTTTGAAGCCAGTTCAGACAAGAAAGTCCCTCCCTGAGACACTTATTTCCAGTTAACTACTGAAAAAACTGAAAGTGATGCTGTGGCTCAAGTGGTAGAGTGCTAGGCTTGAGCAAAAAGAGCTCTGGGATAGCTCTCAGTTTCCGAGTTTAAGCTCCAGAGCTGGCAAGGTAAATAAAATAAAATAGGACTTCTTGACATAGGTTACTTTTCTTCAGAATAGTGTTTACTCACATCTGCTTGCTTGTGTGCCTGTGTGTGCGTGTGTGTGTGTGTGTGTGTGTGTGTGTGTGTGTGTGTGTGTGTGCATACATGCTTCTAGAGTTTGGATTTTGAGCCTAGAGTTTTGGATCTAGAGTGTCTGCTCAGCAGGTGTTCTATTACTTGAGTCACACACACACCTTTTTTTTTTTGGCTTTACCTATTTTCCAGATAAAGGATCACATTTTTGCCTGAAATGGCTGGAACACGATGTGTATCTCACAAATCACTGGGACCACATTTACACACCACCATGACTGGCCAATATGTTGAGATAGAAATCTTGATGACCTTTTTTTTTCAGTCCCAGGCTTGAGCTCAGAACCTGAGCACTGTCCTTGGTCTTTCTCAGGGCTAGAGCTCTACCACTTGAGCCACAGAACCACTTCTGGCTTTTTCTATGTATGTAATACTGAGGAATTGAATCGGGGGCTTCCTGCATGCTAGGCAAGCACTCTACCACTAAGCCAATCTCCCAGCCCCTTTTGGTGACTTTTTGCTTGGCATGGCCTCAAACTGTCGTCTGATGCTTGCCTCACTACTACTTGCGAATACAGGTGGAACCATTGTGCCTGTCCCTTTCCAGTAAATGAAATCTCAGGTCCTAGCAGCCCTATTGGTTATTGGATGCTTTCAAACATTTCTTTTCCTGACTTAGAATTTTATTTAACTTTTCTTATTACTGCCTATATTCTACCATTATGAATAGCTTCATCTTAACCAGAAGCACGATTCCCATGATCCTTTTAACTCAAAAATTCAATTCAGCACACATTTATTAAGCCATAAAATTCTACGATTCAATTATTCTAAGTACAAGAAGTTTCTTGCACTGAGATTATGATCCTTGTGAGCCCGTAATATTGCATCATTCTCTCAGTAGTTGCAAAAAACTCTCTTTGAATGAGACGTTAATTTGGAGATAGATAGATAGATAGATAGATAGATAGATAGATAGATAGATAGATGATAGATAGATAGATATAGAGATTAGATAGATAGATGTAAAGAAGATAGATAGATATAAAGAGGTTAAAGTATTGAGGGAACTAGAAATACAGGGTGTCAGTGGCAGAACAATCTTCATTACCAGTTTTCTCTATGTGAGACATAATACTGGCATTGGAACCTGTCCACAAATCATCAAGAAATTTGACTTGAGGTAAAAGAAAATGATTAAATTATGACTTCAAGTGGGTGGTGCCCTGAACTTTACATGGTGGAAATGAGTGACAGTATTTGTCAATTTTCCTCACTGGACACACCAAGGGACAGCTCTTGGACCCATGAACAAGAGCACGGAATAGCTGGTAAGCATTTTTCTGATGAAAACTTTTGACCTTTCAGCTTTTGTAGCATTATGAGATAGGTAATGCACAAAATCTGCTGTAATGTGCTCATCAGTCACACCTTATACATTCTATTCTTTTTCCTAGAGAAAAGGGGGAGATGCATGACGAATTCTTGCTCAAGAGACATTCAGACTCAGGAGACGAGGTGCCCAGTGCTCTCCTACAGCATATCACAATGGGTCTCACACTCCAATGCACATCTGTGCATTCTGCACAGGATCCTTCGTTGACACCTGTATCTTTTAATTTTCTCTTTTCTGGCTTAAAGTGTCAGGTTATAAACATGTTCTTGCATCAGTCTTTTCTCACAGTTTAATATAGGAATGTAAATACTTAGATCCTTTGAGTTAGGTGGCTATATACATATATAGAGATATATGTATATGTATTGCATGGTATGTAGAGTGCAAGTTTTGAGTAAATTTCTAGCAATTTTCTTAATGAGTGGCTGTAATGCTAATGGAGAAGTAAATTACACACATGTCCTTCTGCAGTTAGGCTAGTCATGAAATGCTAAAGCATTGAAGCTTCTGGTTTGGTAAGAGATAACTGGTTTAGGTGTTGTAACTCTGAGACAACATATTGTGATATATATATATATATACACACACACACATACATGTGCATGTGTTTTATATGTATGTATATTTGAAAAAGCAAAAAACTTTTATTTACCATACAAAATAAGATAAATTATGTGTATACATAAGTTGATATTATTATTTTCCTGGACCTGGGTGCTGTTGCTGAGGTTTCAGGCTCAAGACTAGTCCTTTACTACTTGAGCCACAGGTCCACTTACAGCTTTTTGATGATTAACTGGACGTAAGACTCTCACAGACTTTCCTTCATGGACTGGCTTCAAATTGCTATCCTTAGATTTCAAACAGCAGAGTACCTAAGATTATAACCACTGGTGCCTGTTGCATATCTATTCTTAAGAAAACACTTCACTTTGAAATGATTTCCATGTTCTTTTCAAACTGTCCTTGGGTGCGAAGCTTTGCTCTATGTAGCATTGTACTCTGTCTTCTGTTGTACAAGAGGGCAGAGGGGGGTAAAATTTAACATGTCTATTTAAGGGAATATTGCTTCCTGATCAGTCATCCTTTTCATCATCGTCTGCTATCCTGTCTGGCTCTGTCTTCCGGATTCATTTCATGTTTTCTACTTCCTTTATTGCACACAGACATGGGTATCCTGACTGTATTTATCTCTGACTCTCTTTTGCATTCACCTGAGCCTTCAATTCTATTGCACTTGTCAATCCCTTCAAATTGTAGCACAAGGAAATGCAATTATACTTCCAGGGTAACATGGTATATCCTGAATATTGCCAACATGAAACAAAAGATATCTCTTTTATGTAGGTTCTTACCTTCTTAGGTTTCCTATTCCAAAATGCAAAGCATATCAAATTTCCAAATAAAATATTTGGCAAGTAGGACTGCTGAAGAAAACTAAACTATTGGAAAAATCAAGTTAATATAAACACAAAAGAGCTAAGAACAAAAACAAGAGCAAGTTGAGAATTCATAGAATAACATTGAGTTTACATTATAATTTGTAAGAATAATTTTACCTGTTATTCTTGAAATAACCCATCAAGAGCTAAAAGCAATGCTCCAAAAATAAAGACTTATTAGCAATTTAGCTTTCAACAGTATGTTTAAATTTGACTTCTTTCCAGCAGATTTCCTGTGGGATGCATAGAAGAATTCACATGCTTCTGAACTTGTACACACTTACACTCAAGTTTGTTCAGTAGTAGGGCAGAGAAAATTACCTCAGGTAGAAGTCTAGCCCTTGGCTGATTTCTAGCTATACATCTTTAGGTAATCTCTCCTTCCCTCCCTCCCTCGCTCCTTTCCTCCCTCCCTCCCTCCCTTTTTCCCTCCCTCCCTCCTAGATCATCTAATTCTCCATCTCATTTTCTTTTTTTTTGTGTGCCAGACCTGGGGTTTGAACTCATCCTGGGCACCGTCCTTGGGCACTTTTTGCTAGCACTCTGTCATTTGAGCCACAATGCCACTTCTGGCTTTATCTGTGTATGTGGTACTGAGGAGTCAAACCCAGGGCTTTGTGCATGCTAGGCAAGCACTCTACCACTAGTGTATGTTTCTGCCCCCCCCCACCTCATTTTCTTTATCTTTCACTATCTTTCCTCTATTTTTTTCCTTGCCTCCTACAATAAAAAGAAAAAGCCCGAAGTAGTGTGGCTCAAGTGGTAACTTGCTAGCCTTGAGCACAAAAAGGCTGGAGACAGCACCCAGGCCCAGTAAACAAACAAAAAAATGAAACTCCAACTTTGCCTTTAAAAAAATTTATATTTGATGGGCCAGGAGTGTGGCCTAGTGGTTAAAGTGCTTGCCTAGCATGCATGAAGACCCAGGTTCGATTCCTTGGCACCACATACATAGAAAAAAGCCAGAAGTGGTGCTGAGGCTCAAGTGATAGAGCTCTAGCCTTGAGAAAATCCAAGGACAGTGCTCAAGCCCTGAGCTCAAGCCCAGGACTGGCAAAAAAAAAATTTATATTTGAAAAACTTTGGCATTTCTATAACGTGGCTATGTATTTTTAATGAGCAAAAAAGGAGAACAATTTATATATTTTCTTATAAACAATTATTTACATGTGATTATGGATTCATGACTTCATTAATTCTTCATGGACAATTCATTTAACTCCGTGCCGTGCTTTTCACCTGTGCCTATAGAGGGATTTGTGTCACGTAGAAGGTCTAGAGTAGCTCCCAGTAGAGTAAATAATCCATGTGTCTTAGCCAGTGTCCTGGCTAATTGAAGCATCATGAGTTCCGATTCTTCAGCTTAGACATGCTTTACCTGAACTCTGGGAAGCAGCTCAAGTCTAAGGCTCTAAATGTAGACAAAACAGGCTTACCAGTCCCGCATGGGAGCACTTATTCTGGAGAGAAATTGAATTGCTCTGCACAGGCTTTCTATCTACATTATAGTTCCATGATATACATCATTACTCACCATGCAGGAGTGCCTGTTGTGAATGCTGACACATCACGGTAAGGTCCTAAATAATTGAAGAAAAGGCTGTGCTCACCAGTATAGGCCTCTTCTGGAAAAAGTTAAATTATTTGAATTGTGGAAAAGATACTGTCTTTCCAAGTCCATCTTAGAAGGGGGATTTCTTTCTTTCTCACTCAGTACCTGGTGGCCAGGTAGATCTGGAAGGCTCAGTGAAAGTAGGGTCTCCTCATATGAAGTAGGTCTGAGAGAGGAATAAGGGTCAGGAACCATTAGGGCAACTGCTGTCCCTTGTTTTCTTTAGACACTTTTCATATGTCATATAGAATCTGCTTCATGCATTAAAACGCCACCAGTTTTCCCACACTGGGTATTTCTAGACTATGAAGGCCTTCGACCATCTAGCTGCTCTAACATAGCAATACACACTGTTTCTGACTAAACCACTCCCCATCTCATAAATGCTAATGCTGTGAATTCCCAAAATGGCATCATGTTAGAAAAAGGCCATTCTTTCCCTCCAGCCACCTTCAGGGTTTACTTTCCTATTGGATCTAGTATAAAAAAACACATTTAAAAATATTTTCCCCATAAAAATGAATTATTTTTGCTATGGTAAATAGTGCTGCAGTGAACATCGTTGTGCTAGTGGATTTAGTATGTCCTAGTTTCTGGATGGTTGGGTAAATGCCAAGTAGTGCAATTGCTGGGTCATAGGGGAGCTCTATGTTTAGTCTTTTGAGGAACTGCCACACTGCTTTCCATAGTGGTTGAATGAGTTTGCACTCCCACCAACAGTGTAGTAGTGATCCCTCCTGGCCACATCCCCTCCAGCATCTGTTGTTATTAGTTTTCTTGATCCTGGCCATTCTAACTGGAGTGAGGTGGAATCTTAGAGTTGTTTTAATTTGCATTACTTTTATGATCAGAGATGTTGAGCATTTCTTCATGTGTCTATAGGCCATTTTTGTTTCTTCTTCAGAGAAGACTCTCTTTAAGTCTTTGGCCCATCTTGTAATGGGATGGTTGTTACTTTGGAGATTAGTTTTGGATTGATTCAATTTTTTGAGCTGTTGATATATTTTAGATATGAGGCCTTTGTCTGTTGTATGGTTGGTGAAGATCTTCTCCCATTCTGTAGGCTTCCTAATTAGTTTACTAGCTATGTCCTTTGCCATACAAAAGCTCTGTAGTTTAATGCAGTCTCACTTATCCAGCCTTTCTCTTATTTGTTGTGATTCTTGGTCCTTATTAAGAAAGTTTCGACCTGTGCAAAGGAGGTATAGTTTATCTACTATTCCTTCTTGTAAAGTTTTCAGAGTGTCGGCTTTTACCTGGAGGTCTTTGATCCATTTGGAGTTAATTCTAGTACAGGGTGACAAAGAAGGATCCAACTTTAGTTTTCTGTAGGTGCTTAACCAGTTCTGCCAGCACCACTTGTTGAAGAGGCTGTCTTTCTTCCATTCTATTTTTTTTTTTTGGCTCCTTTGTCAAAGATTAGGTGGCCATAGGTCTGTGATTTAATATCTGGGTCTTCAGTTGATGAGTGGATCAACAATATGTGGTATTTGTACACAATGGAATTCTATGCTGCTGTCAGAAAGAATGACATTGCCCCATTTGTTATGAAATGGAAAGACTTAGAAAAGATCATATTAAGTGAAGTAAGCCAGACTCAAAGGAACTTAGGCTCAATGGTTTCCCTCATTTGTCATAATCAGTAGAAACCTTGGGCTCTACTAGCAGAAATTTGCAATAGAGCAAAACCTACAAAAGGCCATATAGTAGGACACTGAATGAAAGGATCTCTAGGATATAGAAACATAAGCCATATAATGAATGATTGTTCTTCTTAAGGTACTATATTATCTCTCATCTCTTTTGCTGTCCCTTGGTTATCTCATATTGTTACAGTATCTCACTTTGTTACCTGATATATCGGATATATTTGTATTTGGTTATTTGAAATTCGACAGGGAACGGGGGAAAACAAGATGAGGGATGGGGATGGGGGGAGGGAAATGGGGACCAAGACATGTGAAAGGGTATCAATGTATGGGAATCAATGCACCATCTATCTGGCAAATATCATGTAACCCTTCTATTAATTACAATAAAAATATATGAAAAAATGAATTATTTGTTGCTTTAATTCTTAAATTATATTCAACTTTCCACCAAGAACTTGACATCTGACTTCAGTGTCTTCCTTATGAATCTATCTATCTATCTATCATCTATCAATATTTTTAATATGGCAAGAATTGAATAATAAAGATAGATCAGTTTTCAATCTTAAGAGAATCTTATCTTGAGTTTATTTTTTACACTTAAAAATAGAGCAAAAAGGACCAGATTAGATAATAAATTTTGTTTTCCTCCAAAGTAGCTTGAATGAGATAATAATTTTCTATGAAAGGATCCAAGCTGAGTGTGGTAAACTCTTGTAATCCCAGAACATGAGAGGTAGAGGCAGGAGGATCATGAATGTAGTGCCAATTTAAACTACATAGTGAGCTGCAAGTCATTTTAGACAGGAGGCCCTGTCTAAAAAAAACAAAAAATAAATAAAAAATAACCTTTGGGCTGGAACACTAGCCTAGTATGTATAAGGTCCTAATATTGATCATTAGCATTGAGAAAGAAAGAAGATGAAGATTCAGCCAGAAGATGTTTCGGTTGATTAAGCTTTTCTCCCAAGGTAAGGTAAGGTGACTGAGTGGTTGTGGCGGTTAACAGCTCTGCTCGGGTCAGGGTAAGTTCAGCAATGCTTTAATACTAATCACTATCAGAATCTGTTTTTCTGTGACAAATGTTCATTTCTTAGTCTTCAAGAAGCTGCCTTCTTTGCTTGGACCCGTGTTCCAGATTTCCATTTGTCAGCCCCTTCATGTCAACATGTTCTCTCTGCTATCCTACTTTGGTTGAGGCCTCATGTGATTGTAAATAAGGAAGAGTTGAGTCCCTTTCTGTTATTGCAATCTTGAGGCAGACAGACAATACAACACTTGCTCTGTCACAACTGGCAAGAATAGCAAAGACTAAGTGATCTGATTTCCACTTACAGATGACATCTACTGTAGCTGGTGGCATAGCAAGGGATTGTAAGGTTATTCAGAAACCAGCCCTGCTTCTTGAATACCCTGGGCATGTTGAGAAGCCATGACCATGAGGTCTCTCCTAATCCATGGCCAGCTTACCAAGAGACTTGCAGAGAAGTGGGTCATCCTCTTCTGCAGGTATGTGAAGAGAGTGCTAGCTTACTCCTACTTACTTTTTGTCCTCTTGGACTATTGACCTACTAATATCTTTTTGATGAAGTACTTGACTGATATTAAGAAAAACGAATTAAATTGAACTTCACACATCGGCTACAAAACACCAAAGTATGCTGTAAATTCATGTAATTAGCTGACTAAGTCAGCCTTGGCCTCACTCCTATCTTTACCTTTTATTGACAATAGTAAAGCACTTTCACTAGTGTCACTAGCGATGTGGGTACAAATAGCAACTTGGAAAATCTGTTTCTAAGTAAGATCACAGTGTAGGACAGAGTTAGGCACTCTCAGGTTGAATAATATGCTTAAATAATGGAGAACATCCAAGGTATTGACTGGGGAGCATGTATTTCTAACTCTAGAGGACAGGTGGGGGAATACAGTAAAAAAAGAAAAGATTTGGCCTGACTGTTTAAGGGTATAAGGTAGTCCATGCATAAAAGCCTGGTAAGTTGAAGAGTACAAGTCCCACCCCTTTTTTTTCTCTTCCCCACCCCCTCTCTCTCTCACACACACACATGTGCACACACACACACACACACACACACACACACACTGCACAGAACACAGTATACTACTAAGAACAATGCCAAACGTTGTTCAGAGGGAGACTCATGGATGCATGGACAGCTTTCTAGAACTCCTTGAGAATATGAACTCTAGGAATTTTGTAGATGGAACATTTATGCATGTGTTCATTAGAAATACCCAAAAGGTCTGATTATAGCAGGGTAATTAAACAATTATTACTCATCTTTATAATGCTATCTTATTAAAATGATGAGATAGACATTTATATAGAAAGACTGTATATTAATTTTGTGTGGGGGGGCTTGAACTAGGACACTGTCCCTGAATAGCTTTTGCTCAAGGCTAACACTTGAGCCACACCTCCACTTCCAGCTTTTTGCTGGTTAATTGGAGATTAAAATCTTAGGGACTCTCCAGGCAAGACTGGCTTCTTTTTGTAACACAGTGTTTTCTAAATTGTCAACAACGAAACATACTAGTAGTGTGATAGGCATATAGCAAAGAGAAAATAGAATATTGATACAGGTTCATCATAGCATCAGGTCCCAGAAATCATTTCAGGAATAACAAGTCTATTTAAAGTGAGTGAGTTAAACCAATCATCCTTCTGCTCCTATCAGCTCATAAATCTGTCCTGTCTATTCCGGGTGTTTCTGCCTCTCTGGTTATAGCATTCACCACTGATCATGATCTCACCATGCACTACAAAATACTCAAGAGTACACTACCTGCTGACCTTTGAAGGTCATGAGCAGCTTCCTGTTATCATCTTTATATTCTCATCATTTATGCGTTCATTTATTTATTTATTTTGGCTTGGCTTCTGATTTATCTTGAGGAAAAGCCTTCAATCCAGCTTTTCAAAGGGGAAGCTGTTACCATTTATGAATGTAGTTAATTAGAATAACATTTGCTTTTAAATATTCAATATTTGGCACAGATATCAGACCTAAAGGTTATGTTGTTCCATCAGTTAAGCTGGGCTCACAGGGAATTTCTTTTGTCTCCTCAGACTGGTGCTGGCTAAATATAGGCATCTGAGGTGGGTAGGAATATTAAATCTTCTCATTAGAATAATGAAGCTTAAGTCTTCTGTGGTATTACTGATGCATGGATTTCCTCTGTATGGGCAACTGATTTGTTAAAAAAAAATGGAGTTGAAACCCTACTACACTGCTGGTGGGGTTGCAAACTAGTTCAGCCACTCTGGAAAGCAGTGTGGAGGTTTCTTAAAGAACTGAAAATTGACCTTCCCTACAATCCTGCCATACCACTTCTGGGCATCTACCCTGAACATCATAACCCAAGATATGATAAGGACACCTGCTCAGCTATGTTCATCTCTGCACTATTCACAATAGCCAGGTGATGCAAACAATCCAGATGCCCTACTGATGAATGGATACAGAAAATATGATATATATATATATATATGTACACACACACACACACACACAATGGAATTCTACATAGCCAACAGACAAGATGAAATAATGGCATTTGCAGGGAAGTGGATGAATCTAGAGCGAATCATGTTGAGTGAGACAAGTCAAGACCAAAGGAACAAAAGGTGCATGGTATCCTTAATATGTGGCTATTAGATCCAAACAGAGAGAGGACTCAATATTTGCATACCCAATGCTATGGACATGGTATTGGAAATATAAACACAACTACATAGACATAAAAATTTATGATTCTATAGACATAATGTTTATTTCATAAGTTAATATGTATCTATGACATACAAATCCTTATCCTAATTTCGATTATGTTCTAAAAACTAAGTGTCAGTGATTGCATATAGAGATTCCCTTCTTGAACACTCGTTTGTTAAACATGTCATTTGAAATATGGTGCAAAAATCAATGTTAATAAATTCTTTAATAACATAGTTTAAAAAATTGGAGTTGAGTGGCTCATACTTATAACCCCAGTTATTCTGAAAGCAGTGTTCAGGAAGATATAGGTTGAAGGCCAATGCCCCTGAAGCAAAGAAGGCTGGGACAGTCAGGAGATAGATTATCTATCTATCTATCTATCTATCTATCTATCTATCTATCTATCTATCTATCTGTCTGTCTATCTACACACACACATATACATATATACATAAATATATACTTTTTAAAGGGGGGCATGGCTAGAAACATAGCTTAATCGGTCCAGTACTTACTTAACAAACAGCAGACTCTGATTTCAATTTTCTCATATACAAAAAAATAATCACTGGAAAGTAGAGAAGGTAAAGGTTGATGCTCTTAAGCATACCAGGAGAAGGAGAAGTTATTTTATTTCTGTCAGGAGCTGGCATGAAACTCTCAGTCACTGGCAAATTAAATGGTGCAGTTAACAGAAAATTCTTCTTAGATAGTACAATACCCTTCCCACCATACCTCAATGATAAACTTAATCCAAGGACTGCACAAAGGAAATTTATCTTTTCTGGAAATAATTTCTCTCCTCCCTATAGTGACGTAAACAGCAAGGATCTTATGTCTAGTGGCCCTAGCTCTGTCTTCAGATCATGTGACAAGGGAAACCGGTATAGAGGTGCTTTCATGTTAATCTTTAATATAATCATCTCTTTTGCTGGAGAAATAGAAGAATGTGTTTATTTGATGGGGGCTGGAGAAAGGAGTAAGGAAAAGCAAGATGGGAACAGAGCCTTCTGCCTTGGGCTGAATTTTACATTATTTCCCCCTGAGGAACTAACATATATTGACAATTTCGCTCAGAACCCATGGCTGGTTGTAAGAGATGAAAGATGCATGAATAATATTAGTGACAGTGCTCTGCGGGGCCTGGGCTCATGAATAGTTTTATCAGAAAACCTTGTTAGCTTTGACGGCTTCATTCATCAGGGTCTACTGGAAGCATCCCGCTGTTCTGAGGAACTTCTGCTTCCAGCCTACATCCTAAACAAACTATCACAGGAGTTAGCTTCCCACATCCCTTTTGCTCAGTCTCTGTCCTGGTGAGGACTGAGGAAACACTTGAAAATTAACTTCTTAATGGGTGAAAAATTTATTGTGGATGGAGGTCGGAATTTTTGAGGCCAAAGCAACCAGTTTCTGCAGCTCTTAAATAAATATAGCCAGACCGACACTTGAGGAAATGACTGTAAGGCTCTCCCTATCAATAGTAAGCAAGCAGTGAAGGACAATCATATTAAACAAGCCAAGTATGTTAGAAAATGTGAAATTTACAAGTCTGATATCTGTGTATTTTTTTCTTTTGAAATTTCTGAGTCCTGTGGATCATAGAAAGTCTATCAAATTTATAGGTTGATTACTTTTGGGCCCCAAAGTCTAGGCTGTCTAATTGCCTGTTTTGTTTGATGAGAGAAAGTCAAAAGATTCAACCTAGATTCAAACAGAGAGCACAGACTAAGACTGGGTATCATCGTGCTAACTCATCTGTTGTATGTGCTCAAACAAGTCATAGATAACCTCTACACAACTGTTGCTAGAGGAGAAAGAATGGGGCAGATAAAAGGACTGATAAAAGGACCAGTTCCCTGGTCTCTGATTCCCTGAGTCAGTGGGAAGGCCAGGAATGAGAGAGGTAAGCTGCAGATTTAGGAAGGGGCCTAGGATACTGCATGGAAGATGCCAGCACTACCTATCCAGAAGACCCCTGAAGAATAACAATATTTTACAGATGTTTCTGTTCACAAACTCTTGTTCACTGCACTTGGGATATATCAGTGGAAAAATAATGGACAAAGAACAAAGGAAAAGACCTTAATCCTGAACAAATCTTCTCAAGATGATCAATAAAGTAGCACCATAATAAAGAAGCCACTATTCACCATAGTAAAGATATGGAACCAACCTAGATATCCCTCAGTTGATGAGTGGATCAACAAGTTGTGGTATTTGTACACAATGGAATTCTATGCTGCTGTCAGAAAGAATGACATCGCCCCATTTGTTAGGAAATGGAAAGACTTAGAAAAAATCATATTAAGTGAAGTAAGCCAGACTCAAAGGAACTTAGGCTCAATGGTTTCCCTCATTCGTCATAATCAGTAGAAACCTTGGGCTCTACTAGCAGAGATTTGCAATAGAGCAAAATCTTGATACATAAGGACATATAATGTGAAGCTAATTGAAAGGACCTCCAGGATAGTGAAACAAAAGCCATATAATGAATGATTGTTGTCCTTAATGTACTATGTTGTCTCTCATCTCCTTTGCTGTCCCTTGGTTATCTCATATTGGTATAGTATCTCACTTTGTTATCTGATATATTGAACTTATTTGTATTTGGATATTTGAAATTTGATAGGGAAGGGGGGAAAACCAAGACGGGTGGAGGGTGTGGGGGGGGAGGGAAACGGGTACCAAGACATGTGAAAGGGTATCAATGTATGTGAATTAATGCACCTTCTATCTGGCAAATATCATGTAACCCTTTTACTAATTACAATAAAAAAAAGAAACCATAAAAAAAATTTTAAAAAAAGAAAATTGTCTTGGGGATCAAGACATATGAAAGGGTATCAATGTATGGGAATTAATGCACCTCCTATCTGGCAAAGATCATGTAACCCTTTTATTAATTACAATAAAAATATATGAAAAAAATTAGAAAAAAAATAAAGAAGCCAAATATATTACAAAGTGTGAAATAAGAAAAGGAAGCAAAGTAAGAACATAAAAAGTAAATTTCAGGGACCAGTTTTTCTCTCTCACCCATCACCCCCTAATCCTCCCCCTACACAGTAGTTTGAATTCAAGCCAATTGAATACTGGATGTCAGGGGGTAGAGGAGCTCTAAAAGAAAGTAGTGACCATCTTCCCAGAGCTCACATTTCTCCCGTTCACCCTTTGTTGAACACCACACTGACCTTGAATCTGTCCATATACCCAATGGTACGCCCTTCCATGATGCACCTGCAACCTCTCTGGTGTCTCTGTGCTCTTTTCCTCCTGATAGTCTTGTTCTCTGCAGTCACCTCCTATGGAATATCCACTGAACCTAGTGATTCATGTACTCTCAGTATACAGAGATTGACTACACCAAGAGATTAATTGATAGGACTGTAACCTCTGTCATGTTCACACACTTCTGCTCCCTCCCTCCCTCCCTGCTTCTCTCCCTCCCTCCCTGCCTGCCTCCCTTCCTTCCTGACTTTTTCATTTGTCACATGGCCGCAGCCTAAGAAAACCTGAGTGAATCCAGCAGTCTCCTGAATGAGTTTAAAAGAAGATCTTTACCCATCAGAGCCTTGAGATGAATGCAGCCTCTGCCAATGTGCTCAGTACAGATTTGATAGAAAGCCTGACCCAGAAGAACAAGCCCTGTTCACAATTCTAACCTACAGAACTGTGAAATAACATGCTTACCCTCTTAAATTATTGCAGTTGGGAGTAATGTTTCACAAAACAGAAAACTAGCTAGTAACCTCCTCAACCTGGAGGAGGGTACTGGCAGAGTTTAACCTTTTTTAATTTAATGTTTATGTCAAAGTAACTTGGGGCAGTGGCAGGAGTTTGACCTAGTGGTAGAATGCTTGCCCAGCATGCTAGAAGACCCGGTTCAATTCTTTGTTACCACATATGTAGAAAAAGCCAGAAGTGGGGCTGTGGCTCAAGTGGTAGAGCTCTAGCCTTGAGAAAGCCCAAGAACAGCACTCGGGTTCTGAGTTCAAGCCCCAGGAACAGCAATTCCTTAATAAAATAAAGTTAATTAAAAAACGGGGCTGGTAGTTTGGCCTAGTGATAGAATGCTTGCCTAGCAAGCATGAAGCCTTGGAACCACATACACAGAAGAAGCCAGAAGTGGCTCAGTGGCTCAAGTGGCAGAGTGCTAGCCTTCAGCAAAAAGTATCTAAGGACAATTCCCAGGCTCTGAGGTCAAGCCCCAGGACTGGTAATAATAATAACAATAATAATAATAATAATAATAATAATAATAACTTGTACAAACTCTGTCAGGTACTTGGGATGAAGTGAAAGGTAAGGTTGATATTTTCCAATAACAGTGAAGAGGGGAGGTTAGGCACTAATTATAAAAGTGTGATGCAGAAAGGACTAAGTGTTCCAGACTTCAATCAAACACTGGTAGCCAAGTCAGACTGAGAAAACAGTACACACTAGAAGAGAAACAGGGGCCAGGTCACAGAGGTTTATTAACCAAGAAGAAGAGTTACAAATACTAACTTCTGTTGAAATGGATTAATAAGCAAAGGACAATGTATGTGTGGTAAAAACACCAAGAGTAGAAAACAGTAGATGGATAAAAGCAGAAATGGGGGACAGGGCAGCAAGGCAGTTTAGGGAGACGAAGCCAAAGATGCTTGTGACATGGCATGGGCTACTAAAAGTGAAGACAAGATGCAGTATGTGGGTTTAGTATGTCCTTGATGCTTTCTCATGCCTTTCCTCTCAAAAACAGTCCCCTGAGAATCATCTTAGACATTGTCTTCTCTAACAAACACTTTCAGATATAACATACTCACTAGAGCCCCATCATTTATGGAAATCAACCTAGTATTTAATAAAAATATTCCCTGGTAGTAAGGGTGGTGGTGGTGGGGTGTGTGTGTGTGTGTGTGTGTGTGTGTGTGTGTGTGTGTGTGTGTAAGAATAACCACATAGCGTTTATTCACAGATGTACACTGTTTTGGTTTAAGACACTTCGTATTTCTCATTGTTGAGATCCTACACACCATTCATCCTTAAACTAGAAACTTCATCAAATTAGTATTTTTCCACTACAGAACCTTGGCATCTCTACCAGGACATTTTCTTTTGTCTTCATTTCTTTTTCCAGTTTCTTCTTCATGACAAATGTATCAAATAACCAATGTTATGTAATATTTCTGTCATCATCGCTATCAACATTTGCAAGAAGAACACAGTTGAACAGACTGAGAGTAAACTTTGATGACAAGCATATGTGTATTTGTTCATTGGTGCCTATGGTTCAATATCACTCCTCAGTAGCTCTCTTTAATATTCCTCTCCTCCCTCGCTCTTCCCTTCCTCTCCTCCCCTTCCACCCTCCTTCCTCTCAACTTCTGGTTAGTGTTTTCTTTCTCCTTTTAAAGGCTTCTCGACCTCTCCAAAGTCGACTCTGCCACGTATTTTGTTCCTGAAAAAGCAAAGCCACACTTTTCCTAGACTAAGTCCACTAGAAAAAAAATAATACCAAAACACTAAATTATACTGTTAGTTTAGTAGAATCAGAAAGCTTGTACAACATCTGAAGATTTTCTGACCCATATTTTAATTCTAAAAGCTACTGCAAAGGATGGGATTATAACAATCCTTTGAAATTTTTTATTTTCCCTATGCTAAATCAGTTGATTGTACTGACCTAATTGATATAGATTTCTTACCCTTGAGTAAACACTGCTAATAAACTTCCAAAGTCGCATTAGATGTTAACTAAGAGTTTATCACATGGTTAGGAAAAATGGTGTTCTATCTATGAAGCTAGTATGGATTTAACAACAAAACTACAAAAAAAGTAGAATTAAAGATATTCACCATTTCAATTTTTCTACTTATATTTTATTCAGAATGGCCAAAGGGTTCTAATTTACAGTTTTCAAAATAGAAGTTCAGAAAGAGAGACATATTGTATTGCATTTCACTGGTCATATAATTTTTCATTCTTCATTATTAATCCATGAAAAGAAAAATGCAAAACCTAATTGGAAATGTATCACATTGGATTTTACTCTTATCAATTATTAAGAGAGGTGTGGAAATTGGAAAGATAAGCCATGACCAGAGGCATAAATACCTTTCAAAATGTTTCTGGGACTTAATGTAAATATATGTATGAAATATTTGAGTTATATGTTTCCAAAGAGTCCTGTTATTAATTTTCTGGTTGACATCTGTAGGCTAGAAACCAACAACAAATCTTTATGGGCCTATAAGCCTGAGGGATCTGCCAAGGCTTCCCACAAGATCCAATTTCTAGGACATCTAGACATATGATCACAACTCTACATGTTCTGTCCTCCCTTAACTTTACTCTTTCCCATTAAACTTTCAGGTTCTGAGAAAACAGTTTTATAAATTGATTCATGGGAAAGTGTGTATGTATTTGGTCTTAGCCAAAAGGTCAAAAAGTAATAGGATCTGTTCATGGCCAAAATGAAAATAGTAAAAATATTTATTAAACCTGAATAATAGTGAAATGTTGTCATTCATTATCACAGAATAGGTGTCTGGCTTGTTTTTAACCATAGCAAAATATGCTAGAGCTTAAAGAGACTGCCACATGTTCAAAATCATTTAGGCAGTAGATGAGAAAGCTAGATCATAAAGTCAGATTGTAGAGAGACTCTAAAGGCCATGTTTATTCAGACACCACTCAGGTAAGATTTAAGGGAAAGCATGTGGCAAAAACAGTTAAACTTATACAAATTCTACCTAAAGGTAGAGCTCCAGACATTGTGGCAGATAGGTGGGGAGAGATTTTAGATGATGAGAGACTGAATATTTAAAGTGATAGTATAAAAGGAAATGACTGTTTGCTTAAACATAATTTTGGAAGTAAACACTTTAAAAAGGAACCAAGCTGAGCATTTTTAAAACCTCCTTCTTCCACCTCATTCTCTGATGTAGGGCTTGAGTTTGAACCACTGACTGGAGTTCTTTAGCACAAACTATTTATTTTTGTAATTTTGAACCAATTCAGATTATTTTTTTGAAATTTTTTGAAATTTTTTATTTTAATGTATAGTTACAGTTTTATTTGCCAGATAGAAGGTGGATTACTTCTCGCACATTGAGACCCCTATGTTTTGTCCCCATTTCCCCTCCCCTCATTTTTCTTTCCCTCTTATTTCATATATATATATATATATATATATATACATACATACATACCACGTAACAAAGTGAGATACTGCAACAATATGAGATTAACCAAAGGGCAACACAAGAGAAGAGAAAAAACAATACATTAAGAACAATAGTCACTCATAATTAAGCTCTTGTTTCCATGTCCTTGAGGTCCATTAATTTGGCCTCACGCTATATCGCCTTATGTATCTAGAGTTTGTGCTATTGTAATCCTCTGCTATGAGAGTCCTAGGCTTGTACTAATTATTACAAATGAGGGAAACCATTGAGCCTATGTTCCTTTAGTTCTGGCTTACTTCACTTAATGTTTTTTTTCCAATCTTTCCATTTCCTTACAAATGAGGCAATGTCATTTTTTCTGATGGCAGAATAGAATCCCACCAGTTCAGATTATTTTTTAAAAAATAGGAAAATCTAGCAATTAAGCTTCTCTACTTTCTCATGACAATGAGAGACTGGCTATCACTTCCATGAAGCACTGTCTTAGAAAAAAGGGCTCAGGGTTGTCAAGTGGATCTTAGCAAAACCAAATACCCTGACTTATGTCCCTTTGTTTTATTTTTAACCCGTGTTCTGACTTTCCTGAAATAGATGATACAAAATAAAACACTTCTCTTTGTTTTATTTTTATGATTTTTTTCTCTAAGGCTACTGTCAACAGCTATTGGTTCAGGAAGAGAAGGATGATCTATCACAAGGCTATCTTCTGCCTTGCGCTGATCGCTATCTGTGAAATGCTCTCTCCTGACGTGTGGCTTTTGTCTGGATGATTTCACCCTGTCATCAATTCTTGTCAGGTTTAGAAAGGAAGGGCTTTTGAACTTAGTTTCTAACAGCTCATGCCCATGGCCTCTGCTAATCTCTTTCTATCCCACAGATGCTTGGAACCATCCAGGAGAAAATAATGTACAATAAAAAATAAATAGGTCGATTATTTCTTCCCTCTTAGCTGCCACTGTGTGTTTTTTCCCATAGACATATAGATATTGATAGCTTGTTTCTCCAATTTTTGATGATCACTGTTAAGCTACCTTTCTGCAATATATGATTCATTCTTCCAACGTAACTCTGAATACATGGAAATATATCTTCCCAAGACTGCAAGTCATTCTGAATTCATATTAGTGGAAGGGACAGAGGATGACGGTCCTGGGGAATGAGCGGGGAACTAAGAAAAAGTCAGCTCCACGTGGGGTGAGCTTCCAACTTCAGCAGTGAACAGCGCATAGATAGATATGTACAGCTCGTTAGCGCTGGCTTCCTGTCTTCACGCTTTGCACAAAAGCTGCAAACACTCTCTTCTGAGGGCTGACCTTTTAAGCCCTCATTACATTGAATAGGTGATTAAGAAGAGGAAGAAGAAAAGGAGAATCACAGTGCATATTTGGTAAAGGCTTCATCTCACATGAATTCTTAATGAGAAGACGGGCTACCACCGTGTGAGGAAATATAACAACGCTGGGGCTTCTTAAAGTAGCAGACATTCTTTGTGGCCATTGTTGATCAATAATATCTCTATACAGCAGCTGTGCGAAGGCACAGTAGGAGTAGTGTTCTAGAATAAATGGGAAGCCGAGGGAAATATTCATTAAACACAAACAGGGATTGGAGGATGATATTTATTATGCACAACATTGTGCCAGGTCCCATATAAATCACAGGGTTATAGCCCATCAAAGCAGTTCAGTTTCTATTTAATTATAAAGGTGCATGTTCTTTTAGGAAAACCCATTATGTAACCAGTAAATTTTATGAAGCATAGGACTTGGAGTTTTGATTGTTCACTTTGAAAAAATGATTCCGAGTACAAAAAAATTCCTATAAATAGGGAGTTCAACCTAGTGCATTTACATTTTTATTTATAGACCATAAGCTATTTGACTAGGGAGTGGGACATGTTATAATTTTGAAGCTAGAGTCATTAAAATTTCAAAATGAAATTGAAGAGACTCTGAAGTCATGGGATGGGTCTGGTGATTAATAAGTTTCAAAAGTTGATTTGTGGGCAATGCTTTAGATAGACCTTGCTGATATACCTGGGTAAGACAAAGCATAGCTGTAATTTCAAGTAAGAAGGCATTTGATGTGCTATTGTTTTCCGGTGGGTGATGGAGGTGGAGAGCTATTTCCTAAGCGTCATTCTTGTGAAGTAAATGTAAAATCCCCTTTGAGGCATCTGTGTTTAAATGCAGGTCACTATTAGCCTCCTTTTACTTTTGTAGGAAGAGTTTCAATAACCCTACACATCCTTTCTCACAGTCTCCTTTGAAAAGAGAATGAGATGACTCAGAGAGTTGGTGTCAGGAAAGATAAGCTTCTCCTGTGTGTGGAATGGTCCTCGTGTTTTGTTTCACAAGGCTGCAGTTATAAGAATTTAGGACTAGGAAAAGGACAAAGGGATGTGATTTCTACTTTAAGACTTCTTTGTTCCCTTTTACACAATGAAGCAATCACTAAAAAAAAAAAATGATAGAATGAACCTAATGATAGCCCAGGTCTTCTGTCTTACTTTAAATCATCGCTCAGTGGCAGTGGTTCTCCAAGATGGAAGTGGGGGCATCTGAGGATAAAGAACAAAAGTAAATTCTCCCCTAACTGGAAGATTTCTCCCATTTCCTTTCCTTTTTCTTTCTTTCTTTTTTTTTTTTTTTTGGAAATAAACTCTGATGGAGGTTCAATGATTCTTTAAGAATCCAATGTGTCATTGCAACTTTTGGTAATTAAAACATTTGGTTCATTTTAGCAAGAAGGCAAATGAAACTTTTTCTGATGCATGTGTGTGGGGGGGAGACAGAAACAGAAGCAGGAAGAGAGAATCAGAGAGAGAAAAAGAGAGGGGCAAAAAGAGACAGACAGAGAATGTGAAAAAAAGTGATCTGTTTACAGGTCTTTCATGGAGACTTTATTTTCTTTATGTGGTTGAGATCTTCATTTTATTTAAGAAAATCTTGTTGATAGTTATTTACTGTAGTAGATCCAAAGTCCTTTATTAAAGTTAAGAAAGGAGTTAGAACTTCTCTGACTTTGTATTCAGCTCCAGACTACTTCAACACATCCACTTTGATCTGTTTACATGAGCTATACAGCATATTTGACTTTCTGACATACTGTTCTTACTCTCATTATAGGATGAGACTAAACAAAATGAACTCTAGGATATGGAAACAAAAGCTTTATCTTTGTGATTGTTCTTCTTAATGTACTATGTGAAGGTATTTCTTTTCTCTTTTTTTCCTTTATGGTTAATCTTATGTGGTTACTGTATTCGTCTTTGTTACCTGAAACATTTTTATACATTTATTTGAAATAGAACAGGGAAGGAAGGAAACAAGATGACCAGAGGGGGTGGGGAAAGGGAATGGGGGACAAAACATGAGAAAGGGTATCAATGTTGTAAGAAGTAATGCACCCACTACCTGATGAACACAACTGTAACCCCTCTATACATTACCCTAACAATAAAATGCAATTTAAAAAAATGCCCTGCAACACATATTTGTCTTTAAAATGAAGGAAATTACAGTGAAATTATTACAACACCTATAAAAATAACTGCCCATAACCAAGAATGTCCACAAAAAATTCCTTCTCAGCCTATATCTGGTAGTGTAAGAATTGGGCTTGGATCTATGCATTTATAATTTTAACCCTTCTAGGAAGAGTTAATAGGCTTGGTTCATGATCACTGGTATCAGATTCTAAAATATGGTTACTCTGATTCATTTTTAAGCAGTTCTTACTATTTTTGCCTAGATAAGTGGCTTAATAATACTTACAATTTAAAAAGTAGTTTCTAAGATTGACTTATCAAATAGTTTTTAGGTGTGGTATAAGCCTCTACTGCAACCTCTTGGACAAAATGTTTGAGCATCTATAATTCTTCACTTCTACAGATAATAATTAGGCCATGCTTTCAAGTAGAAAGATACAAGAAAGTTAGTCCTCAGTGACTATGCTTCTCTACTGGCTGTTTTCTTGCCACTGGTTCATGCTCCAATCTCAATGTGCACATTACACTGCCTTTCTTTATACTGGAGTGGTAGAGCTAGAAGTGCGATTGGGAGGCAACAGAAAATTCTGCATCCTTGTTTAGTTTCACTAGCTTGCCTAAACTAGCTTAGGAAAATTAGTTCATCAAAGAAAGGCTTAACCTTTAGCTAACAAATAGAACTTTACCTTATTTTCTTGAGCTTCTAATGTTCATTATCTCTACCAAATGTTCACCTGTATTCTGGCTGGTACCGTGTCAACGGCCTCCTTAAAATGTCCTTGAGTGTTCTAAATCCCGAAGACTCGGAATATACTGTCACTTGGCACCACAGGATTAAGACTACAGATGGAATTAAAGTTGCTAGCAAGCTCAACCCTAAATAAGGAGGAAATCTTGAGTACATGATGTACCCACTATAATCACAAGGGTTCTAAAATGGGAAGGAAGTAGAAGAGGCCAAATCAAAGAGATGAAAAACATGTAAGAAAAACTTTACTGGCCATTGCCGGCTTTGAAGGTTGAGCAGGGCCATTGGACAAGGAATGCATATGGCACTGGAAAAGCTGAAGAAGGCAAGAATATAACTCCAGAGCTTCTAGGAAAGAAGGCAATACTACAGAAGCTTGATTTGGGGACTATGGTAATATTTTGGACCTCCAAAATGTGTAAGATAACATATTTTGTAATTTTAAGCCACTAACCTGTGATAATTTGTATCATGTCAATAAGTAAATGATGAATTAACAAGTGCAATAGTCTCTATGGAGAGCTCAAATAGTAAAATTCTTTAGTGCCTCAGTCAAAGCCCATTAGGAAATGGTACTTGCAAGAGGGAGAGCAGAGCTAGGGAAGTGGGGTAGATGAATGAAAGAGGGAAAGAAGAGAGAAGGCAATCAATAATGCATTGTATATACCAAAGAAGTGAGAAAAATAAGGAATAGGGTGATTCAAAGAGTGATGAAAATATTGAGGAGATGACACAGATCAAGAGGCATTGTATACATAAACTGCTTTTTCAAATGGCAAAAAAATAAATATGTACCCCCAAAATTTAGAAAAGCAAGGAAAGGGGAAGGGGGTAGCATTGACCAAGATACATTCTGTTCATAAACTGCTTTGTTGCATGGCAAATCTTTACTACAGTGACTTAAAGATCATTTAAAAAAAAGAAATGAATAAGAGAAATTGACTCTAAAGTACCACTTTGTACAGATCCCAATACATATTCTTTTTCTAACACTGGGAATATTCCAGCAGCCTGTTTAAAGATAATGTGCGCTAGTTGCCTCTGATTCTAATGTTCTCGGCTATTTCTTTATTACAACTCTTTTAAGTAGCCTATTTCTTTTTCTTTTTAAAAAAATTAGTTAATGGGGCCAGGAGTTTGGCCTAATGGTAGAGTGCTTGCCTAGCATGCACGAAGACCTGGGTTCAATTCCTCGGTACCACATATATAGAAAAAAAAAGCCAGAAGTGGTGCTGAGACTCAAGTGGTAGAGTTCTAGCCTTGAGAAAGTCCAAGGACAGTGCTCAGACCCTGAGCTCAAACCCAGGACTGGCAAAAAAAAAACTATAAAAATTAGTCAATAAATTATTCAGTAAAATATATAGGAAAGAGAAATATTATTATGTAGAGAATCTTATCACATAAAAGGAAACTGTTGTAATCCAAATTAGTGTAATCCAAATTAATGTGTGTGTGTGTGTGTGTGTGTGTGTGTCTGTGTGTGTGTGTATAGACACAAATATATAAACTTAAGTTTCATGAGAAAGATTTTGGAAAAGGCTCTGTACAATTACTTTCATTCTGTTGTTTATGCTTGTTTCTTAAGTGTGGAACCAAAATGTACCACATCGTTCACCCCAATAGGGGACTTGGCACAGAACAAGGTCCTTTAGGAAAGTGTCCAGATTTTTGGTTATGCTTTAAAAATATAACCCTCTAGTCAATAACTTTGCAATTGTATCCTCATTAGATACACAGCCAAAGGTGACAGTATGATTTCCTTGTTTGGTCAGTAAATACTTTATTTCAGAAAGACTTGAATGAATGGGTTACTTGAACATGAGAGAAACCAGATCTGTAGTTTGGGCTAGATGCTCTATTAAGATAGTACTTCATAATTGCATTACTCAGCTACTGACACTGAAATAAATTATCACAAGCTTCATCAATGATTAGGAAAAGAATGCAGTTTTAACATTTTTTAACAAATACTGTATTTAGAGTAAGTTGGCTAAGATCACAGATTAAAAGCTTCCTCCTTTTGTCTCTGTGAATAAAAAGAGTCAGGATGCCAGTCACCACTGGTTCATGTCTGTAATCCTAACTACTCAGGAGGTGAAGATAAAGACAGACTCTCAGCTCAAAGCTGGCCTAGGCAAAATGTGTGTAAGATACCCATTTTACAAGCTGGAGGTAGTGGTGAGTACTTATCAACAAAGATAAACAGAATGATGGTACAGGTTGGTCAAGGCAAAGAATTAGGTTCTATCTAAAAAAGTAATATTTGAATAAAGAGATTTGAGACATGGTTGAAGCAGTAGAGTCCCTCTTGAAACTGTGGGACTCCAGTGTTGAAACCCCAGTACTACCCTTATAATAAAATCTAGAGTCCATCCCAAAGAAAAAGATGACCAAAGTATAGAAGGTGAGGGCTGGAGTGGGAGGAGTGAGGGTGAAAGGAGACAGTGAGAGTGGTGATTATGAACAAATTCCATTAAACGCAGGTAATACAACAAAATAATAAAGCACATTTGAAATTTTAAAAAGAAGAAAGGGGTGAGAAAAAGTGGTAAAGGAGTTAATATGATCAAATTATATTACATGCATGTAGGGAGATATCACCATGAAATCCCTTTGTACAATTAATATATGGTAATCAACAAACAACAAATACAATACCTATACAGTGCGTTTATTTACAAGTTTCATGATCATGGTTATATGTTCCATTTATGCTGGTATCTCTTTTGCACTTAACACACCTTTTGACATTTATAAGTGTGATAAAGTAGATTTGCAATAGCTTTATAGGTACTTAGATTTTGCTTGCAGATCTTATATTTTCTTTCAGATGTTTGGGAGTTTTTTGAGAGAATAGATTATGTTAAGCTGCAAATATGGTTTGAGATGTTTAAGACTGTCTATTCAAATAAGGATATATGCTGTATTAAAGGTTCCTAAACAAGACTTCCTAAGATCTGAATTCTTTAAACTTTACATTTGATCATTAATGAAAAGTGCTGTTAGCTTACCATAAAACTACTAGATATTTAAATGAAATAAGATTTCTTTTCAGCCAAGAGAAAGGTTGATTTAAAGAAATCTAAGGTTTAAAATTTATTATATTTTCAGCTTAACTTTCCATTGAAGAAAACTCACCACAAATATATCTTCGTCCTATTCATCACCCCTCCCCAGAAATTAAGAAATTTGGTACTTTTTCTGGGAAATTTGAAGAAAGAAAAACATTTTAATAAATTTCATCCATTTCATTTTCATTCAGCACTTAATGGTTATAGTGTCATACAGCAAGAAAGCAGAGAAGCCACATTTTGAGAAGTCGAATGGAGACTCTTTATTAGAAGCCCAGTGACCACAGATAACCTCTTGTCACAAAGATCCAGAGCCTCACAAATACACTTAACAATGTTGGAAAACTGAGACAAGTTGGCACCTCTTAAACCCAGTACCCTATCATCAACCACAAGGCCAAGATGGTGCCTGTTAGATTCATTATCCCTACTTCAATGTGTTGGGTCCTGTGCTGGTTGCTTATATAAAGGCCTGAGGCCAATGAAGACATGTTGGACATGATAAACATGGGCTGCTGTGGTTTAGAGAGGCATCTTTGTATTCCCGGTGTCTGGTGTCTTAGTGTGTGTGTTCATGTATATTATCTTTGTCTATGTCCCTGTCAATCACTACCAATCTACTGAGGAACTTAGGGTAAGAAAAAAAAATCAAACAAAAGACAGTTGAAATCTAGTAGGATTTCAAGGCACTCTGTTGATTGACAATAGACATATGTATGGATCACAGACAGAGGTCAGGTTGAGAGCAATCCTTTGAAGTAAAATGTGCAAATAAATGTCACTTGCAAACAAAGTGAAAAAATTAAAATCAGTATCTCTTTTGCCTTTGTTTGCTAGAATTTTTGTTTTTACAGTGTTGCTATGTAGCCCTGACTGCCCTATGAAGGCTGAGATTATAGGTGTATGCCACTATGCCTGGCTTCTGACAGACTATTTGACAGGAAATGAAGGCTCTGGGAGATCATGTAATTTGCTCAAAACCCCTGAGTAACTTTTCCAGTAGTGTGACTTCTGCCTTGTGCTTTAGCCAGATTCTAATAATAATAACCACATCAGAGGCCATCTAGAAAGCTTTCACCTAGGGAAAAATGCTTCTTTCATTTTTGGTAAGTAGTAGGAGCCAAATTCACAGGTACAGAGTTGCTTTTAGTCTGATTGTCTGCAAGGTGAAGGTCATGTCTTTATTATGCACAAGACAGATGGTCTCTTGAATTGCGAACAAAGTACTCTGAATTTAATAAGTGAAACTCACTGTGTTTATAAATAACACCATAATACTCAATAGGCACACTCATTCTTGTAATTGTTTCTACTCTCATCAAGACAACCTGTGTTCCGTGGTTGTTGAAGTGTCCTGTCGGTTTTGGGATTCAATCACAACATTAGTCTCTGGTAGATAAATATCACAGCCCCATTATTACCTAGACAGTGTCTAAAGCAGGACTAAGGAATGAATTCTAAAGAATCAGACTTGTTAGAGGTCCATGTTTATGAAGATTTCAGTCCTTTTGTATCTAGTTAAATGTTTGTATTTGATTTGTTTTTTAATATAATAAATATACATTTAATATAATGTATTAAGTGATAATATAATAAGTCCATTGCTTCCTAAATTCCTCTAGTTCAAGGTGATGAAGACATTTCCTTCTCCTCCTTTGAAAACATGCCCTATCTTTAGATTTTTTTAAATACTGTTCATCTGCTTATAATGACTTCACATCCATATTCTTCACTTAATTGCAGTCGCAGAAGGGAAGACAACATCCTTGCAGAGTTTAGAACAATCTCTTAGATGAACCTTCATTATTTCTATTTAAGCAGCTTTATTTTCATTCTTGCAAAATGCCTTGAGAAGGTTAGAACTCTTCCACCCCTATAATTTTGGCTCAGTATGTCAGAGTACTGAACAGGATGTGTGAAGGTGAATGCACTTTTTTCTTTGTTTCTTAAAAAAAAAAAGCATATATGGTACCTCTGCTTCTATGTCCACAATGTCCATGAACTGAGAGATATGAGCAGATAAATAATCTTTATTTTCCCTACTCTTCTTTTTCACTTTCATATCCCACAAATCTTTGCTTTTATTTCTCTCCTTGATTCTAGCAAACTATAAATGCTACTGCCTTACCCTCTGTATTTCTCTGGGTTTCCATGACTTCTAATTCAGGCAGAAGGTTTCTAACCCATGAATGGTCATCAGTCACTATCTGAGAAGAAATAAGGATTAGTAAGGACACTTACAAAGGACCCCTTTCTGCTAGAACTTGTTTTAAAAAACATCTTGCTTAAAAACCTTATCAGTTGCTTTTATATAGACTGATAGCTTTGTGTTTAATTAAGAAATAGAGTAACATAACTTTTAATCTTATTTATACAACTTAATAAGTTCATGAATGTAATAGACAGATTGGGATCTGAAAAAGATATAAGACATGGATCCATTTAAAGTACAAGGGGCATGTAGATTCGTTTTTAATACAAAATTTATCTTCCTCAAAAAAGGACATTGGCTCTTTAGAATATAAACTGGAGAATCATTAACATGCCTGTAAAAATGCTGAAACATGTAATGTGAGCAGCAAAAATGAGATGGCATTAGAAAAGATATTTTTAAGAAGCCCTATGGACAAAAAAATTGAGGCAAGATGAAAAACCCTCCTGTTAAGAGTAATAATCTATTAAACATGGTTTTAAATGCATTCAAGGAAGGTACCTCATGATTATTTATGAGCCACAAGTAGTACAGGAAACAGTTAATGGGAAAATCTGCAATTTCTGTGCAAATGAGAACTGCAAACGATTAGCTTCAAAAGACAAGGAGCTGAAATTTAGTGAACTGGCTGAGTGGAACAAACATCTCTGCTGGTGAAAAAAATATATACTCTGAAGGAAATGATGGTAGAAAAATTGAGGTCAGTTGTTGCTACAGTCTCTCTCTTGTGCTTCCTCTGGCCATGGAGGCAAATTGATATAAACCCCAGTGTAGGAGAAATATTTCCAAGGTCGTTTAAGGGATTAGCATAAAGCTGCATAAAAATATCTCCATTTTAATGTAATCCTGTTTAATGAGCTGTTATTGGCATCTAAGGCATTGCATTATGCATCATTGTTAATGCTGGCTTTGTGTGGCACTTCATGGTTTTCCATGTGCCATCCCATAATTTACCTCCCTGGAATCACTGAAGGAAGCTGAGTCCCAGATGATAAAATCGAAGCTCATGGAGGTGTTGTGACTTCCCATGGCCATAATATTGATAGGAACCAGTGATTTTTCTAAATGTGATTTATTATTTTAATTGTTATTGTGAAGGTACTATACAGAGGAGCTAACATTGCATAAGTCAAGTAATGAGTACATTGCTTTTTGAACAGTGTCAGCCTTTTTGTCCCCACCCCACAAGTTGTATAGTTCATTTTCAACATAGTGTCTGGTTTTTCTCCCACTCTCCCTCCCCCACCCCCCCCAATCATCTTTTTTTCCCCTTACCTTTCTATTTTTAAATAAACAAATAGACGTATATATAATATGCCAAGTACCAAAGTCAGATACAGTAGCAATGTGAGATAAACCAGAAGGGAAAAATTAGAAAAGAAATAGCTTCACATAGTGCATTAAGGATAACAATCACAAGGATAAACCTCTTGTTTGCATATCCTGGAATTCATTTTACTTGGCCTCATCCTATATGACATAGCTTTTAAGCTGTTGTGACCCTCTCCCAGGAGAGTCCTAGATGCGTATTAATTATTGCAAATGAGGGAAAACCATGGAGCTTATGTTTCTTTGGGTCATTCTTTCTGATGGCAGTATAGAATTCCATTGTGTATAAATACCACATCTTCTTGATCCATTCATCTACTGAGGGACATGTGAGTTGGTTCCATATATTAGCTATGGTAAATAAAACTACAATGAACATTGTTGTGCTAGTAGCTCTAGTATGTCCTTGTGTCTGGACATTTGGGTAAATGCACAGGAGTAGGATTGCTGGATCATAATTATTTTCTTTTACAAACTGGTGTGTTTACTTGTAGACTTATAGGCAGGTTATAGTTACAATAAATGAGAGAAACCTTGCACTCTATCTTTCTTTGGGTCTGGTTTACTTCGCTTAATATAATTTTTCCAAAGTCTTTCCATTCCCTTATGAATGGTACAATGTCATTTTTTCTGATGGAAGAGTATAATTCCATTGTGTGTATATACCACATTTTCTTGATTCGTTCATCCACGGATGGTCATTTGGGTAGATTCCATATCTTGGCTACATAAACAATGCTGAAATCTAAAGTCTTACTAAGTGCTTATTTTCCTCATCTGCTGGTTCCTTATTCTTCCTTAGGAAAATACTTAATGTTCATAACGAGTTCATGGACCAGGCATGAGAGAGCTAAAACAGCAAAGAAAAGACATTTCATAATTATGAATTTTTTTTTACAATTATGGCTTTCTTTTTTTACAACTACGGCTTTTTAAAGTCAGGAGTTGCCAAACTATGGCCCATGAACCAAACCTAGCCTACAACCTCTTCCTGAAAATCAGGTTTCACTCTGCATGTGAATTACACATAAACACAAGTGTATTTGAGCTCCTTCAACAGAAATTAATAAATATGACAGAGACTCTGTGGTCAGCAGTCCCTAAAATACCTACGAGGTGATACATTACAGTAGTTTCTCCTTTTTTGTTGTAATTTACCACCTAGTATGCTATCCCTCATGCACATCGTATCAGTTAATATTTATGTTAAAGAGTCTTTCCATTTTAACACTGTAAATTTGTAAGAAAAATGTTTCCTGACTTAATTTACAAAAATTTTTAGGCTAAAATGTCATAAATATACATGATATATAGCCACCATGAGATAAAGAACTGTCTTTTTTTTTAATTTGCCAGTCCTAGGGCTTGAACAGTGGTCCTGCACAGTTTGTAAGTTTTTTGTGCTCAAGGCTAGTGCTCTACCACTTGAGCCACAGCTCTACTTCTGGCTTTTTTTGTAGTTTAGTGGAGAGTGTCTCACAGACTTTCCTGCCCAGACTGATTTCAAACCATAATCCTCAGATTTCAGCTTTCTAAGTAGTTAGATTACAGGTATGAGCCACCTCACCTGACTGAGACAAAGAACTTTAAATGACAATCTTTAAAAACCAAACTCAGGAGGCTGAGATCTGAGCATTGTAGTTCAAAGCCAGCCCTGGCAGGAGAGTCTGTGAGATTCTTATCTCCAATTAGCCACTAGAGAATTGAAAGTGTCAGTGTGGCTCAGAGTGGCAGAGTGCTAGCCGTGAATAAAAACTGCAACAGCACTCAGCACCCTGAATTCAAACCCCCGTGACCAATAAAAGAAAAAATAAAAACAAAAAACGCATAAGTAAAAATCTGATACCATAGCATTGTTTGTGTCTGCTTCAACTGAACACCACAGGTGGGACAAGTGACTATCAGGCTTATTTCTCATAGCTCCAGAGGCTAAGAAATCAAATGTCAAGAGGAAGCCTCCTTTATCAACATCCCGTGAGAGGTGGTAGACGAACAAGGGAGGGTACAAGAGAGAACTTGCAGCCTCATCTCCCTTAGAATCAGCTCTAATCCAGTTATGAGGATGGAGCTTCATGGCATCTTCCACTAGAACTTCCTCCCGATACTCTGCCTTAGAGATTAAGATTCCCATCCAGGCCCTTTTCAGGGACACATTCAACCCAAAACAGGTGTAAAATCATTATTTGGGAAAAAAGAACTTTGAAATTGAACATGAGAAAAGTATCACTTACTTGGTCATTACAAATAATGAAATAACTTATTTCTTATGTTGAGTTCTTCAAGGACACAGCATCAGCTACCCTGTGGCCTGCTATCATAGGAATGTCTACCCAGTGGACTGTCACTGAAGATTTAATCTTCCTGTTCTGTCCCCATCTGATCATCTCATGCCCTCAAGAAACCAGGACAGATTTTTATGTTTATTTTTATGTGACTTTAGCTCACACCTGCATTTAAAAATTCATCTTAAAACACTTAAGCAATCATTTGAACTTGCCTACGTAACTTTTTACCGCCCTGAGGACAATGACTACATTTTTTAAAACGATATCTAGAGCCATCTGCTTAAAGACCATCAGTCTAGCCATTCTCTAGGGAAAGGTTTAGGGAGTAGCATTAAGTTAGAATGTCAGGGGAAAACATTCTGTTCTTTGTTTGGCTTGTCATTCTTTGTTGGCAGCCAAGAGTTTGTCACTTTTCAGCAAGCGTTCTGATTGTCTGCTAGAAACAAACAAAATATTCAAGCCCAATTACTCTTTGATTTGGACCTATAAAAATGCTTGCTCATTGGAATTAACCTGTGGGGTTCTGTATTTCAAGATCTCCTGTTCAAACTATGATCTGTAAGGCTCTACCAGAAAGGGATCTGATGTGTGAATTACGACCACAGAGGCAATCTAATGAGCAGGAAGTTGGCCTTTGTATTCTTTGCTTCTTCTTTCTATAACTTCAGCATTTAGTGTCATCAAAATGTTTCCTCTCCGCATATGTCTATCCATCCATAGCTCTGTCCTGATTATATATACTTTTCTTCTCAGTGTAAGATAGACCTAGAAATTTTTTTGTGAAAACGGTGTTAATAATGAAATATGTTTTGTCTTTTTATACAAGCGAATCTAGCTTACTACATTTATTATAAAATAAAATGCCCAAAGCTCCCGTCTTTCACCCTCTCTCTCGCCCAAAATAAAAGTTCAATACAAAATTATAGATTTTTTAAGAAAAGTTTTGAGAACAATGAATTAGCTAATAGGAAGGATGTTAGGGAACAAATATTACTTCTCTGTAGATCGTGATCACATTCAATCTCTATGCTTGAATGGGAATTATTCCAGATGTGGGTGATAGAGGGAAAGAAAAGAGAAGAGGAGACTGGAAAAGACCAGGACTAGATAATAATGAAGGTTCTAATAAAGACTCTGACTGCTAACTAAATGTGCTTGCTACAAATTTAGATTTACTAGTATTTTAAAATGAGGATGAAATAGACTCAAATGCCTCCAGTTCCTAAAGATTTAGTTTCCAAGAACACTCATAAGTAATAGGTAGGTTTGAAACTCCAGGGAGTCAGGATATACTTTTTCAGCCTGGGGGTCTATAAATATTAGAGGAGTGACCAAGTCACTCAATATGAGGCCCAAACGTATGTCCTACACTCTTCCTCATTCTCACATGATCTTCCTAATGGTGCCACAGAACCATGACCCCTGATCTTAGATTGATGCTCTGATTTAAGTTATCCAACTTAATTTGGTTAAGGTTGATAGCTAGAGGTTGTCAGCCAGTGTTTGGGGAGTGGGATCCTTCATGGTGAGGGATGGCATCAAAGATATGTGTTTAAGCAGTGTTTTTAGATACCTAGACACAGATGATATTTTCAAAACTATATTGATAATAGGTATTGAGTAGAAATTTTAACTCATCCTTTCACTACCCATGGAAACAGGCTACTTACAATGTTCAACTTTCTATGATTTCCTACTTTTCCATATACTTAAAAAAAACTGTGAACTCGTGTGTTTAAGTGGGCATCTTTTTTATTCTTTTATTCTTCTAATATATTGTTGAAAAATATTACCTCCCTAGTTAACACCACTGTGTTTCGTTTGACCTACTGAATGAGATCCTACGAGATTACGTAGCCTAGCTATGTTTCTCACTATTTTAGCTAGCCATGGAGCTTTGGTTGATAGCAGTTGTTTACCAAATTCTAGAAACTTCCTGATACTGGAGAATTGACCACAGTCATAAAATGGAAGATAAGGGAAAGGAAGTTGGTTCAGATACATTTACTGTATAGTAAACCCAGAACTTAATAGTTTAATTTAAAAATCTTTACTGTGACAGGAGATTCAGTGGATCAGGGATTTAGACAGAGCTCGGTGGGGAAGCCTTAATTCTGCTTCCTAATTTCTGGGTTCTCAGCTGGGAAATCTGAGCATTTTGAGTGACATCTTGGGTTTAGAATCTTCTATAGGTGTCTTTTAAACTTTTTTGTTATTGTCTTAAAATAGTTATACAGAAGTTTCAATTCAACATATCAATTTATGAATATAATTGCATCTTATTAATGTCACCCATTCCACTATTCTCTCTCATCTCTTTCAACTTCACCTCTCCCCTCAAGGTACCTGGTTCCACTTGCACATATGTTCATTGAGCATTAGTCTGCAGGTATCTTGACTCATTTGCCTGACAGCTATGTAGGAAGGCTTGATGCAGCACACCCACATGGCTGAGCTTCCGCACAGTATGACAGCTCTGAGGTAGTTGGACTGTTACATACAAGGTCAGGACTCCAAAAGTAAATGTCCTCGAAAACAAGGCATAAGTTATATGGGTTCCCCATCCTGGCCTCAAAAGTCACCAGAATACTTTTTCTATACTCCCGTTTGAGTTAATCACAGACAGACTTGATTCAAGGGCAGAAAGGGATGAAACTCCATCTTGTAATGGAAGGAGTGTCTAAGATGCAACATAACAAGATCTACAATCAACGAGTCTGCAAAACCTATTCCAAAATTGAGAAAGGAAATCAGGCTTCTTAGATTAATCACAATTGAAGAAAAATCCATGAGGTGATTTTATCTGTTTTGCTGATCTTCCATTTCTAGACAAAAATGGGATTGTGTAATTTAAACATTGTGGTAAGAAATAAAAAGGAATCTGAGCACTAGTGGCTCACACATGCCAATCCTAGCTACTCAAGAGGCTCAGATCTGAGGATCATATTTTGAAGCCAGCCAAGAGAGAGAAAAAAACCACAAGATTCTATCTCTAATTAACGGCATAAAACCTGTGTGGCTCAGTAAAGTAACAACCAGGATCAAAGAAACCAAGAGAGAACACAAGGTCCTGAGTTTAAACTTGAGTACTGGCACACACACACACACACACACACACACACACACACACACACACACACACCAATAGCATGGCCTACACCTAAAACTTGAAAGAATAGATTATTACCAAAAACAGGAAAAAAATAGAACATTTTACTGACTCACTTTACATCTAGAAAAATGTCACTTGCCAAATGCCTAACAGCTGCCAGATTGGTGACAGAGGACTGTTGCTAGAGAAGTTGACAGGTTTTTGAGAATGGATGGCTGAAAGAATTACCAAGTGAAGTCATCTGCTTGGGAGCAAGGCTCAAATCTGAACCTATCACTGGGGCAACTAACTCGATCCTACCTCAAATGACCCAGAACAAAACCAGCATTTCGCTTTCATTTTGGTTACATTTAAGTGGAAAAATTCAGATTGCTGGGCTTTGATTCTTGCCTATCTGACTGTCAATGTAATTCTTCTTTTTTTTTTTTGGTCTCAAAATAGCATAGCACTCTTGATGATGCAGTGCTTGGCATTACCAACTTCTGTTTTGTTCCAGGTGCCAAATATACAGAACTCTTAAATTGCCTAGGGCAGTCAAAATGCTGCTTTGGAATATTTCCTCTTCTATTGTTCTGTTTTGCTTTCTTTCATGCATCATCTTTCCAGAATGGGGAAAACTGGGTGGAAGGAAGGTAAAGGAAAGGGTTCCAATAGAAGAATGGATGCCATAGAAATCCATGCACTTAACTATCTTAATTGTGGCTTAGGTTGGCGTTGGGGTTTTGCACATAATGGGCTCTGTCAAATTTCAGGACAAGTCTCAGATGTCAGTTATCTGAAACTAGTGAAACTATCAGCTATACTCCAGGCAATTGATAAGCAAACTTAGAGGGAGCGCTTAAGCTGAAATCAGCCTACAAGCTCTTAGTTGGCATAGAGTTGTCTGTCACTGGTCACCTTGGGTAAATTCAAAGAAACATGAGCTGTCCCCAGGTTGAACTTCTTGTCCTTTATTGAAATTAACTTAATCTTTATTGAGCACTTTTGGAAGGATCAGAGCTGGAGTTATTTCACTGCAAGGATTGCCTAAGCCTTTAGACGTGGAATTTCTTCATGGGTAGGATCAAAAAATAATAATTCCAAATAAAAGAAATAGCACACACTAGCATTTGGTGGGAGGAGAAGGAAAATCAAGACTAACCAAGTAGAGTTGAGGTGGGTATCTTCCTTGTTTCAGGAGAAACATTTCAAACTGCATGACCATCTCAGCAAGGATAGGTTTAAATAGTGATGTGCTCATTGTAAAATACATTGAAGTATATTTCAATGCACAGAAAGTATTTGCTATCTTAATTTCCAAATATTAATCATGGAAAAAATTACTGAATTCCCAATGACTGGTTTGAAGCCTAAATTTGGGAAGAAGCTACCCATCTTGTGCTGCAAAGTGTGTGCTTGTGTGAGAATTTAATATACATAAATCTCATTTGATTGCTCTATACCCTTTATAGAAAAAAAGGAGGCAGATCATTGATATGCAGGAAATCCTTATAGTCACATAGCTGGTATGTGGAGAAGTTGAGTATGGGTAAGAAGTTTGCAAAGTACAGATTTCTTGATTTAACGTCTCTGCTCAGTATTGCTTTCCTGTCACCCACCTGACTGTGAGCGTCTTACCAACCCCTTAAATGCTCTGTTTCTCTAACATTCTCTTGCTCTCATCTATTTTCATGCTGGGTTTCCTCCTACATTCCTGTAGATGTGGATCTATATCTTTTACTCAGCACATTTCACATCCTAAATTATGTTATCTGATTTTTTAAATTTAATTTTTGTGGGTTTTTTTTTAGAAAGTTTAAAAGTCAAGGAAAATTCAAAGCATGTCATGGAAAATAATGCACTCCCAGGTTCCACGAATGAAGGTATGAATGTTTCAGGGATCTGCTGTTAATGACCACCTTGGAAAGTGGCCCCTGGGCTGTTTTTATGCTGCTGTTGCTTTCTGATTCCTTTCCACATCCAGCTGTGACAAGGCAATAGAGGTATTGGTTTCCACAGTCAATAATTGGTCCTAATTTGTTTTGCTCCAAACACAAACTTCTTTTTCTTTTGACTTGTGATAAATAATTAAGACTTACAGAAAAAAAAACACAAACATGTTTTGTGTAAAAATTGGGGCAACTGAGTTTTATTTAGAAAAAAAAATAAAGGACTTGCTTGCTCAGAAAGTAATGCTGAAATGGCACTTTGTTTTTCAACTTTGTGTAAGACTCTTTTCTGAAGATAAATGTCAAAGGATCTCAACTAGAGCAACATTTGCAATTACAAAATTAGTATTTGTTTCTAAAAACCTCACACTTATTATACATGGGAATTTTATTGTGTCCCCCAATAATTTTGGCACTGGACTACAGGAAGTGGGATTCCTGCAAGAAAAATGACAAATGAAACTTTTCAAAAAGAATTAGTCAAGCAAAAAGGTCTACAGGTACAGGCTCAGTGGAAGAGAACTTGCCTGGCATGCAAGAAGTTTAATCCTTAATACTGAGAGAAAAAAGAAAAAAACAAGCAAAGAAAATCAACAACAACAAAAAGAAACTGACCCAAGTATCTTTGGTGAAAATATAGTGAGACACGTGAAGAGAATTTCCTTTAAAACAAATTAATTCACCTAAAAACATAACAAATGCAGAGTTTAATGTGTCTTGTTTTTCCCCAAAAGAGAAATAATAGTTAGGATATAATATTCTTTGATCAGAGATTAAGATCTGTAGAATATAAAAGCAGAATAAATAAAACATGGAATAAACAGATAATATGGAAGTCTTTGTAAACTGATCTTTGAAGCATTTCTTGGGGAATGGTAGATTTAGTAGAAAAAGTTCCTATAAAACAAAAGATCATTTCATCCATCAGTGAACTGTTAACCAAGAACACCTGGAAGTTTAGCATTTAATTAGGAGCGATTAGCATAATGTTAAAGAGCGCTTACTTGGGGACACAGGCATGTGCGATGGAAATGGGCAATTATGAAGAGGAAGAACAATTTACTGGTGATTGAAAATTGAGTATTTCAAATGTAACAGTACTCCCCTCCATTTCAGCTCAGCTTGGCTAAACAAATATTTATTGACTGCCTACCTATCATGGCCCTAGCCACTCTGTTAAAATAGTGGAGTAAAATGGAGACAAAGGCAATAATAATGAACAAGATTCAATACCACTGCCACTGTAGAAACCAAAGGTAAAGAATACTGGCATACATATAACGAATGATTGTTGTCCTTAATGTACTATGTTATCTCTCATCTCCTTTGCTGTCCCTTGGGTATCTCATATTGTTACAGTATCTCACTTTGTTAGCTGATATATTGAATTTATTTGTATTTGGTTATTTGAAATTTGATAGGGAAGGGGGGAAAACCAAGACAGGGAGTGGGTGGTAGGTGGGGGGGAGGGTAATGGGTACCAAGACATGTGAAAGGGTATCAATGTATGTGAATTAATGCACCTTCTATCTGGCAAATATCATGTAACTCTTTTATTAATTACAATAAAAAAATACTGGCATAACTCGAGTATGTCTATTCCATGTGGTTCTCAGTTTTTTGAGAGAAGGTCGCTAGGTAATCCTCCTTCCACAGCTTCCTGAGAGCTGGGATTATAGGAATGTACCACTACACTTGTCTAATTCTCAAGTATTTTAATTTGAATATTATATAAAGCATGATCTCATTTTGTATTATAAAACAGAAATCATTAAAAATCCATGTCTGCTGTAAGCCCTCTATACATCATTCCAACAATAAAATACAATTAAAAAATCCATGTCCTGCAATATTTGTTGTGGTGCTGGGGATTAAACCCTGGATGTCACATGGGCTCTACCATTAAAGCAACACCCCAGTGCTTTGGTTTGAATTTTGCTTTGTAGATAGGACCTCCATGTTTTTATTGGCTGGCTTCAGGCTGGAGATTTTCCTGCCTTCCCCTCCTGAATAACATGGAGTATGTGCATGAGCCACTCCACCTGACTAGAGTGCTTAGAAGACATAGCACTGAAATAACAGTTGGATTCCAATTCCCCTCAAGTTTTACATTTTCTACAGTTGTTTTTTTTCCTTTGTGAAAAAATTGGGGCTAAAGGGAGTTTATTGGCCAAGCATACTCAAGATGTGGTTTAATCCCCATCACCATAAAAACAAAAAATATAGATATAATAATAATATTAAATAGTATATAGTATAAATAAAATATATAACACATAGGATATAGAAAATATATACTACATTTTATGTATGCTATAATTGATCATCTAATATGTAATTCATAATATAATATTTTATATTAATAATATGTATTGCATATAGTAGGAATAAAATATATACTATATAAGATATGTACTATGTAGTATACATAAGCAATATACTATGTTGTATATATAAAATAAAATATATACTACATAGTATATAAGTGTTATATGCAAACTGTAATGTTTTCTGAAGATACATCTTAAGGCATTTTGAGGTTTAATAAGTTTAATGACTACTGGTTAATTATTTTTCAACAGCCCCATGCCGATAACACATATTGCCACTAAGAAAGTAAGAAATCGTTCTTGTGGTTTATTAAAGTTGTTCCTCATTAATGACACCTTGGTCTCTCACCCACATCTTTCTGTACTGGACTTGAGAATTAGAACAAAGTTTAAGTTTGATTTTGGCAGCTTAGTTTACTATAGCTCAAATATTACTGTATGACATGAAATTATGCTTTGAGTTTGTCATATTTGCTTTGTATTATTTATAGATTTCTTCTGTTTTTCTTCCTATACTTTTAGTGTTTTGAGAAGAATATAACAATTATTACTGTAATACAATAACTTTATTACCATTAACTAAACTTTCTTAACTTTCTTCTTAACCTAAATAATTTGGCTATATCACTTCTATAATTAGAACCTAATAAAAATGCTTTTAAAATAGGATGGAATTCCCTTGTTGAAACCATTAATTGTGCATTCAGGATTAAATACCACCAGATTAATGAAACTTTAGCCAAACATTAATTTATGATTATAGCTGTTTGAAAAATTAGAAAAATTTCAAATCTCAAGAGTTTACAGATACTTGATTCAAAGTCATAAACCTCCTTGCAACTATGACTCAGAATTACTTTTGGATTAAACATGAAAAATTGATTGCAGATGTGTAAGTATAGGGGAAGGATAATTAATTCAGACTTTTCTTTATTGAAAAAGTCTAAAGTATCAATAGAAAGTTGTGACATATAAAACAATCCCAATAGATTCATAAAAACATGGTAAAAATAGTAATTGTTACCAAAACCCCACTTTTATTCTAATAATTTAATTTTAATGGTGAATGATTTTTATTTCAATTCCAATTATGTGGGTAAGAATCAATGTATTTTTACTTCATGAATTTATCACAGTTTGCTACTTTTATTTTACTGTTTGTTTTTTTTTAACAATTTCTGTTTGGATAGAAAGTGACACTGAAGGGGCCAGGAGTTTAGCCTAGTGGTAAGAGTGCTTGCCTAGCATGCATGAAGACCCAGGTTCAATTCCTTGATACCACATACATAGAAAAAAAAAAGCTGGTAGTGGTGCTGTGGCTCAAATGGCAAATGCTAGCCTTGAGAAAAGCCCAAGGACAGTGCTCAGGCCCTGAGTTTAAGCCCCATGACTAGCAAAAAAAAAAAAAAAAGGGGACACTGAAGAGTTTTTTTTATCACAACTTTTGAGGCAAAATTGGGAGCCAAATAATTTGAAATGTATTAGCAATTTAATCTCCAAGGGGCAGCTCACTCTCAAATAAGAGAACCGGATCTATTGGGCAATGCCAACAGGTAATGCAGTTCTTCCATAGGAGATGAGAGCTTCTCAGGGAGACAGCACAGGAGCTAGTCAAGTTAGTATTCACAGGAACAGCATGAAAGAGAGATGCCTGAGTGGTTTGCAGAAGGAAAAACATTTTCTCTTCTGAGAAGGAAGAGTCTGTAAGTGTCAGACCATGAACATCTCTTCTCTATTGCTAATGCCTGAATGTGTACTGGTGTGAGATTGCAAAGCTTTGGAAAAGCAATGTCTACTCTGTCCCTCCAGGGCTCTGTTTGTTCACAAAACAAGTGATGGGTTTTGATGGAAATCAGTTAGATATATTCTTTGCACTTTGCAGTATTCTATGAAGTGAAACTACACCTGTTTGTAAAATATGCTCAAATCACAAAGCAGCTAAAGGCCAGATTGGTGACTGCAATGAGCCTGGTAAATGGACTGACAGCATACTTCAAACACTCAAAGGATAGATGCAGAGCATGACAATCTCATATTGCTCTATATAAATTATACAAACTTCATTGTACACTCTATAGAATTACAGTAATCATTTTGGTCAACTAAAAACTAGTACGCACACCAGAAGCTTCATATAAACCCAAACTGTCATGGTTACAAAATTTAGTCAGTACAAATAATGAAATTCACATGGGTCTATTTTTTTGTTGATACTGAGAATGCTTTAAGCCTTGCATTACCATGAAATTACACTGGTTAGTTTTCTCACACCACAAGGGTGCATTAAGATTCCTATTTTGCAGAATGTTCAGTGAGACACCTAATCTGCAAACATATATGTTGCCTCTAATCTTAAAACACAAAGAAATAGATTTAATAGTCACATCTCACAGATGAGGAAACTGACATGTATTAATGGTGACTTTCTCATTCTCATTAACAGTTCCACCTCTGTATTGCTTACTCTGTTTTTTTTTGTTGTTGTTGTTGTTTTTGTTTTGTTTGCCTTGCACAGCATTCCTGCTATCTTGGAATGTTGAAAACACTTCATTATGGAAGCTGAGTGTTTTGTTGGATAAATGGTAGTATATAGTAAGTGAGTGGGTATAACACTATCCAGATGCCCACGATGAAGAATTGGTACACATACTTCCAAACATCATCATCTTCTCATTAGTGTCCCTTCCAGTGCCACCACTTTGCCCTCACTAGACAAAAGTTCTGCTCCCCCAAAGGTTAGGGTTCCTTCTTACATGACTAAGAAGGTAATGGTCTATAAACTAATTCTCACTTTGCTGCTGAAAACTTGACCACCCAAAGTTTAAACAAGGATATTTAATTATATAACATAGTATGAGGATATCTATTAAACATCAAAGCAAAATGACACATCAGCAAATAGATCTTAGATTTTAGAGACCTGAAAAGAGAACAAGGTTCTTAATAAGGGAGGAGTTGGGAGGAGATTGCTTGGAGTGAGTGACATGAGCAGAGCAGTAGTGAGTCCAGGCCCACAAAGCACAGGTCAAGAAGAATGGAGAGAGAGGAAGAGAAGAAGGGAGGGAGAGAGGGGGAAAGGACAGGAGTGAGAGGAACAGAGCAAGTGTGTGTGTGTGTGTGTGTGTGTGTGTGTGTGTGTGTGTGTGTGTGAGAGAGAGAGAGAGAGAGAGAGAGAGAGAGAGAGAGAGAGAGAGAGAGAGAGAGAGAGAGAGAGAGAGCATAGAAAGCAGGGAATACAGGGAACTAAAATGTTCTAGAAGAGATTCAGTCTAATGTCTCAGTGGGTATAAAGATATCAAGAAAACTAAAAATGAACTAAACTGTTATCTGTTCTTTTAAATCCTTGAAACATTTTGGGCAGTTTTGTACATTAGCCATTGGGCCCTCACTGTAGATAATAGGATAGGTTTGTAGAGAAGAATGAGTTTTGCATCTCTCTAGTCACATTCCTGAATGGTGATGAGGAGATAGTAGGTAGATAGATAGGTAGGTAGGTAGATAGATAGATAGATAGATAGATAGATAGATAGATAGATAGATAATCTAACAGTAAATATGTCAGGTTGGAAGAAATTTTACATGCCAACCCATGGGGAAATATAATAACGCAAAGTTACACGCAGAAACTAGATTTACACATAGTGACTTATAGTGGATTTGAGACTCTTGATGAACTTACAACAAATGTCTTGGACCATCAGATGATTCACTTCCTGTGTGGTCCAACCATCTACCCATATTAAGACATTTCTATAACATGGACCTTTTCCCCTTCTAGGGTAGCATATTGAACACACAGGCCTGAATACTCAGTTCTTTTAAGGAGTTGTGTTCACAAAAACACATCATGGGCATTTCCCTTAGGATGATCATCAACAACAACAATAATAAGTTTAAAAAGCCAAATGGAAGTGAAGTAAGCCAGACTCAAAGGAACATAGGCTCAATGGTTTCCCTCATTTGTCATAATCAGTAGAAACCTTGGGCTCTCCTAGCAGAGATTTACAATAGAAGGCCATATAGTATGATGCTAAATGAAAGGACCTTCAGGATACAGAAACAAAAGCCATATAATGAGTGATTGTTGTCCTTAATGTACTATGTTATCTCTCATCTCTTTTGCTATCCCTTGGTTATCTCATATTGTTACAGTATCTCACTTTGTTATCTGATATATTGGATATATTTGTATTTGGTTATTTGAAATTGGATAGGGAAGGGAGGAAAACAAGACAAGGGGAGGGGGTGAAAGGGAGGGAAATGGGGACCAAGACATGAGAAAGGGTATCAATGTATGTGAATTAATGCACCTTCTATCTGGCAAATATAATGTAACCCTTCTATTAATTACAATAAAAAATATATGAAAAAAAGCCAAATGGTATGAGCCTTCTTAGAACTCCATGATACTATTCCTTGTCTGCTATTTTTTTTCTTCGCAAAGGAAGAGAGGCACAAAGGAAGCCAATGGAACTTTGGAGAATCTATTGTAATCTAGGGAACTCCACTGTCCCAAGCACACTGAGACAATTTGCACATAGTCTGTGATAGTACAGATCTCCCTCAGAAGTCCAAAGTGAGTCTCTAGAAGAGCTGGATCTTTAAGTGCCAAAATAATGTGATTTATAACACTTACAGAAAAGGCTAAGAAGCAATAAGAAAGCACCTTATTTATCAGAAAAGGCTCATCAGATTCTCAATGCCAAGACTGCATGAATGATGTCACTCATGACTTTGTCAATAGAATGTCCTCTGGTATCAAACACTTTTGAAGCCCAGAATGAACAGCTGGTCTAATCATGTTGTTCCAGGATAGTTGGCCAAGCGTTTTGTGATTGTGCTTATGTATAATAAACAGCCTACACTGTCTAAGATTGTTTATCATTTACATCACCCACAGGGAGCTGGGAAGCTGTCTTCCTCCAGATGAACAGTGCTAAAGTGTCTGCTTACCAGGAACACATTGTTCTTCATGAGGCATTGAGCTATCCAACCAGAAAACCCATGTCCTTTCTTGAGTCATGCACAACCTCTTTCTGGACTCCATTCTTTCTCTTCTTTCTCCTTCTCTCTGCTTTTATCACCTAACACCATTTCTATCTGCATCTTCGAGGTCCAAGTACTCTGAGTCCACGTGATTATGGATTGAAAAGTCAAAAGAAACCTTTTTTTAAAAAATGACTATTGCGCCGGGAGTGTAGCCTAGTGACAGAGTGCTCTCCTAGCATGGACGAAGCCAGGGTTTGACTTCCCGGCACCATATACTCGGAAAAAGCCAGAATGGCACTGTGGATCAAGTGGCAGAGCTCTAGCCTTGACAAAAAAGTGTCCAAGAACACTTGGAGTTCAAGCCCCAGGACTGGCAAAACAAAAAAAACCCACAACTGACTATTTCAGACATTTGTTATAGTAACAGAAAAAAAGGGGAATCTTTTCAGGACATAAATGTCTTTAAGCTCACATGTTGTATTCCTAATAAAATTATATTACTATTACAGACATGATGTTATGTTATGAATATAGCATTTATGTGTGCATGTATGCATGCATGTATCCATCTATCTATCTATCTATCTATCTATCTATTTATCTACCTATCTGTATACCCTTCTATATATGTACAAATAGAGGAAGATATAAAATATTTACATCAAATTATTTCATTAAAAATATTTACATAAACAGTGGCTATTGCAAGTTAATAGAAATACTTATTGTCTCATGTGAATTTTTGCTTCTGTACATTCTACTTTTACTACTAGCATGAATTATTTATAAAATGAGTCATTTAAGTATCATATATTTTCCTTTATCTTATAACATTGTCAAACTCTCTTTTTTTACTTTTCCTTTTTATTGTTATTATAAAGATAATGTGCAGAGGGGTTATAGTTACACAGTTAGATAATGAGTATATTTCTTTTTGACAGTGTCACCCCTTTCCTTTCTCTTTCCAGTTTATTCTCCTCTTACTATTCAAAAGTTGCATCAATAATTTTCACATATTGTCTAGTGATACCACTGTTATATTTGTTTATCCATTGTCTCTCTAATAGTCCCAAAGACAGCTAAATGAACAAACAAGACAAAAAAGCCAACAATTACAACAACAAAGAAAAAAACCTCTCGTTTCCATTTCTTGGGTATCTTAAGAAGTTCTTTGTTATATCAATTAAAAATACTTGTGTTGAAGACAAAAAATATTGAAGCAATTCTCTATCTTGGGCTCCACTGAAGAGGAGAGTTTTGACAATTTATTGCAAAGAAAATAAACAGATGAAGAAATAAACAAACATTAAGTAAAACATAATGAGCAGCTTTAGAATAACCAAATGCCTGATATCATTAAAAATATCCTATATATCAAGTACCTATTTGTGATGATGTAACCCAGACAATGTATGTTTACTTAATTCCATGAAACAGAAAAGTGTTCTATGGCAAAAGGATTCTCCTATTCAGAGTATCTTTTTTTTTTTTTTTTTTTTTGCCAGTCCTAGGCTTGAGCTCAGGTCATGAGCACTGTCCTTGGACTTTCTCAAGGCTAGAGATCTACCACTTGAGCCTCAGCACCAATTCTGTTTTTTTTTCTACGTATATGATATGGAGGAATCGAACCTAGGTCTTCATGCAGGCTAGGCAAGCACTCTATCAGTAGGCCAAACTCCGGCCCCAGAGTATGTTTTCCTAGATTTATTACCTTAGCCATCATTACAGTTACTTATCTTCTATAAAGAAACTAAGCTCAGGGACTGGAGTTTGGTGTAGTGGTAGAGTGCTTGCCTAGCATGCACAAAGACCCGGGTTCTATTCCTCGGTACCACATACATAGAAAAAAGCTGGGAATGGTGTTGAGGCTCAAGTGGTAGAGCTCTAGCCTTGAGAAAGTCCAAGGACAGTGCTAGGCCCTGAGCTAAAGCCCAGAACTGGCCCAAAAAATATTTTAAAAAAAACAAGCCTCAGCTTTAAAAAAAAAAAAAGAAAGAAGAAAGAAAGTAAGCACAGCTAAAAATACAGGTGGAGCAAAAAATTTGCTTAACTGTGGTAAAACAACACTAAAACTTCTTTCTCTGTTGTCTGGGTTTCAAATATGCTGCAGAATTTGCTATGTTGGCATTAGCTGTCCTTGAAATTATTTCAGGCAGACTTTAGCCAAAGTTTGTTAGCAATGTTTTTCCCAGAGTGGCTACTCTGGAAAACAAAAAAAACTTTGAACAAGTGTAAAGTCTTTGATCAATAAGAACATTGGCACAGATGATTTTAAAGGATCTTGGATACTTCAAAAAGTTGTTCAAAGAGAGATTATTTAGAGTAACCCTAAGTCACACTGCCAAATTTTGAGTATGCCATAGGAGAGGTTACTGAAGACAGATGTCTCAATGAAGGATTGTCCTGGCTTTGTATCTTTGAGTGAGATTTAGAATGTGGATTTCCAAAGTGTCCTGTTATGTCTGCACTTGGTCTTGAGAATTCATGACAGATGAAAAGTGTTTGTGGGAAACAGAACTGGGAAATAAGAATACCTAGTAAAACCCAGTTAATTGTTTCTATGGCACTAAGTATTCAGCAAAAGTAGCTTGGCAAAAGCATGACTATATTCAAATCAATGAGCAGTTTTCCCAGATAGTAATTAAAATCATCTTCTAATATTTCTGTTTGAGAAAATAGAAAGCAAATAAAAATCATTTTCCTGTTCAGAGATGATTCCTTGTAGCATGTCATATATTATAATTTATGTATATATTTATGTATGCATATAGTCTATTTCATAAACACTTATAAAAAAAGAAATCAAATTTTACATACTGCTTTGCAAACAGAATTTTTGACACCTCAATCAATAAGCTATAAATAAACATATTCTGAAAAATCCTTGAGAGGAAAATTAGCTTTGCAGAATTTGTTGTTATTTAAATACTCTACAAATAAATACAGGAAGACATGATAATCCAGAATCTGTTAAAATGATTGGTAATGTATCATCTATGTCCTCAGAGCAGTGAGGAGCCAGAGAGCTATCTGTGGAAATCAGGTTACCTACTCCAGGGAATAGTATGAATGAAGAAATCGAAATTAGGCTCAGGTATCTTCCAAGCACTAAAGAGGGACGTATTAAAATGGTCAGCAAGGTGACCAATTATGACTGTTTATTATCCCGTGGGTTGTGGTCAACTTCAAATGAATTAAAATCTATTAACTTCCCTGAAGAGAGCCTGACAAAATAATAGGTGCTCAGTAGGCTTCTTTACTGTCCTTTGTTACTGCCTTTGTTAATAGTCTGCACATATGACAAGCTAAAGTGCTGACTATAGCACTATCTTTTAAATCCTTGCCCCCTTCCACTCAACCTCCAATAGGCTGGGAACTTTCTAGTAAATAGACCTTGAGACTCAACCGCAGGCTCACAGGAGTCAAGAAATCAAACTGTTTGCCATTCATTAGATCCCATGAACATTTCTCCTCCAATTTCTAGTTGCCTAAAATGATCCAAGGAGCCATAAAGTTAATGCAAGTATTTAATTATCTCAATAAAATGGGCCTGTGATCCTACATGCTGGTTTAATAATGGCATTCCTTTGCCTTTGGAATCATTTACAATATACATTTGAAAGTGACACTTATTTCCATTCATTATTGTTCCCACTCACTCTGTTAATATGTGTTTATCTTATTTTATTCTCTGTGGCCTTGAAACCAGTGTTTATTAATCAGAAGCCATTTACAGGCTGATATTCCACATTAGGTATTAGGAAAACTGAAGGCTTACCAAGCAGCTAAGTACACATTGGCTTCCTATCTTCTGAATTAAAACCTGGTTTGTACATGGAATGCCTTCCCTGGCACATTATGTGGAGGTATTAAAATTAGATTCAGCTAGGAGGATGCAATTATAGCATCAGCAAAGCTTTACCCGAGGCCCGTTGCAGGAACTTTCCTCAACTGCAGATAACAAGCTAACGTATGGTGACTGCTTGTTTATGAGTGGAGCTCAGCAAATTGTAGAACACAACTGGTTTCTCCTAATTTGGGATGCTAAGGTCACACACTCACTTCCATGGAAAACATCTCAAATTGAATGTTGTGATTTGTTTTATACCCTCCTAAAGGCCCTGCTATGGCTGGAGATATGCTGGCTTTTTTTCTTCCTGATTTACTTTATTGCTGTTGTAAAGGGTATATGCAATGGGGTTACCTTTACATATGTCAGGTAATAAGTACATTTCCTGCCACGTACTGTCATCTGTTCCCTCATTCTCTCCCATCCCCACTCTCCCACATCCACCCACGAGTTGCATAGTTCACTTTCATCCGTGTTCAGTTCTTTCCACTTGCCGTACTTTTCTTTCTGATTTTATGTATATTTATATCTTAATTCTAAACTGCAACACTTGATGGAGTTCGAGGTCAAGGAAAGTGAGGCTTCCAGAAGGACCCCCTGTAATTATCAAAATGCAGAAAACAGTGACAGAAAATCTTGTAACTTGGGCTGGTATTTAGATGAGATATTGTGAGAGAGGTGTTGCTTGATTTGTTTTGTGCCAGGTAATAAGGGGAGAGGAGTTGCTGGGAATTGCACCCCTGGAAACTCTACGTCTTGGGCCATGCCCACAGTACTGGTTTTGTTTGTTAGTTTTGGTTTGTTTGAATGTTGGCCATACTTGGGCTTCAACTCTTGGCTTTACACTCTCACTCCATCCCCTTGCCCGCAGTTGGTGTTCTACCACCTGAGCTGCACCTCTACTTCTAACATATGCAGTTAGCACAGATGCCCCTCAGTAGATTAAAGGATCAAGAAAATGTGGTATACATACACCATTGAATTTTATCCTTCCATCAGTAAAAAAAATGGCATCTCCCCATCTATAAAGAAAAGGAAAGACTTGGAAAAAAAATCATAGTAAGTGAAGTAATCCAGACCCAAGGAAACATAGGCTCTGTCATGTTCCTCATTTGTAATAATTAGTATCTGTCTAGGATGGTTCTAGCAGAAGATCACAACAGCTCAATAGCTATGTACATATGACCTTACAATGATGCCAAACAAAACGAACTCCAAAATATGGAAAGAAGAGGGGTTTTTTGGGTATTTTTTAAGTTTACTATAAGCAGTTATTTCTTCTGTGTTTCCTTTTGTCCTCTCTAGTTTATTGCCTGTGTTCACTGATTCTGCTTTCAGTATTCTTTGTCTTATATATAAGTTTATCTGATTTGGGGATGGGAAGAGTAATCACAGAAATGGTGGGACAAAGGGTAAACCAATGCAAGTATTCTCACAAGACAATATGTTGGAAATGAACGTTACAACCTGGCAGAGGGGGGTTAGTGGATAGGGAAAGTGGGAGAAAAAGAGGAAGGGGTAACCATGTCCCACAAGAATTGTACTCATTTCCTTACTTATGTAACTAACCCCTGTGTACATCACCTTTTCAACTTTACAAAAATAAGTAGAAACTCAACAAAATATTTACTCTCTCAGTAAGGGATCATAGATTGTGTTCCATGCCTGGCTGTACTATATCACACTTTGTCTTCATAATAGTTCAGGAAATTAAATAATAATACATTAAATAAGTCAGTTTCCTATGAGTAAGAAATTTTCTATGTAATTTATATACAAAAGTATAAACTGCTTTGTCTAAGCCTGTTTACAGATCATATTTCTTCTCCCAAGTTTGAGAGTTATGGCAAGGCTGAGGGTCTGCTGAAATGACATGTTTACCTAATTTTTAATAGCATAGAACCAGTTGAAGAATGTCTAAATAGCCAAAAGTGGTTTTCTATAAAGTTCAGAATCATAGCAACCTCTCATAACTTATCAAAAGTCAGGCACCTGCCCATGAAATGGGCAGCAGAAGCATTTTCTGGGCTGCCAATTACAGGTTTTCCATTCTCTGCCAACATTCTACAACCTGGCCAAATATATATACTGGCAGGAAACTAAATATTTGAATATGATTACAGAATATGGGGATTTTTTGTTTCATAATTTTTAAGTAATTTAAATGCTATTTTAGAGGGTCAGGAGTTTGGCCTAGTGGTAGAGTGCTTGCCTAGCATGCACGAAGACCCGGGTTTGATTCCTTGGTACCACATACATAGAAAAAAGCCGGAAGTGGTGCTGAGGCTCAAGTGGTAGAGCTCTAGCCTTGAGAAAGTCCAAGGACAGAGCTCAGGCCCTGAGCTCAAGCCCAGGACTGGCAAAAAAAAAATGCTATTTTAGAAACAGGGATAGATTTTCTCACTATTTTATCAGAGGCGAAAGCTCTGTATTTTAAGCCCATGGGTCACCAGTCATCCCAGGAAAGAAATGGAGTCCTTCATGAATGTTTTCCATAACAAGAACACTTTCACCAATTATGAATAACCTCTGTATTTTTCAGTTCTAAAGCCATAATCTTCTCTCTGCCTAAAGAGTGACCTGCAACTGTCTGCTACACTACGTGGAGGCAAAGAAGAGAGGGAGAATTCTCAAAAATGAAAGGAAATAAGCACACACACACACACACACACACACACACACACACACACACCCGTAGACAAACACAGTCCAAGCATTAAACTGGAGTTTGTAAAAGAATGTTAATCTTTAGTTGGATCAAAACATCCTAAAGAGGAGTTGGGAATTTATCTCAATGAAAGAGCACAGTTCCTGAGTTCAGTTGCAAGGCCTGAGTTCAGTCCTCAGCTCTGCAAATTAAATAAATCCTAAAGCATGGCAATTGTCTTCTGAATCAGGTTTTCTTTAGAGAAGTATACTTCCTATAGATTTCAAGCATTCTAGATTTGGGCCTTCCAGAGAATGAAGCCAAGGCCTGCTGACTAAGCTGTGCTATCTGGCTTGTGGCCAAGAGGGAGGAAGCATTGAATGTGGAGATGTGAAAGCCAAACCCAACTCCTCCGTTTCACTAAATTTATGAAGGGATGAAAGGATGGATGTATCTGGAGTAGAAGATGGAAGACAAAAGGAACCCAAGGGGGGTTGGGTGTCAGACAAGGGACACACCAAATGCAGGTGCAGGTTGAACATGTGTTGCTAGGGATGGGGAGGGGAGTGAAGAGAGGAGAGGACAAATAGAGAAGAGTGGGCAAATGCACTGATACTATCTAACTCATATGTGGAACGGGAACTAGGTATATTGAGGTGATGGAGTTCAGAGAGATGGGGAGGACAATGGAAGAAGTGGCACTGACCAAGATGTATGTGTTCACAAGCTCATATATTGAATTGAAATCTCTTTGTACAACTGCTTAAGGATAATTAAAAAAATAAGAATACCTAAAATGGCATTTCATGGATTCCAGATGATAATGATCTCCTAGGCTCTTATCAACTGTGTTAAGCAGTATACAGGTAGAATCAGTGTCAGGAGAGTAGGGTTTGGTTCTCCAAAGGCCACTCAAGTTTAATGGTGATGGCAGAACAGCTCCACTGAGGATGCAAAAGTGCTTGAACTGACATTGAGAGGATGGGAGGAGTGGGGAGAGATGGGGCAGAATGATAGAAAGGGTGATATTCATCAAGATGTATTGTACTCACAAACTGACATGTTGAATTGAAACCCCTTTGTACAACTACTTCAAGATAATAATCAAAAGCATACAAATTCTTAGACCAGGCATTAGACTCCTAAGTCAAAACCTAAACTCGGAGTAGAGCCTGTCACCTGAGTTTCAACGAGAGTTCAGGGCTTCCTGATGCAGGGTAAAGTTAAGGGTCCCTGTCTTAGGATCTGAACTCCAGTTCAAAACTTTTCACAGGAACCTAGTAGCAGATACTTGGGGGCTAAGTGAAGTGAACAGACACCTCTTGTGGCCTACAGGGTATGAAGCAGGGAGCTCACAAACTATAACCCTCAGCCAAGGGCTGGATGGAGGATATGTAGACCTTCAAAGGCATGCACGATGCTAAGGAGAAACTGTAGGAGAACATTGCAAATATGGACTCACCTCAAAGAATCATGTCATGTAGGTCATGTAGGTACAGATGACAATGACATATATCAAAGAAGCCCCCAGACAAGAATTACTTCCCTGGGGACAGAAAAAGACGCTCAGTCATCCTGAGATCTCACCACTCACTCTCCTAATAAGGAGTCTGACTCCAGATTCTCTAAATACCATTGTGGAAGAGAGCAACATGACAAAGGGTGAAAGAAAGGACATCTCACCTGGAAAGCCAGTCTTGCCCAAAAGACACCTGATCAAGGGTTTAGCGTTAAGTGAATATCCTGAAAGGGTGATGTTGAACCAAAAGTATCTAGAACCTCATTGATAAAGACCATCTGAATTGTTTTCCTCTGAAGAATGGGTAGATGAAGGCCTCAGGGCAGAATTAATAAACACTGTACTAGAAGCAGGGTATTTGCCCTCTCCCCAGAGTGTGTTCTGGAAAGCAAGATATTTAGTGGAAGGGAATAATTGTAAAGGGCCTTATGATCTTAAGGCTGTGAGAGCTGCTGACGGCATTTTATGTCTTTTTTTTTCCTTGCAATTTCTCCAACCTCTCTCTGGCATACATAAGAGCTCAGACACATGGGCCTGCTGAGACTGACTCAGAACCCACGCTTGAAGGCATTTGGTGGCCTGATAATGGTGGGTGGAGAAACGGGGAGAGGGCAAAGTAAAGGAAGATAATGTACCAGAAAGGACAAAAGAGCAGTGACTGGCTTTTCCCTAAGACCCATCTGCACAAGATTTTTCCAATGCTGCACCATCTTGGAAAATCACACGAATGTATCTCAACTAGAAGACATTAAATCTCCTTAGAAATCTTCTCAGGCAACTGTGTTTAAATATGTATGAACCATTTCTATAAATGACTGCCGGCCAGTTGTAATAATTAAGTGTACTCAGATGATATAATTATCTTTCCATTGCCTGGAAATGTGCTGAGTATGTAGCACTTATAAGGAAATCTCTTCAGTGCAGTGAGCTGACCTCGTTCTTCCCTGCCTGGAAAGACTGGCTTTTTTTTTAATGCTTAGTTACTATTTAAAACAACTTTATAAGTAAAACACACAACCTGTTTGGGTAGCTCTGTGAATTCTAAATATGTGTACCCATACAACCTCTGATCATCTTAAGCCCTGTAATATTTTTAGTTCCTTGGCAGGTCACTTGTCCCTTTCTAAGGAGGATAAACACTCCATTATTCAGTCAACCATTAGTCTGACTTGTGTTGTGGTTGGCTTCTTTTTCACACCTTTGAGCTGATATGAATGAAATCTCAGAGCAGTTTTTATGGCCATTTTCACTCAAAATTATGCCTGTGGTATTCACTGGTGTGGTTGGCATTATTAATAGCTTGTCCCTTTCATTGCAGTGTACTATTCCACAATATAACTATATCATAATCTTTCTTTCCTTCCTTCCTTCCTTCCTTCCTTCCTTCCTTCCTTCCTTCCTTCCTTCCTTCCTTCCTTCCTTCCTTCCTTCCTTCCTTCCTGTCTTTCTTTCTTTCTTGCTTGCTTGCTTGCTTGCTTGCTTGCTTGCTTGCTTGCTTGCTTTCCTTTCTTTCATTTTTTTCCAATCCTGGGATTCGAACTCAGGGTCTAGGTGCTGTCTCCTAGACTTTTTTTTTTCTGGTTGTTGTTCAAGATTAGTGCTACACCTCTTTAGCTACTCCATTTCTGGCTTTTACTTTCTTTTTACTTTTTTGTGGGTCATGAGGCTTAAATTTGATCTGGGCGTTGTCCCTGAGCTCTTCAGCTCTACCCTTGAGCCAAGCCCCACTTCCCATCTTCTAGTGGTTAATTGGAGATAAGCCCGGGCTGGCTTTGAACCTTGATCCTCAGATCTCAGCCTTCTGAGTAGCTAGGATTACAGGCAAGAGCCACTGTACCCAGCTGGCTTTTATTTTCAATCATAAGAGTCTCACAAAATTTCCTGCCTGCACTGGTTTGGAAATCTTAGCATCCTGAGTAGCTAGGATTACAGACAAAAGCCACTGGTGCCTGGCAGCACAATTTTCTTTTGATGGACATTTGTTTCTCATTTATGACTTTATACATCAAATTCCCATGAACTGTAGCATAGGTCTTTCAATGAAGACAAACACTCATTCCTTTTGGATGTTAAGCCCACATTTAGAATTGCTAGGTCTCGGGATGTATTTCTATGTACCTTTGGTGAGTACTATCAGAGTTACAAAATAGTTGTACGCATCTATACTAGTACCCCAAGAGACAGCCTCTTAAAATAAGGGATCAAACATTATGGACTTCTAAGATGAGCCTTTTTCAACTTGACTACATAAGCATGCTTTACTCCTAATTACTTGGGGCCCAGGAGTAAATGTGAGAACAGTTTCTCACTTGCCTCATTGGTTTTTTGAGTGTATCTGTACAGATGTCCACTGAAGAAAGGAAGGTGAGCCAAGCAGACAGTACTTTAACTTCTCTACACCCAGAAAAATGGCTGTTGTGTGTATTCAAGCCCTTGAGTGAAGCCTCATGTCTATGCTGAGTAATACAGGACCAGTTCATCTCTTTCAGAGTCCCTCTAATTTAAAGTTATCATTTTAAAATTAAACCTTCATTTTTATTTCATATTTAGAAATATATGTGCTCACTGGAGACATTTCAAAAAAACAGAAGAAAACATATGGAGGATGAGGAAAGCCTATAGTGTAGTTGTGAAAATTCTGGCTACATGCTTCCAGAATTTATTGATATATAAAAACATTAGAGCTGTATTAAAAATTGTATTCTTTGAAGATTTTCTTAACTTGTGTTTTTGGTTTTTGTTATGACTCTTTTTTTTTAAAAATTTCATTCCATTTGGTGGATATCTTTCCATGGTTGTAAAATATACCACATCACACATTTAGATGATTGAACTATTATCCTATTGGTGGACTTTATTATTTAGAGTGTTGCAACTTCTTTAGAAACAATGGCATAGTAAATATTTTTATTACATTCTTTTTTGTGTTTTTTAATTTAAATTTTATTGCCAAGGTGTTACATGTACAATGTAAAGTAATGAGTACTAATTATTACAAATGAGGGAAACCATGGAGTCTATGTTTCTTTGGCTCTAGCTTACTTCATTTAATATAATTTAAAAATATTCTTAAGTATTCATCTTACAAATGTGTCCTCATATTTTCCTTAGATTAAATCCTAAAATTTTTAATTTTGAGGTCAGTTTTTAACATATATTAACAAATGTTTCTTTAACACTGAATGCTATAAATGAATAGACAAGTATGTTTTTATCGTTCTAGAATTTATGTATTTATTTATTTATTGTGGTGCCAGAACTGGGGTTTGAATTCAAGACCTGTCCCATAACTTCTTCACTGAAGGCTGGTGCTCTACCACTTGAGCCACAGCTCTACTTCCCAGAAGTTACGTAGTAAAAATACATTCACAAGCCACATCAGTTTCATAGCTATCAGTTCACCGTGTACTAGTGCTGTCACTTGATAGCTGTGAGCCAATGGCACACTGGTTCTTAACCTTAATTACTATTACTAATGTGCAGATCACCTTATACTTCTCTACAGTATATAGGTAACAGATTGACTAGAAAGGATTAAAGAAGCTGTAGGGCTCAAAGCAGCGCTGATGCAGAGAAAAGCATAAATATTACAGACACAAGAGTCACTGAAGGTGGTCAGACAAGATAGTAACACAAATACACAGTCACAAAGCAGTTATTTCTATATGTTAGGTGCTATTCATAAGCACTTCAGATATGATTTCACTTTGGAAAGAGTTTGTAGTGAGGTGTGTTTCTTGAACATCTGAAGCCTGGCTTCATTTGAGGGGTTGGGGTTGAAGAACTTTCTAATACATTTATTGCCATCGTTTTAATGGCTAGGCCCAACACATTATTAATTAATTAATTAATTTATTTATTTATTGCCAGTCGGGCTTGAACTCAGGGCCTGGACATTGTCCTTGGACACTTTTTACTCAAGGCTAGCACTCTGCCACTTGAGCCACAGTGCCTCTTGCAGCATTTTCTGTGTATGTGACACCAAGGAATCAAACCTAGGGCTTTGTGCATGCGAAGCAAATACCCTACCACTAGGCTACGCTCCCGGCCTCCAATGCTTTCCTTTTATTCTCCATGTTTTCTTGGAGAAAAATGTACCTCAAGGAAAGGTTTGTATTGTCTTTAGTATAGAAAACACAACATCAAACTTTAACTTCTTCCATCCTTCCATATCAATATCTAAGTTCTTAATTTGCAAGTTCAGACTTTTTCTCCTCATGAATACGGTTATAAAATTATTCTTTCTCAAATATAAATGGGAAAATTATCTATCACCATATTGTATCATGTTTCCCTTTCTTCATTTTTTCCCCTCTCTTTATTAGGATTTTAACTCAGGGCCCCCCACTTGTTCTTCTTGCTTATGGAGCTGGCACTGTGCCATGAGCTGTACTTTCAGCCAGGCTATTTTTTCTGGTTGTTTTGAAGATGGTAGCTGGTAGACTTCTCTGTCTGGGATTGGCTTGGAATTTTGTTCCCCTAGATCTCAGACTCTTGAGTAGAGATGATTTATAGGCATGAACCACCGGCATGCAGCCAGACCATCATTTTGTTGATGCCCAACAGGACTCGGAGAAAAAACAGACACAGCCACTTGAATATGATGTTTTCTAGACAGTGGAATCACTGTATTATGTGACCTTAGACAAAGGGCTCCATTATGTAGGATTTAGCTTCCTAACTCAGTACTTGAGAAGAGTTTGGATCTTTTAAGGAGCCATGTGTTCTGAATCTGCTCCAGGGTCTGAGACAATGATGCTGATATAACAGGTTTTCAATAACAAGTTCTTGAATTGAATTGTCTCCTGGAGGGCAGAAAAATTGATGAAGTGATTTCCTGAAGTATAGTCCAGCTGTAAGAGCTACAGTATTATGTTAGAATAATTAGAATGTGTGGGGACTCCTAGCTAGTGGTGTAGGAGCCCAGGCTGCTTGCCACCTGTGCTGGAAAGCATGTACGCTCCTGAGCACACTCAGTGACTCAAACAGTCCAGAGCCAGAGGGTGCCTGGCCCCTCCCGCCTCAGTGGGGCATGTCTCAGGACACCATTGACCCACAATCGCATTCGGGAAAGACCCAACAACTGCCACCGCTCAACCTGTATTTTAGTGAGCACGTTTTCTAAAATAAAGTTAGATCTGCACCAAGAGTCTGGTCTCTGGAGTCTGTGTTCCCGGGATTATTCGTGGACTCTGTCTCCATTTTACCCACCTTGTAGACGTCCGAGAAGGACCCCAACAAGAATGATGAGAAGAAAGTACTGTTAAAAATTAAAGACATTACATGAATACGTATACCCATTGTTCAAAATAGGGAAACTTTCCATTCTGAATCAATGGGGCCAAATATTTTACCTATCATTTTATGGAGTGAAAACAAGATAGCTTAGCTGTTGCTGCACAAACACGTTTAAATTTGAGTTTTCCAACAGTAGGTTTTGTGTGTTAGTTGGTGTTCCCAAAGTTTAACACACAAGCGTCCATCTAAGTGACTCATTCATATGGTTTTGAAAATGTGATGAAGGGAAAAGAGAGCTTGCCTCTGTGCCTTCACAGGATCTGAGAGTAAACTTGACAAGTGATGAACATGTGTAATTCTCTGTAGCACCTTGATCCCGCCTGTCATGGTGTTTTTGTTTATTGTCCCTCATGGGACATGGATCTCTCCCATGGAAGGTTGTATTTCTAACCGAAATGCCGTTGGCTTCATTTTCTGGTTCATGGGTCCTGAGGTGATGAATGGTGGATGATTTCTCTTATAATCATCTACAGTGAATAATTAACCAGTTTGTAATTGGACCAGGGTGGAGCATGTGAGACCTTTATGAGTGCTCACTAAAAATCCCCACGGAGATACAATCACACTGACAAGACACACGTTCCTGTAAAATATTTAAATCCAGTTTGGTATATAAACAAGGTTAAAAGATCATTTCATTGGGTAGTAGAATAAACCCTTACTTTGGACCCAATTCAGTTTGGTTCTACCCCCACACTTTGTTGTGGAAGTACTAGGATTTGAACTCAGTTCTGCATGCTTGCTGGGCTTACTTGATGGGCCAGTTCTCTACCACTTGAGCTATTCCTTCAGCCCTGCTTTTATGCTGGTTGTTTTGGAGATGGAGTCTCATGGACCTTTCTGCCCCTTGTATCTTCAAGGGATCCTCCACTGACTCTCAGCCTCATGAGTAGTAGCTAGGATTATAGGCATGAATCACTGATGCCCAGTCCAATTTTGTATGATGGTAGAATCTTTGGTAAGCAACCTGTTAACTGTTTACTCCAGCTTGGTCCTAAAATTAAATGTCTTTTTAAAAAAATGAAATTAGCATGCTACCTTTTCTAGATTTCTCTTTCACAAATGCAAATGAAGAAGATTATTCTTTGATCATTTTCAACTCCAGCTGCAGATGATGGGGTTACAAAGTTCTGGGGGAACAGAAATAATTATCTAGAATAAGTCACCTGACCTTAGCCAAAGATTCCCTTACCTTTGATTGATGGATTTACAAAAGCTTTGTGTGGCGGGGGAAGGGTTGCGGGAGGACAAGCTCACTTCTGCTCTGAAGACCTAGTGTGTGCTAGTACTTGGACTTGAGCTCATGTCCTCATCTTATTTCAATCAAGGCTGGCATTCTATTACTTGAGCCATACCTTGAGCTACAACTTTTGGCTGTTGAATGGGAAATACTAGAGCTTCATGGATTTATCTGCCCAGGCTGGCTTTGAATGGGGACCCTCAGATCTCAGCCTCCTGATTAGCTATAATTACAGGCACAAGCCACAAGTGCCCAGCCTCAATATATTCTGTTTTGAGATGAAAGGGAGATATGTGTGCTCCAGAAGTTTCTAGTTCAGATGTTTGATGGTCCATGATTTCATTTCTATGAGCTCTCATAACTGAAGCACTTGTTTCCAGTAATAGTTGACAACAGAAATGGTAAACTGACCTGAATGTCCAGGAGATACATGCAAAATAGCCACAGGCTGTTGGGGCCTGGGGTTGTGTCACAGTTCAGTGTGGCTTGGGGCTCTTTGGCTTTTGTTCAGAATCAGTGGTGAAAGATCTTTATGCATGGCAATGAACTGAGAGAGATAAAATAGGGAGAGCAGGAGGACTCTGAGCCTTCTGGTTTTTCATTAACTGAATAAGTATTTGAAGTACTTTAGAACTGCGTTCTTCCACTCACCTTTGACTGGCAGTATGCATCCGTACTTCAGTAATCTTACATTGCCAGGAGATGTGGATGCCTCCGTGCAGAACACTTTGTGAAATAGTTCCTTTGAAAGCCCCCAACACTCCCATTCTCCTCTGAATAACTCTTGTTTTGATGGCACTTTGGTGAGAAAGTGGGTTTTCTGTTTCATCGCTTGTTAAATTGAAGCTATCTAATAAATGACATACATGCCACACACATTGGATACAAGTGCTCTGATGTTTGACAGAAAGCACTCTTACAGCTTTTGCTTTGGCATTTTGTGTGCTAATAGTCCACATTCCCTGGGGAAATGGCTGGGGCATCCTATCATATGATTATAGTAGACGGCTGAATGTGCATGGCATGTAAGAAGGAGGGGTAAGTTTGAGCTGTTGAAATTTGTTCATTCTATGCTGTTGAAACACACTGTACACTTACAAATCACTTTAAGTTAATTTTGCACATTTAAAAACAACATTCCCTGAGTGTGGTGCCTCAAACCTATAACTGTAGCTACTGGGGAAGCAGTGATGAGAGGAAAAAACTGTTGGTGAGACTCCATCTTGAGTGAAGTCTGGGCTTGGTGGTGAGCACCTGTTATCCCAACTATGGGAAAGCTGGATGGCTGGATGTGGCTGTGTGCACCTGTCATTCCCAGCAACTCAAGGAAGCACAAGTAAAGAATTTCCCAGTCTTGATCACCCAGGGCGCAAAGTGAAATCCTCTCTCAAAACAATGCAAAAAAGAAGGGAGGTAAAGAGTCTGTCTAACAAGTGGGAGGTTCTGAGTTCAAACCCCTGTATCATCAAAATAAATGAAGTAAAAATGGTTTGGATTTTACGTATCATATTGCTGTTTATTCATGCAATAATGATCATACAATGAGATGAGTTATAGTTTGAGATTGTATGCCTATTATCTTTCAAAAATACTACACAGAAGACCACCAAATACATGGGTATCTACATTATGCTGTCACATTCCTTTACTACTTTAGAGTGTTGCTTGTCAAATGTAACCTTCCATAGTATCTTGGTGAGAGGAAAATGCTTATTAACTTAGGAAAAAAATATATTGGATAAAAGATCCATAATGAAAGCTTATAAATGACAACTAATTTCTGGCATCAAGGCAACTTATGTTCATGCAACTTTGCTTGCAACTTTAATATATGCTCATGACACGTTTTCTTTTTCAGATGTATTTTTCCTAATTTGAAAAGAAAACATCAGTAGAGAATATTTTATGGGCCAGGTGCAGTGGCACATCAAGCTACTTGAAAGATGCAATTAAGAAAATCATCATGGTTTGAGGCCAACCTGGGTGAAAGTTAATGAGATCTTACCTCAAGAATGTTTGGGAATGATGACTCCAAGTTCTATTTCCCCAAAAATGGTAGTAGGTACTAGAAGGTTCAAGGCCAGCTTGGTCTATCTTTAAAAAATAAAATAAAAACAAAAAACAAGCTAGGCCAGGCACCAGTGACTTACACCTCTAATCCAGATACTCACAAAGCTGAGATCTGAAGATTGTGGTTCAAAGCTTGGTTGGGAAAGAACATCTATGAGATTTTTTTTAAATTTAATTTTACTGTCAAGGTTATATACAGAGGGGAGTGATGTACTCAGTACTTGAGGTACTGAGTACATTTCTTGTCAACAAAATGGACAACAAAAGACAGAGGATGAACCAATGCAACAGCGATACAAGATGTTTTCAAAATGAACTGTGAAAATCTCATCTCCAATTAGTTATCCAAAAAACAAATGCTCCCCACCAGTAGCACACACTTAATCTGAGCTACTCAGAGGCTGAGATCTGAAGATCAGCCTTCAAAGTACCAATCTACCATGCAAGTAACACATCCCAAACTGAAGGAGGCAGGGAACTACAAGCTGACCACATACTCTACCATCAGTGAGAAATGAAATAAACAGTGATGCCAGTGCTGATGGTTCATGCCTGTAATCCTAGCTATTCAGGAGGTCATTCGTGACCTAAAGATCATGATTCAAAGCTCGCCCAGGTAAGAAAGTCCATGGCACCCTTAAGTCCAATTAGCCACCAAAAAGCTGAAAGTAGAACTGTGGTTCAAGTGGTAGAGCACTAGCCTTGAGCAAAAAAACCCTCCAAACTCTCAGAGACAGTGCCCAGGCCTCGAGTTCAAGCCCCAGGACCAGCACACATACACAAAATAGTGATAATCTGCTCATCAAGGAAAAAGGTTTTCAAAGGTTACATAGTGTTATGAGTTGAAATTTTGGAACACCTTTTGAAGTCCAGTCTTTATTGGATCTGTTCTTCTGAATTAAGTTTCCGAATCCATCATAACTCTCATCCCCACCCAGTCCCGTCCCACTCTCATCTCTGAGCAGCAGATCTGAAAGCTGCTCTGAAGAGTCACCTATGGAAGGTGAAATGGAGACATGGGAAGAGCTGCCATTTCTGTACATGGGTGTCATTCTTGTGCCTCTCCTTTCCTAATGGTAAATATTATTACTACACCCAAGTCTTTCATTCATTTCTGGTAACTTTTGTTACCCAAGCAAGATAAATGGTATCAGGAAGAATTTTTAATTTTGCAGTACACCCTGTCATCATATTTATACAGCACCACAGTGGGCTCTTACCGTCTGCAAACTCTGAAGGTCCTTATACAGTGGATATAATTCATGCTTACAGCAAACGAATCGCATGGCTCTTTGTGAAGTGTCGTGAGCCTGAAGTTAACAGGTAGCTTCTTGGCTGCAACAGATACTTTCAGTTGCAGTCTAACAAAATGGAAAGCAAGCTTCAAAAGCATGACACTGAGAAGCTGAGGCAGTCACTGTGGATATCAGCTACCTGGGTTGCAGTGAGAATCTTTCCTGGGCTGAGTCAGTACTGTTTGCAATGTGATCCCGGGTGCATCTCCAGCCAGATGGCACCACATGAATCAGGGCCCATGTCAGTCCTTCCAAGATTAAAGCAGGGGCAAGGACAAGATTCTTCTGAGAACTGAGAATACTTATTTGTCTAATCTTCAATCACAACCGTACCTGTCTAAAAGTTCCTAGGGTTTAAAAAAAAAGTTCCGCAGTGAATCTGTGTGATGAGAAAACATGACTGGGGAGGCCTTCTTTTGCTTAGTTTTGCTTTAACAAAATCTATAAACAAGTGTTGTGGGACCCAGAGGCAAATGAGGCAGTTTCTTTTTTTTAATATTTTTATTGTAATTAATAAAAGGGTTACATGATATTTGCCAGATAGAAGGTGCCTTAATTCACATACATTGATACCCTTTCACATGTCTTGGTCCCCATTACCCTCCCCCCCACCCCCCATCTTGGTTTTCCCCCTTCCCTATCCAATTTCAAATAACCAAATAGAAATATATCCAATATATCAGATAACAAAGTGAGATACTGTAATATGAGATAACCAAGGGACAGCAAAAGAGATGAGAGATAACATAGTACATTAAGGACAACAATCATTCATTATATGGCTTTTGTTTCAATATCCTAGAGGTCCTTTCAATTAGCATCATACTATATGGCCTTATGTATCTAGGTTTTGCTCTATCGCAAATCGCTGCTAGTAGAGCCCAAGGTTTCTACTGATTATGACGAATGAGGGAAACCATTGAGCCTAAGTTCCTTTGAGACTGGCTTACTTCACTTAATATGATTTTTTCTAGGTCTTTCCATTTCCTAACAAATGGGGCAATGTCGTTTTTTCTGACAGCAGCATAGCATTCCATTGTGTACAAATACCACAACTTGTTGATCCACTCATCAACTGAGGGACATCTAGGTTGGTTCTATATCTTTGCTATGGTAAATAGTGCTACAATGAACATTGTTGTGCTAGTGGATTTAGTATGCCCTAGATTCTGGATGGTTGGGTAAATGCCAAGTAGTGGAATTGCTGGGTCGTAGGGGAGCTCTATGTTTAGCTTTTTGAGGCACGAGGCAGTTTCTTTTACTATTGCCCTTCATTCTGTTCTTTGTCTTGCTTGTTCTTTTATTGTCACTTCCTAATCTATGATTCAATGACCTACTCACTTATTTTGAATAACTACTGAACAATGGTATGGATTGTAGTGTGAGTTTTTCACTATTCTGTGATCTCAAAAATGATTCTCCTTTTCGGATCCTTGGAATTCCTCTGATGAGTCAGAATCTTAGCTCATCTTTACTATCATACTTTTTTTTTTCATTCTTGTTCTCCAATCTTCAGAAAAGCCTGCCCCCTTCAGAGTCCTAATAATTCTGTGCTCATGGTTCTGTTTGCTACCAGTTTGGCTTCCCCTCCATAAAACTCTCTAGTGTGCCTTGTTCCCTAAGTTAGTAGATCCTCTTTCTACAGCTTTTACTTACTGAGAAGTTCTTCTTAAGAGGATTTTTCAAGCCATTTCTGAGATTCTGAGTTATGAAGGTATGTTATTTAGACCTAATGTTTCTATTTTTTAAAGGATCTAAAAATTCATGACTGTGCTTTCCTCCATTTTTTCCTCTTAAAATAAGGATAGTGGGTTTAAGTAACAATGTCTTGTTCTCACAGCCATCCTTGTGCCTTACTGGGTAGTGAGGATTTTCAGTTGGGTCTGAAAAGCCCAAAGATAAGAGCGGCCATTCTCTGAATTGCAGATGTCATGCTGTTTTGCCCCAGGAAGGTTTTGCTACAGGGAAATGCTCACCCCTGTTGATTTCCCAGATGGAAAGTTTTGTTCATACCTCAGTATTCCCTTATATTTTGTGCTTTGGTTGGGCTTGGCTCTGACACCCCAAACATGTGTGTGTGTGTGTGTGTGTGTGTGTGTGTGTGTGTGTGTGTGTGTGTTTTGTCTTTAAAAGGTTTGTGCTAAATCAAAACAACTCTAAGATTCCACCTTACTCCAGTTAGAATGGCCAGGATCAAAAAAACTAATAACAACAGATGCTGGAGGGGATGTGGCCAGGAGGGAATCACTACTACACTGTTGGTGGGAATGCAAATTCATTCAACCACTATGGAAAGCAGTATGGCAGTTCCTCAAAAGACTAAACATAGGGGCCGGGAGTTTGGTCTAGTGGTTGAGTGCTTGCCTAGCATGCGCAAAGACCCTGGTTCGATTCCTCAGTACCACATACATAGAAAAAAGCCAAAAGTGGTGCTGAGGCTCAAGTGGTAGAGCTCTAGCCTTGAGAAAGTCCAAGGACAGGGCTCAGACCCTGAGCTCAAGCCCAGGACTGGCAAAAAAAAAAAAAAGAGCTCCCCTATGACCCAGCAATTCCACTACTTGGCATTTACCAAACCATTCAGAAACAAGGGCATACTAAATCCACTACCACAATGATGTTCATTGCAGCACTATTTACCATAGCAAAGATATGGAACCAACCCAGACGTCCCTCAGTTGATGAGTGAATCAACAAGATGTGGTATTTATACACAATGGAATTCTATGCTTCTGTCAGAAAGAATAACATTGCCCCATTTGTAAGGAAATGGAAAGACTTAGAAAAAAATTATATTAAGACTCAACAGAAAATAAGCTCAATGGTTTCCCTCATTTGTCCTAATCAGTAGAAACCTTGGGCTCTACTAGCAGAGATTTGCAATAGAGCAAAACCTAGACAAATAAGGCCGTACAGTATGAAGCTAAATGAAAGGACATCTAGGATATAGAAACAAAAGCCATATAATGAATGATTGTTGCCCTTAATGTACTATGTTATCTCTCATCTCTTTTGCTCTCCCTTGGTTATCTCATATTCTTACAGTATTTCACTTAGTTATCTGATATATTGGATATATTTGTATTTGGTTATTTGAAATTGGATAGGGAAGGGGGGGAAACAAGATGAGGGATGGGGGTGGGAGAAGGGAAATGGGGACCAAGACATGTGAAAGGGTATCAATGTATGTGAATTAATGCACTTTCTATCTGGCAAATATAATGTAACCCTTCTATTAATTATAATAAAAAGATATGAAAAAAAGGTTTGTGCTAACAGCATTCTGGACTGCAGGTCTTTGAGAAAGGAGTTCATCTGCAGTTGTGGCTTTCTAATAAAGACTCCCAAAATGTGGCTTCTCTGTTTCTTACAATTCCCATACAACATTCTTCATCTCCCCAGCATAGAATTGTCTCTGCACCCCCGTCTTCCTAATACCTGGGGAGACTTCTCTCTCTAGTTCTCTGATCACATTGTACTACATTCCACCTCCTCAAGAATCAAGCTTTATCTGTAATCTAGCACTTCCCACTGTGTGGTAGGCTTCTTTCCATTTTTTTTTCAAACATATAGTCTCCCCACCAACAACAAAACATGTTTTTGTTTACTTGCCTCTATCCTATTTAATTGTTTCTTTTATTTTGTTGCAAATTCTAAGCACAAGTATTTGTCTCTTTTTTCTGCATTGGTTCTATGTCCTACATAACCATGAATGATACCAGAACTGCTGTCTGTAAGTATACCAGAATCATGGGTTTGTACCACCCAAAATATCACTTCTTTCTTATCTCCTACATCCTATTTCACTAATACACTGGTTAATATTAGATACTATGGCAGTGCCTGCCTTGTATAATGGAGTAGGAAAATAAATAAAGGAAGTGGAATTTGGGTGTTGGTGGTAGGTACACTGCTGTGATCCTAGCATCCGGGAGCAGGGGTTAAAGGCCAGCCTGGGCTACAAAAAATGAGAGAGAAGGGGTGGAGAGAGAAAGGAAAGAGAGAAAGAAAGAAAAAGAAAGAAAGAAAGAAAGAAAGGAAGAAAGAAGAAAGGAAGAGAGACAGGAAAAAAGGAAGGGAGGGAAGGGAGAGGAAAGGAGGGAAAGAGGGAAGAAGGTAGAAAGGAAAGGAAATCATGAGAGAGAAAATGAGAGGGGCAGTTTTCGATGGCACTTAGCAAGACACTGCACTTGACAGAGGCAAAGGGCTAAATAGACATCTGTTTATTCTTTATTAGTAAGAAAATATTAATAAATTACGTGTATTAAGCCCTTAGTGGGGATTTTTAGTTCTTCCTTAAGTGTATTAATTGATACTTCTACTATCTATTCCCTCATAGCATCACATTACTTTTTCAATAACCTGATGCAAAATAAGCAAAAGATATTGCGCTGTGTAAAAAACTATGTAATTGTCATGAAAGTCATTTAGTCAACACCATTGATCATCATTACCTGTAGTTTGAAAGACTCGGCCTTATGCAAACATTGGCAACTTGACAAATCTTAAGTATCCACATTGCTGAAAATTTATCTTCCTAATAACCTTTTGTTTTACTCTACTATATATGACTGGATTCCTTCTTAAAAGATTTAAAAATGAAACTAAAGGCATTTTCCAATATCCCATTTCTTCTCGAGAGACTTTGTAAAAGCACAATTCATTGTTTATCACCTGAGAGAAATTATGAATATTTCAAAATGTTCAGGGATAACAATGGTGAAATTATGCCTCCAAATCTTCAAATATTTCAAAAGACAAAAGACCACGTCTCAGAGGAGCAGAATTCCGAATAAATATATCATGACAATTTTGACAATCCATTTTTCAACTTTACTGACTATAAGAACAATGTAAAATTATTTATTACTAAGCTTTGGTAGTGTATCATTAAATTTAAATTTATGTTTCCAGAGAATGTTCAAAGCAAAATTGAATAAACTTTGGAACAACTACTCAAATGGAAACTTCTATCTCAGGCCAGAAATATTTTAGTCAGTGCAAACAGCATCCCAAAACTTCAATTTTGCATGGATGACATGAAACTTAACTTTGTGTGTATGTGGGGGGGGGGAGTGTTTTTGACCATAGCTAGTACTTTTTAGTTCTTTTCCAATGAAGTTTTCCAAAAAACTTTACATCTTGGTGATTATGTATTGGTTGGACCTATTGCAATTAGCAGACCAAGTACACTAATTTCTAAATCTTCACTGCTTAAGTGTATCATATACAATACTATAGAAGGAAGGCAGACATATTTGTTGCCCTTATCTATTAAACAAAAATCAATTTTTAATAAAAAAAAATTAGGAAGCTGAAGGTGCAACAAAGTATTAGTTCTCCTGCTTGACATTCCTCAGGGCCTGAGTTCCATCCCAAGTTCTATTATAAAGCTGGATATTTTTCTTGTTCATAAAGAAAAAGAAAGGGTACAGAGATAAAAGATAAGCACATGACGGACATTAATGATCGACCAGAGAATTTACCTGGATGCTCAGGTTGTCTTAACTAGTAAATAAAGTGCTATCTGACTAAAATGAGTTGTTAGATTGGCACTCTGGTTCAAGGGCTCTGATAGAAAAAGTCAAACGATGCGTGAGTTGTAGTTCACATGGGTTCATGTGCTCACACAGGGGAACATTGTTTATCAGAGGCTCTAGAGCAGCTGCAAGTACATTCATCAAATACTACATGGGCCCACTGACCAGAAGCTGTGGGGACAGCCCAGTTAGATTACGTACCACTTCATGATTCTGATGCATTCAGACCCCTTCCACAGTGATATCCACCATTAAAATACGCAAAGAAAAAATACTCAAAACACTTCCCATTTCTTGTGTAGTATAGCAGAACATTTTCATTATGTTTTTCACTTCAAAAGTTTAGCTTATTGCCTCTTGATCTTCCTGTGGCTTGTTTTAGTAAATTCAAATTTAACACATTTTCCAGTATTGTATGATATTTTGGAAATATGTAATGCTCAAGACCAATAGACACTTCATATATTCAAAACAAGAAAACGCTTGTTTTTAAAAAGTTTATTAGGTATAATAGGAACAATATAGAATTGGAGAGTGTTATCACTATTGCTATCTCCTTCCTGAGATTGGAAGGAGCTCATAGTCCCCAGAAAACAATTATGAATCTCCATGTACCAAACCCTCATGAAGTGCCTGCCCAGCTACAATTCTGCATCAGTGAGATTCTTTTGGGGGGGAGAATCCAGGTCAGAGCACTGCAGGACTGACGTATTCCTACTTCAGGTGTTTCTGGAGCTGGAATACCCAAGCCATTTTTTCCTCCACATTCCTGGATCCTCAGCCAAGGTGGCATAAAAAGCTGGGGGCTAGCCAGGCGAATGAAAAGGGCTGCCAAGTGAAAATGAGACAAAACTGCTACTTACAGGACCAGCTTCTGCTGCCATTTCCCTCGCTCTCTCTTCCAGTTCAAGGGACTAAAGAAAGAAATCTCACATTCTGATGTGAGCTGGGAAAATAAGCCTATTGTTGTCTTTCATCCAGTCTGTTGAGGATGTGTTTTAAAAAGGAAAATAGAATTTATTTTGCAGAAATTGTGCTATTGCCATAATTGATGCAATGTATACTTGAACACCACAAGAACAAAGGTTGGGTCATTCTCATGTTTGAATTCCCATTGCTGAGTAACAGGATTCTGCCACACTAAAGACTTAACAATGGAGGTTGAGAGAAAGGAGACATTTTCTAAATAAGTGTGGAGTAGGCTATGCTGGTATTGAAAAAAAATTTCCATGCTGTGATTTTTATTGTTCTGGGTTTTGAGATCTCTTTGGAGAATGGCCCCAGCTAAGCCAGTCACTCTCTACTCTCATAGGGAAGTCCTGTGGTGGTGGGGAGAAGAGGTATGGCCAGGTGTGTGTGTGTGTGTGTGTGTGTGTGTGTGGTGAGACACAGGAGGTAGTGAAACCAAAATGCATGAAAAGTAATTATTTAATAGTCACAGGTTCCACCACAAAGCTGCAAATGTCCAGATGTGTCAAGGAACTCAGCTAATGGTTGCAAACAGGGACAATAGTGAGGTGGAAAAGGGAGAGAAAGAAAGCAGATCTTCTGGAAGGTGCCTTTATTAAGCACCCAGGGTGTTATCCTTTTGGTTATTTTGTGACAGACAAGGGTTAGCCCTTTGGTAACGAGCTCAAGTAGTAGATATCTGTCTAGGCAAGAATAAGTCTCTGGGTTCAATTCCCAGTACCTCAATCTGTGTGTCATTAAGCTTTATTGTAGCTCACTTCAGTTATGTAATGTGCTGGTTTGGAGTTTGTTAAATAAGAAATGAACAGGCTAGATCCAAACAATCTTCCAGGCAGGTGTAAGTTTAAGTAGGCTAAAGATGACCAGATTTCAGTGGTCTCCAAAAAAAGTCCTGCCAGTCCTAAAAATAGTTATCAAGGCAGCAACTTATACCAAAAAGATTTATAAAAGCCCACATCTTGTCTGTCTCAGGTGAGCTCAAGTTCTGTTTTACATAATCATTTTGAAATGAGAACAAGAGTATGTTTCTTTTGCTGTTTTTGTTTTCTTTTTGTTCTGTTTGTTCATTTATCTGTCTTTGGGGGTGTGAGTGGGAGTGCACAGAAATAAGATATAGTGTGAACAAATGCAGAAGGGGTACTCACAGGACAATATGTTGAAAATGAACTATATAACTTCTCGGGTGGGTTTCAGAGGGAAAAACTGGAAGAGAGCCAGGGAAAGGGGGTATCATTGTCCCAAAAGAAATGTATTCAATACTTGACTTTTGTGAATAAAAATAATCATCTTGGAACCCAAGTTGAGGGACAGTTAGCAACCCTGATTAAGCGGTTAGGAACATAAAATGGAGACTTGGACAAAGGCGATATGATGAGGGACAATGATACAGCACAAAGCACCCCTTGTTGCTTGCTGTTAAGTCGTGAGGATTCTAAGACTCTGACTTGCCTGCTTTAGGAAAGATAAATCTGAGAGCAAGCCCTTCCATTGTCTGAACCTTTAGCCTTCTCAGGTGGGAGAGCCAATCAGAAAAGCCTCCGGCAGAGTGTTACCATCTAGCCAATCAAACCAAAGATGCATTCCCAAAGAGAGGGAAACAGGCAAGAGATTTTATAGGCCAAGGCAGAGATTTTATATCCCCAATTCTGGTGCCCACTCTGTGACAGCCTATTTCTCTAGTTTCCTTTCCCTGCTTTCCTTTTGCTTTTAGAACAACTTACTTTAAACACTTTCCTACCTTGTTAACTTTTTTTTTTGCCAGTCCTGGGCTTGGGCTCAGGGCTTGAGCACTGTCCTTGGACTTTCTCAAGGCTAGCACTCTACCACTTGAGCCTCAGCACCACTTCCAGCTTTTTGCTATGAATGTGGGGTACCAAGGAATCGAACCCGGGTCTTTGTGCATGCTGGGCAAGCACTCTACCACTAGGCCAAACTCCCGGCCCCTTTTTAACTTTTTAATTGGAAGAGAAAGCAAACTCGACCTTAGATGGTATCCGGCTCATGAAAAAGTGCCCTCTGAAATATGGCTGGCTTTGTGTTGAAGTAAAAATGGGGAAGGTGAGAACCCTACCTGTTCTGAAAGTTCACACTGTACACTGAAGCCCATCTCTTCTTTCCCTTAGCTTGGCTGAAGCCATTCAATGACTAATCCTGGCATCCATAAAACAACACTATATATTTCTCCCAGAGGGAGAAAACATTGATTTTTTTTGAATAATAGCATTATCATTATTAAGAAAAAGATGTTTATAATGATTATAGTACATTATTACTGGTTTTGTTTTCCCTGAGCAATAGCAAATGTGCAGAGATATCATCTCCAGTTATAGTGTTCTAAAGCATTGTGGATAATTATAGTTTATAAAAAATGATAGTATAAGGATGAACCAGGGTAACAGTGATATTCACAAGACAATATGTTGGAAATATACTCCACAACTTGGGGAGGGGATAGGGAGAGAGAAGTGGGGATAACATATGGGAAGGGATAATAATGTTCAAGAAATAATACACTCATTACTTTATGAATGTAACTGCAACACCTCTATATATCACTCTGATAATAAAATAAAAATTTAAAAAGATAGTATATATTATATAAAGTACTAGAGGAAAGGCATTTAAAGAAAATCAACACAAACAAATGATAAATGTCCAGGAATATGAATATTCAAAGTATCTTGCTTTGATCATTGCATAGTGTTAGATTGTCACTGTGCCACTGAAATATATAAAACTATAAAATAGCTTTTTTTATTGGTACTGGGCCTTGAATTTAGAGCTTGGGCACTGTTTATTAGCTATTTTACCAAGACTGCTCCTCTCCCAATTGAACCATGGCTCTTTTCTTTTGCTCAAGTCTGGTTCACAGCTTAGTTGGGAAGCATGAAGAAGCTCTGAGGAAATATCCTATGTCTGTTGGGTCAAATGTAGAGTATTTGTTAAATATAAGGGACCAGTGCTTTCCTACTGTGTTTTGTTTTTAAATGTATAAATTAAGCTAGTATTTGGAAATTTAGCTACATCTGATCTTTCTTACCCACTGCCTTGAAAACAGAATCAGACAGATTTCAGAAAATATTTCCAAAGCATTAAGCTAAAACACTGCATATTACCTGGAACCATGACAGATCATCAGTAAATTTCATTTCTTTCCATAGCAATTTATTCTGCATTTCATTTTCTTCCTTGAGTTCTTAGGCCACAATGCCTGAAGAAGGAAATAGTCTTTCTGATTGCATAGACTGTGCCAGACCAGCCCTTCTCTGCTTCCAACAAGGAATAATACAGTTGACCCTTGGGAGAACTGTTACCTTCTCTGAAGTTGGCTGGCAATGTAGTTTACAGTTAACATTTTGTAGATGCATGTTTATGGTCATGAATTGCAAGCTATTCACTTCATAACAGAAGACATGAGAGAGGGATTGACAAGGTAGTACAACCCAGCAAACCATCCCCATGGCAACTGCAGCACAATGAAAAGTTGCTGCTTGTGTAAAGGCCAGATGCTTTTCTCTTTGGTGCAAGATGCAGTCATAATACACAATGCATAGCCTATGAAAGTCAAAAAATTGAGAAGGATTGGTTGGGAGGGATGAGGAAAAACTATAAAAGAGTGACATAGATCAAAATGCATTGTTCTTAGATTTGCTGAATGGCAACTCCTCTGTACAACTACTTAAAGGTAATAAAAACATAATTTAAAAATACTGCCTATAACTGGGAAGGGGCTCAGAAAAGCTCAGAAGATCTGTGTTCCCCCCATCTATCTTATTCTCAGCATCTTTCTTTTCCTTTCCTCATATATTTGCCAATTTCCCCATGTCTTTTAGGTAGTCATGGATAGCTAATGAAAACTGGCATCTTTCTTTCTTAAGCTTCCCCAGCTTCTCTAAGCTGAAAGATTGTGAATATCTTTTCAGTGATGCAGTTATCGGTTAAGGAGCAAAAAGGCCCCATCAGAACTCTGTGGTCATCCTAAACAAGTGAGACCTCTCACTTCCTCCATAGTACTCCAGGCCTCAAATGATTCAGCCTGATTAAGTACACACAGGAGAGTGCTTAACAGTTGTTCTCCATCGTTCCTCCAAGTGAATCATTCTAAGTCCAAACAAATGAAAAACCTGAAAAGGCTCTCATTCAGAATAATGACAAACCGCACTGACAGAAAAATCTGTGATCATTCAGGTGTATCTGGAGAGTTAGTGAAAAAAACTCATAACAAACCAAGCATTTCCCTTTCACTAGTACAAAACTAACTTCTGCCCCTTGGATAATACATTGAACTGTTTCTATATAGACACACTGCTTATCTCCCTAAACCAGACACCACAAGTGTTCTCTAAATTTATCCTAATATTTCTTGGTCAAATGCTGAGTGGCAATTTCTTCTAAGTGTTTGGTTGATCCATCTCTTTGGTATGTTGGGTAAAGTGTCCCATAATTTCAAATGATGTTTTAAATGGCATGCCTGTTTTTCTGTATGGAAGAAGAGTTAAGAGAAAAACCCTTTTATTATTGCAGTTGCAGAAGCACTGTAAATACACAACTGCGAACATGTACACTTAGCCAATCTTGCTGATTATAATCACCAAAATTCTGCTTTTTACTTTACATACTGACACTAGAGAAGAATAATTAACTGCATTGTTAAACACTAAATATTAGGCCTGACATTCCAAATCAGTGGTATGTGTGCTTATATGTTTTCATATTCCTCAAGGAGCTAACTAATCTATTTACGATTCCTCTTAATGAAATGTAAATATATCTTCAGAATTCTCAACTCAGTGAAGTAGTCATTATCAATTGCCTGGGGCTGACATAGAACGTACACCCTATTTTCTATTTCCCAATAATGTCATGCATTAACTTCAAAAAGGCTGGCTGGTACCAGGTTGATAAACCTGTCAAAAGTAGAAATTCAATGAATACAAGTTCCCTCAAATGAAGAAAAGTTTTTGTTACTATATGAATCCAAGGAAACCATGGAACAAGTAAAAAGTAGAAATGGCAGCCACCTCTTCAAGAACAGGGAACATAAATTATTCATCTTCGAATTCCCAGATTCCCTCCCCAATACCTTGAAAGAGTAGGCCGGAATCAATGCTTGTGCATTGAATTGAAACTCCATAGAGATAGTTGAAGAGAATTTAACATATGGAATACATAGTAATTCAAAAAAAGCAGGTGAATACTAATGTAGGCATGGGTCAAATACATCTTTAGGAAGGACAGTTCCCCAGTTGCAGCATCTATGATATGCCTTCTTTTTTTTTCTTCTGTCTTTGACATAAGGATGGCACATGTCTAATTCAGAATAATATTAGAATCATATCCTGGGCCTGAGAAAAAATGTACAATGATAAATGAAATAACCAAGTCAGATCAGAAACTTCATTGGAATTTCTGTAACTGGATTATATAAAGAAGAAATCAGCCCCCCCTCCTGCCCCATGATTGAGTGAATCATGCAGAGGCTACATCCCATTGAGAGAGAAAAACGAGTAGAGATGGTAAAGCTAACAGACAGAAAAGGTGCTTGAAGATCAAAGACAGCCACAGAGGCATTTATAAATCTGTTTTTCACTGTTCTCATCCCAGAAACACTGCTCTCCTTTGCATGTTTTAGCCTAGCTGGCTGACACTACCTTTTTTCCATTATAGTTAGGATTAGAATTCTATTTCTTTCATCCAAAAGAGCTCTAACTAACATGGCTACCATGCAGTAGTTTACCAACGGGTGTCCTTAAGTGTGTGAAGAACATAATAAAGGAATTTTTGAAGCTAGCAGAATACACCCCCTTTGCCAAAAGGTTTAAGGCACTGGTAATCCTTCAGTGAGCCACAGTTCCCATACACCCTTCTTGCTTCTTGAAAACAGAATCTAGCCAGACCAGAAAAGTGGGCAAATAGGACAGAGGGCTCAGCTGTGGCCAGAACCCAGATCACCAGTGCTTGAAGGACAGTGTTTACATGGCCATTCCTTGAAAGAGTCACTCAATGGGTGAACTTTCCAAAGAAACATTTAGACGCAGAAAACTAGGCTATGGAATTAGCCTATTATAACAAAACAGAAAGAATCCCATCTTAAAATCTGAATGTGGAATCCAAGCCAAACATCCTGCTTAATTATTGGTCTTACTGTTTTGTTAAGTGTAGGACCTAGTTAACAAAGATTGCACTCAAGCCCAGGGAAGGTCCAGTCTGTCAGGAGATCAAATGGGTCTGCAACTATAATCTCTTTTGTTAACATAATAGCACTGGGAGGGAGGAGAGTCATCCTGATAACTGGATTTGGAACTTAAGAGTAAGATCTTGATAAAGTTGAAGAACTCAATTCCCCAAATCTGGTGGGTCTTTTTAGAAGTAGTAGTAGTCCTTTCACTCAGTTTGAGAAGCTTTGTCCTCCTTTGCAAAAGAACCAACAATGATCACCCTTCACAAGGCATTGAAAGTGCTCCTCCAGATGTTGTTCCCCTAATCCTCTTCAGATTTAGAATTAAACTCAAGTCCTAGCAAGAATCAGTGGATGAGGAACAAAGACAATGTATTAATCTCAAAGAATTTTACGTTTTGTTTTTTTTTCTCATTATCCAAGCACAAATCTGAAGGTTAATTGCAGGAACAACCAGTTAGGGGGAAAATACAAAATTGGATTAGTCTGAATTGTGTGTGCACGTGCGCGCGTGTGCGCACGTGTGTGTGTGTGTGTGTGTGTGTGTGTGTGTGTGTGTGTGTGTGTGTGCTAGTACTGGGTCTTGAACTCATGTCATAGTGTGGATGCTGTCTCTTAGCTTTTTCACTCAAGGATAGCATCCTTCTGTTTAAGTCAAGTTCTCTTTCTAGCCTTCTAGCTTACTTGCAGGTAAGTCTCACAAAAGACTGTCCTACTTGAGCAGGCTTTGCTTTTAAAATTTTAATTTGGTTTTACTTTTTTTCTTTTTATTATCTTTAAGTTATTATGCAAATAAGTTAAATTTAACAAAGTAGTTTATAAATATAATATACAATGATCAATGTAACCTCTTCAATATTCTTGTAGCCTGGCTTTGAACTGTGATTCTCAGGTCTTAGCCTCCTGAGTAGCCAGGATTATAGGCATGAGTCAAATAGTGCTCAGCGAGGCTGATTTTTTTAAAATCTGGGCCATTATGTAACTGAAGGATTCAATAAAAATTGAATATTTTTGTTCAAAGGGTTAGGAATGGATCTAACATTTTTGGTAGAAGAGAGATTGATTTAAATGTGAGCCCAACATTAGTTTTTCACCAAATGGATTCACAATGACTGAAATGTTTTAGCATAATAGGGAAAAAGAGCAGTCCAATCACTTTAATGTTAGAATGAAAGTATTATGTAATATCTACTTACCATCTTGGGAAGGCACAGATGACTATGAGGCCTCATTTATAAACTCAGTCTTGATTCTACTTTGTAGTTCATAAATTCCCAGTGGAAATGATTATGTGGACTAGAATGGAGATGCTAGGATTCTGGAGTATCAAGCAACAAAGCAAAATTGATTGTGGTTGCAATAATTGACAGTGTTGTTAATGAAGTTCTCAAAAGACTCTGATCTACATTCATAGTGTTGATCAGCTACTCAAGGTATGTCCTGAGAAAAAATAAATAGGACTCCTAAAGTATACTAGAGAAGAGAATCCCTACCCCCACCTGAAGAACTTAGAGTATTGTTCTCAACTTTTCATTTTGCTAGTGAAGAGAAATAGCTAGAGGTATGAATGGATATCAACTATCTAGTCAATGGGATAGATGGCTGATTGAGGACTTGGAGAGAATACAATGAAAATATTAGTGACCAAAGGTCTTATGAAGACATGTATGTGTAGAGCTTTTTAAGTTGGCATAGAATCTGGGTATGAAGAAATTTGTGTCCTCTAAAACTGTTACTCAAAAGAAATCAGTTCAGGAGGATTTCAGTATCTCCCTGGTTCAAATGACCCACTTTGTGAACACCAGTCACTATTTTCCCCAGTGATATTGGCCAGTTGCCAGTATCCTCATGAACAAAGTGGCCATGATAGCAGAAATGGAAGTTATCTATGACTTCCGTAGCCCAGATCTCCATTCACACAGGTAGCTATACCATAATCAGAGTCAAGTTTGCAATCTTTCAGAAGCAAAAAGCAATACTGAGCAGCTGATAAGGCAGCATTCCTTGGCATCATCAGCCAACTATTCAGGTGCAGGTTGATTATATTGAACAATTTCCATCATGGAGAGGGCAGTGCTGTTTTTTCTTACTGAATAGACATCCTGGATATTAATTTACAAGCTTCTTCTAAAACTATCATCGGTGGATTTATAACATACCTTTGCCAATAATGTAGATGGTCACGCAGCATTGCCTTTGATCAAGAAACTTACTTTACAATAAATGAAGTACAACAAAGCGCTGTGCTCATGGTATGGACTAGGTTTTGCCTTGTTTCTTAGCGTCTTGAAACAGAGGGCTTGATAGGACTGACAGCAGTTTTAGGTAAATCATTCTTGTTAAAATCGACAGGTAAAGAAGAGGGTTCATGGTCTTTTGGGGATTATTGGTCCTGAGGTCCTGACTAGAGAAAACTGAACTACTAATTTGCAGCAGAAGAATGAAATTCTCAATCTATAATGTAGATAACATAGGATATTTCATAGTGCTACAAATATCCTATACATATCTTGATAGGAAACTGTTAAAACCTCAGTTCAAGGAGGATGGCACAAATTTTGAAGGAATGAATGTTTGAGATATTCAACACAAACACAAACAAATATAAGCAGTGAATAACCGCTAAACTAAAGAGAACCAAGAAGATGAATAGTAGAAGGCCATTATAATTGAAAGGTACACCCATGTGAGCATCCATAGAAATGAGGAAAATAGTTACAAGAGAGTTCTTTATTTGCTGTATGTGGATATAATATACAGACAGACTAATAAATAAAAGGACTCTAACCAAGAACTCTAGAGAGAGTTCTTCATTTGCTGTATGTGGATATGATACACAGATAATCTGCAATACATAAAAGGACCCTAAGCAAGTCTTAACTTTGCTGGCACTATAATCTTCGATTTCCATCATCCAGAAATGTGAGAAATAAATTTCTGCTGTTTATAAGACACCCAATCTATGGTTATCTTACCTTGTTTTAGAAGCTCAAACTGCTAGCTCTCTCGAGATACGTACATCTTTATGTATCTAAACACACACACATATAAAGATAAATATAAACATATTTTGTGCATCTATACATAAATGAAACAGTTTTATTTCCTCTTTTACTGTTTCATCACCTAACCTAGATGTGTTGACAATGGTCTACTACCTCAACATTTAAGCTACTGGATTTGAAAGGAGAAAGAGAAGACAATATCATTCAGTAACTTTGTATCCTCCTTTGTGAAAATGGTTACAGTATTTTCTGTATTTGAAGGATATTTGTGTCATACAATGAAGTGGTTTGACTTTGTTGTTGCTCTTTGGAGGTGAGTGTGATTTGGAAGGTGTGTGCAGGTGTTAGGTTGATAAAGGGTTGACAGTGATGGTTCTGGTGTACCCACAATTAGAACACGGTCATCATTTCTTCAGGTAAGCATTAATATAGGTGTTGTTGGGAAGAGGGTATACACCTGTAATTGGAGCTCCTATGCAAATAACTTTAAGTAAAGGAGATTACTCTGTATAATCATGGCCTGAAATGTTGAGCTGAGACTTCTTGGAAATGTAGGGACAGACAGACAGAAAAAATTCCACAGAAGATATCTAGACATGCATTCAGGTTCCAATTCCCGAGACCATGTCCTACCCAGAAGACTTTGAACTTTTGTATATGTTTAGCTAGTCCTCATAATGCCATAAGCCACTTCTTGTAATAGGCATAAATTTAGGTACTACTCATATATGTATGTGAATATTTGTGTGTGAATATTTATGTGTGTACATGTTTCCTCCTGGCTGTGTTCTTTTGTTCAGTTTTGATGGATATAATTTGTATCCCAACCCTAGCAAAGCAAAGAAAAATTTGGAAAAGTAGATTCAGGGCTGAGCAGTTATAAGTCTACAATCAGCACACAGAGCTTCCCAGGAAGGACAGATTTGTCATCCCATATCACCAACTGGGATGAGCACAGGGTCCTTGCTTCTTATGCGTCAGGGAGATAAAGGTCCAGGAAGACAGTGCAGAAGAAATCCCTTCAGCCACGCCATTTGAGAGCTGCTGAAGCATCTAGGTAAGGATAGTCATGTTTGTGTATCATAGAGGAGAGATGTCAGTGTCCAAGGCTTTGTGGGGGGGAGGGGGAAATGGCTGTACAATAGCCCAGCATTTCCCAGGCAGAAACTAGTATTTCCCAGTAAGCAAAGATACTTTTTGCTTCATTATTGATCAGAAAGGCAAGGAAAGACAGCTCTGGGGCAGATAGGATTGACTAAACATCCTGCCAGAGTTCTCCAGGATCAGTAATATCCCAGGGCATCTAACTTCTTTCTTGTTCCTGCCTGGTTTGCTTGCAGTTGATAAGATTGGAGTCTGACCAAGCCCCAGCCCAGGAAGTGAGAGCATTTCACTGAGTAGAAGAGTAGAAAGAAGAGTGTGTGTGTGTGTGTGTGTGTGTGTGTGTGTGTGTGTGTGTGTGTGTGTGTGTGTAGGGGGTAGGGGAGATGCATATCTAGGAATAGCAGGATGTCACTGGTCTAGTCTTAGATGTATTATATCCTGTCTCGATAATCTTAGTATTTTATAAACAAACTAAGGGCATCAACTCTAGTACCTGGAAGGTAGACTAGTAATCTCAGAGTACAAAATAGATGAACCATCATCATTAGTGAATTGTAGAAAGAGTAGAATTTGCTTCCTCTACGCTTTCTCCCTTTCTGTCTGTTGCTCATGCTCCTATCTATTTCAGTCCTTCAGTCCTTTGGTTTGTCCCTCCAAAGGCATTTTCATTGGCCATCTCAACTCATATTATACAATAATTTGAAAGAGGAAATGCACCATCTCATTCTAACAGCCATGAAAGCTCAGACAAGAAATCACATAAGCAAATGCTAAGACTCTTTTCACATTTAGCTTAAAAGGATCTAATGATAAATTCAAATGGAGCCTGATATTTCAAAAGTATATGGTTTAGTTTGTGTGTACATACATTTTTTATCTTCTTCTTGCTTTATGGCCTATTACCTAACAGCACCCAGCATCATAAACATTTAAATTGGTTTCTAAGGAAAACATTTAGAGTATTACTGAAAGCAATGATCCATGAGGCTTATTTTGATGTGGCTTCACCGGACACTAGCTTCCAACTGGCTTACAGAAAATCACTACCTTATCTATGAAATGGGCTACCTCATTCAGTCACATAAATCTATTCACATTGGCAGTCAGGACCTTCCTGTATGTTCCACTTTGAAAACAGGAGCCTATATGTATCTGCGTATTTCCTTGATTAACAACAAGAGAATAAAGGCAAGGACCTTATAAAGAAAATGAAGATCAGATTACCTTCTTTTAAGGTTCTCTCTTTCACCATGAATTTGAATACCGGCAGGTGTTTGAAGAGGATGAGCTATTTCACACCAAGAAGCACACAAAATAAATTTCCCTCTGTGAAGACTTGCAAAGAGAATAGAAGTTCAACATGGTTTTTTTTCTACTATGTACAAAAGGATAAAAATGTCTAGTTTTCATCTTGTGCTTGGATGCTTCCTGTGAAACTAGAGTCAAATACAGAACAGTTTAAAAAAGAAAAACCTGAACATATCTCAGAGGGGAATTGTTTAAAATGGAACATCAGTTTTACTAAGATAAAATAAAAATAAAGTGTGGGACTTACCATGAAATTTTTACAAGATGATTAAATTGAAATCCAAAGAGATGAAGTCATGAAAATAGTATCTTCTTTCATGTCAAGTAATGCTTATATGTTTTGATTACAAGCACAGATGAAGATATTTCATTAATCATTTTCAGGCTAGACTGTTTCTAAATATACTATTATAATTTATTAAATATAACAACTAGTATACTTGTCACAGATGCATAGTAAGACACAGAAAGTAACACATTCTGCTACTTCAAACAGAAATAACTTCACCCTAGGAAGAGGAAGGTCAATATTCTCTATTTTCTCACATACATATCTGCCTATTTTTTCCAAATGATTTCAGAACACCCTCATTGAGGCAGACCTTACAACTGGTTTTTCTTCAAGGTGCACATAGTGAGTTACCTATTCTGTCTTTAGTTGTTTGGGGAGTTTCTGTAAACAGTTCTCAATTGGGCTCATAATGCTAATGATAGTGAAGCACTACATGGATTTGCTTAATGGAAACGTGAAAATTAGCAGACATCAAAGATATCCTCTTGTTCACTCACTCACTGCCGCATTTGCTTTTACATATCTGTTTCTCCATCTGCAGTGATGATAAGAAAACAGAGTTCACATTCCCTTTTGAAAAGAGCTCTGATTTCCTCCAAGTCCACAATCCTGACTTAGCCATTTCTTGGTTTCATGCATGTGATAACACAGCACTCTACAGTTTTCACATTGTAAAAGCAGACTATAGGGAGATGGCATTGCATTAGCTAAAATAATGCCTGACAACTCATCAGGAAGTAAAAGCACTCATAACTATTAAATTATCATCATTATCAAAACTTTAGAAGATCTTCAATATTTACTATTTCATTTGACTTTCAAAAGTCCTAAATAGTTGGGAAAACGGCACTGTCTTCATATATTAATCAGGTGCTGTTGCAGCTGCTGTGAGATGGGTCTCTTGGTTCTTTTCCATGTCTTCACTTGTCCACATGGTCTTTCACTAGTAGGAGACCCTAGTTCCAAAAAAAAACCCAAAAGCACAATTGTCTTTTAAAGTCTAGTCTGCCATTCATTCTTCTGCTGATTCTTGGATAAAATCAGCAGTTTTGCCGGACTCAAGGTGAAAGGACATGTAAATGTGAAGAATAGCTTACTTTTTCAGTGCCACATAATTATGTGGTGAGAAGAATGAAAGCTCAGGCCTTAAGACCCAAGTTCGGTAACAGTAAAGAGATGGTAATGAGAGTAATAATTTAGACAAGAAACCAAGTGAAAACAGGAGCCCGGCCTCAGTAGACTAGTCACAGAGAATTTATATACAGTAGACTAGTCACAGAGAACTTTATATACTTATAATCCATCGATTGATCATCTGGTACCACAGTGTTCACCGTATGATAACCTACCTGCTCTGGGGCACAGTAACCCTGACTGCTCTATGTTGAATCAGCCCAACAGTGTTAGCAAACTTACCACTGCCAGTATCTTTTGAAGGAAGAATTCAATTTAAATGATATGCATGTCCTGCCAATGGACAGTGCTTTTATCCATCTATATTCAAAATAGCAAGTGTTTCCTGAGGTTCTATATTATAATTATTCTATATTCTGGGAAACAAGTTAAAAATGTGCCGAGAATTGCACTGTTCACAGAATATTAGTTTGATTATCAAGCAGCCATTACTCTAATTCTTTCCCCTATTTTATTTCCAAACAAACCAATTATTTCCATGAGAAAACATAATGACCAGATAAATAGAAAATAGAATCTCAAAGTAATTCATCTAAGAAGCAAGACTCAGCTTTGTCTCTTTTTTTTCCCCTTTTGGTAATCCTGGGGAGGGATTTAGGGACTTGTGTTTACTAGACAGGCACTCTACTACTTCAGCCATGTCCCCAGGCTTTTTAGTCCTAATTATTTTCTGAATAGGGTCTTGCTTTGTGCTATGTAGAAAGTCTAAATAAATAAAGTATTCCTCAGCTTACTGCAGTAAGTGAAAGGTGTGGTTTGGGCATCAGCTGCTTTGGATTTCTATTGAAATGCATTTTATTTCTTTTAATTAGTTTTTAAATACTATTAATTAAAAACAAAGCTTTAATACTTATCTGCAAATATAGACAGCATCTTTTAATATTTAATGGTTAAAATACTACTTTAAAATCTTAACTAATGTTAGCTAGTATTTCAAGATTTTCACTTTTCATTTTGACCCTAAGGTCAATCACTTTTTTCTTTCCTTTCCTTTTCTTCTGGTAGCACTGGGACTTGAAATCCGCATCTTGCATTTGCTCAACAGGCGTTTTATCACTTGAGCCACATCTCCAGCCCATTTTTCTTTGGTTCTTTTTGAGATATGATCTCTATTTCTTTATCTCTCTAGACCAGCCTGGATCACCTATTTATGCATAAACTGTTATACCTAGTATTTTCTCTCATGATGGGGTCACATAAACTTTTGGTCCAAGCTCTCCTTGAACCACAATCCTCCTGATCTCAGCCTGCCTAGTGTCTAATATTATAAGAATATGTACCTAGGTAACTTCATAACTGTTCTTTTAAAATACCCCTATGAAGACATGCTTGGTGGCACATGACTGTAATGCTCTCATTTAGGAGGCCAGGGCAGAAGGGACAGGGTTTCAAGGTCAGTATCTCAAAAACAAAAGCAAACAATGGAATTTTACACAGCTATTAGAACACATGCTGTTCCATAGGAGTCTTTACTATGTTGTCACTTTCAGGAAAATGGATGGACCTAATCAAATGAGGTAACCCAAACTTAGAAAGAGACAAACAACACCATGTTTTCCCGTTACTAAACTGTGAAAGAATATATTTTTATATATTCTTTCTTAGAAAATTTATTTTTTTACAAATAAGAATTGTATACTCTGGGCACCCAGGGCTCATGCCTGTAATCCGAGATGCTCAGGAGTCTGAGATCTGAGGATTACATTTCAAAGCCAGCCCAGTCATAAAAGTCCGTGAGCCAACTCACCATCAGAAAACTAGAAGTGCCACTGTGATTCAAGTAATAGAGCATTAGCCTTGAGCTGAAAAGCCCAGGGACAGAGTGCAGGCTCAGAGTTCAAGCCTCCTGACTGACAAAAAAAATGTATACATTTATGGAGTATAGTATGAAGACATATGTACGTATTTTAAATTTCAAAATCACACTCTAACAACCATGACAAATGAAAAAAGGCAATTACTTTTCTATATTTCATTTACATTTTATTTCCATTGTGTGATGAAAGAACTTATGACACTAGAAGTGATTGTCTTATTCCTGAAGAATAAATATCTCACACATAAGCAACAAGTAACAATTATTATATTTACAGCATTTAGCATGTATCAGACATTGTGCTCTGTTCTTTGCCTCATACAATTTGTTGTTTAACATAATCCAATGAGGTAGCTTTTTTCCACTTTACAAGTAAAGGAACTGAAGGTTAGTGAAAAGGATAAATCCTCTGATTTTAAGTCATCTTTCTGTTCACAATTACTATACATTCAGTAGCTTAGTCTTCTGGCTCATGTTTGTCTGCAGATAAAAGGCTCACTGGATAAAAATATATGTCATCTGCCTTGAAACCATAGCATGTAAACCTGTTCCTTTCATTTTAGTTCTTTCCTTAGCAGTGATTGCAGAAAAGTGACCTGAGTATTGTATTCTGAATCATCATATTTGAAGGTGAGGCTTGCCATTCTGGAATTCTAGCAGGCAACCAACAGAGCTGTTCCTTGGTCACATGTGGAATAAGTGTTTACATACAAAGTACTTTAGACTGGGCAATTTATAAGCAGGCAGAAATGTATTGCTCGTAACTGTGAAGACTGGGGAATGTAAGATCAAGATACCTTCTCTTCCTGATGGCTTCTTGTAGCTGTCCTTTTCTGGTGAGAGGGCCATTGTTGGCTCATGCCACTTTTACAAGGCACTAATTCCATCCATGAGGTGGATTTCTCATAATGTAGTCATCCCTACCTCCTAACGCTCTCAGTGATAGCTGATTTATTTGGGGAGCCCACAGCAATCACATCTGCAGCAGATCCCTGGATATGGCACTGCAGACCTGGTCAAGGCAGGAGAGCTGAGATGAAGGGAGCATTCTCTGAGCTGATCCAGTCATTCATATTATCTCCCCTTCCTCTGCCAAGTTGGACTACTCTGCAAGCTCATATTAGAATGTTTACATCAATACCTGCCCTCAGGGTTATTTATGTTCTGCTGGGCTGCTGATTAAATGCTATTGTACAATTAAGAATTCACAGCTGCATGGCTAATGTTGGTAAACAAAAGGATCCTAATTATTATTTTTAGCTTTTCCCAGAGGCCAAATATAGACCAGGTGCTTCCCATTCATGTGACAGCACAGGGTTCTGTTTAGTGAATGCTGAGTGAGGAGTTACTTTCTTATCTCATGTTATACAATCAGAGCATTATTTATATCTTTCATTTGAATCTGTAGCTATATGAGTTCTGTCCCCATGCCTTACCTCATGATTCACAATTGACCTAATATGACATTTATATTCCCATGTAATGGACAATGAGCTTTAGCTTCTTTCTGTATTTCTTGTGTGACTCTTAGCTAATTGTCACGTGCCTTGAGAATTAACAACCCGAGTGTGGCACACTGAGTTCTAGGGGACAGTGTCAAAGGCAGTGCCTCTTCCTCCTTTATGAATATGCAGAAGTAGAACTTTAGATCAATGCTTATTGGATCGCAATATTTTGTGTATCTTGTTATAAGGCAAATCAGTGGTTATGAAGTCTGGGTTTTTCCTTAGATTCTACAAATGCTAGTGATACTGGTACGTGAACTAAAACTTTATTACATGTTCCTCACCCATCAAGAAATTAGACATTTCTTTAATGTAAAACAGCAAAATACAAATTTAGAAGAGTTCTTCTTTTAAAGAAACTCTATGAATCATACAAAAACTTACCATAAGGCATGTATCTACCTTTAAAGATACACTTTTACAAATATCTCTCTATTAGACGGCTTCAAATGAATGGTTGGAAATGATACGTAAAGGGAGAGACTCTCCTTGATTACTGATAGGAATGCAAGGCAGCATAAGTACTTTGGAAGATAGTTTGAAGTTACTTTTTGCTCAAGGCTAGCACTCTGCACTTGAGCCACAGCCCCACTTCAAGCTTTTTCTGTGTATGTGGTTCCAGGGAATTGAATAGAAAGACTGGTATGAGTCATTTGGAAACTCTCTATTCTTATTTTCCCGGTTGTGGTTAAGTATGCTAAGCAAATCATTTGGTACTGGATTCTTTCAATAATTTGAAATCAGAATTGTGGAATGAATTTGACATGTTCAGGCAATATTATGTGCAAGGAGAAGTTAGTGAGGAGTGAAAAAAATGTGCAAAACGGATGAAATGAATAGGAAGAGAGAAAACCAAAGGTGCAAATGAATGTAGTAGATATACTGTGTTGAAAGTGCCAAGAGTAGGCTCGGGGTATGGCTCCATTGATAAGAGTTTCTGTCTAGCAAGTGCTAGCCCCTGAGTTCAAACCTTAGTACCACCCCAGTGAACAGTAGATGGGTATCTAGCTGGTCTTGAAAAAAGAAATTCATTTTTGGATCAGCTTCAATCCCCAATAACTTTCTTAGCAGCCCTCACTATATATTCCACAAAACTTCCTTTGTCTGGAGAACTTGGGTTTGGTATTCCCATCAAACATGTCGAAATTATATAAGGTGATTGAATAATTGACTTTGATCAATGGTATACCTTCAAAATGAGCTCATCTCTACTCCTATTAAGAAGAAATAATATTCTCAAATGGATTGATGACCTTTGTATATAAACTGAGAAATCAAGAAATTGGATAAGCCAGTGGATCTAACGCCTTCCTCAGACCCCCGAGACATAAGTTCTTGGACACAGGAGAAATTAGTGGAACCCTTGGATATATGGGAATCTTGTATGATAGAATTCAGTTGCCATGGGTCGTTGCTGGTGGATGGTACATCATCAGACTCAGACAAATGTTCTCAAGAAAACATAAGCTTACAAAACATCACTCTTCATCCTTTGTAAGAAACAGTAAGTGATTATGTAAAG